>NC_134959.1:2573670-2873670 GCF_965638725.1 Aptenodytes patagonicus | reverse complement strand
CTCCCCAGCGTTCCCTCTGGAGCGACAGCAGAAACGGGGCCGACAAAAGTGGTGCGTGAAAGATCATGCAAGATAGAGGGATGGAGGGGAAAGGAGAGAAGAAGAGACGGAAGAAGGTTGTTAGAGGCAGAGCGAGGAAAGAGAGAGAAAAAGAGGAGTTTAGTTCTGGTTCCTTCCCCCTGTCCCTTGCCCTTCCCACAGAGGGGAGAAAAAACCTCCCCAGCTCTCACGGCAGCCCCAGGAGGACGCCGCCCGGCTGCCCCAGCGATGCCCTGGCCACCCCACAGAGATGGGCACCGTCACAAACCAGTCACCACGGACCCTGCAGACGCCTGCCATGGTCAAGCACCGTCCCTGGCGTTTCAAACCCAGCCCATGGGATGCCAGCCCTCGCCAACCAACTCCTCCCGCCAGGGATTTCAATCCTCAGTCCAGCAAGCAGCATCCCAGTTCACCCAGTGGCTCCCGTTATCCTCTCCAGAGGATTGAGGGGGGGCCACCACCACCTTCCAACCCCCCTGAGATACTCGGAGTACTCCAGGCTGCAGCTCCCAAAGCTCATTTGTTAGTCGGGCTTGTTTCTGCAGCGGAGGCAGACTCAGCCATCAGATTAATTGAGAAAGGCACTCGGAGCAGAGAGCAGCTGCCGGTGGCGTATGTCCTCGTGAGACATTTGCTGCTGCTAATTTGGGGCCTAATCAAAGCAAATGCAGTTATGGTTACATTACTGTTCAATAGGTTCTTTCAGTGGCTTGCTTGGAAAAAAAGAAAAGCAACAGAGGAGAAAGCAGAGGTTGATCGGTGCGCTGAGGCTGGCAGAGCATCCCGTGGTGTGAGCCAGGGCTGCCTTGGCTCAGCTCAGGTTTTGGGGAGGATGCAGGAGGGCTGGCAGCTTCAAGAAGTGCCGTCACTGCTCAGAAAAGGGGCTGTTCAAATGCTCTGAGCTCAACAGCTCTCACCCCGAGAGCTCAAAGCCTCAAAGCACTGCACAGACACATAGCAGGACGGTCCGGCTTCGGAGGGGTGAAACTGCGGTCGAGAGAGGAGTGAATTGCTCAAGCCCTCACAGCAGGTCCGTGGTGAAGCAAGAGATGGGCACGAGCCCGGCGAGCATCTCGCCAACCCTTGCACCCCGTGGGGTCCCCATGCCCGGGCATCCAGACACTCCCTGAACACAGCTGCCCTCCGAAACGAGCAGCCCCTTCCCTTTGCAGGGTTTATCCCGATCCTCCCACCCCTCGGGACCAACCACGCTGCCATCTCCAGCTCTCGGCGTCCCTGCTGGCTGCCCAGGTGCTGCGCTGGCAGCACTTCCACAGCCCTCCCGGGGACAGCCGGCACCCAGGGCATCGCCTCCCCATCCGCTGCACCTCCCGGAAGGGCTGCACCAAGCATCTTTTCCCAGATCTGCTTGCAAACTAAGCACCAACGGCCTGAACCCTGGCTGGGTTTTCTGGACGCGCCTCTAGGGCTTGCAAAAACAATGCAAAATGAGCAAGAAAACCTTCCTGCTCCCAAATCCCTAAGAGGATGCACATCTGCCTGGCCGAGGAAAGGGATTATTTCCCTTGCTCACCTGCCCACCCCACAGCCCAGTGGCCCCAGCGGCTTTGCAATCAGGGGTGGAAAGCGGAGCGTTTCCCCATGGTCAGTAATGTTTAGGGCTGTTAGGAGCAGAGGGGAATGCCGGGGGCTGGAAGGGACACGGCGTCTCCTTTTCCCACGGGGACACGTCCTACCTGGTGGTGGGGGACCGCTTCCTGCGCTCACAGTGCACGGCGTCGAAGAAGGCGGCATTCCAAAACCGCAGGTTGTGCCTGCAGGGAGGGAGGGAGATGTTGGGGACGGCCACCCCCATCTCCCCTCGCCTGCCCCCGAGTCCTCCCAGGGCCAAGCTCACCGTCTTCCCAGGGGCCAGGAGATGATTCCAGGGGGGCTAAAGAAGTCTGGCAGGTTTGGTCCATTTTTGGACCAGCTCCTTGTGTGTCTGCAAACAGACTCTCACTAGCACAAGGGATGTGCAAAAGCCAGGGCCACCTCTTTTAGGGGCAGCAGCAGCTTAAAAGCACACATGAAAGTCTGGGGAATGTGTGGGTAAGGAGGACAAATCCCCTCCCCGGGGAGGCCAATGCCGGGCAGGAGCCAGCTCGCCCTGGGCAGGCTTTACCAGATCGGCTGCTGCTTGAGGTGCATGTACAGGTAGACCTTCTCTCCTTTCTTCTCCTCCTCTGGGCTCTGCACGGAAACTGTGGGGACACACAGTTACATGCCGAGGTCTGGATGACTCCCACCTTGCCACCCAGGCACAGACTTTTGCCCCCCGCCCCCCCCAAGCTCGGTGCCCAAGCAGCCGTGATGGCAAGGTCTGCAAACCAAATACTCATCCCCAACACATCCCCAGCAATGTGGAGAGGAGCTTTGGCTGCCCTTTGTGGGCAGATATTAGCTCTGATCAAGGCATGGATGTCCCAGGAGGATGCTCGAGGGACTGGACCTCTGGTTTGACAGCACATGCGGCTACCAGGGTAGCGACTGGAGCAGCACGAAAGCTCAGAGGCGGTGGATGCCCAAATCTCTGCAAACTGGTGCCACTGAGGACAAGATGCCACAAGATGTCCTTGCGGGACAAGAGCTGTGGTTGCTCCAAAGCAAGGAGCTGTGAAGGTTTCTTTGGAGCACTTCTCTAGGAGCTCAGAGGAGACAGCATCAGTCCCTCTTGCCCTTCTCCCCACCCCACACCTCCCACAATGCCGGGCATCTTGTACCACTTCCAACGCTCGCTCCTTCCCCAGAGATGCCTTGACCATGCCTGATTCAGCAACGCTGGCTCCACTCACCCGTCTTCTTCAGCTTCTCCTTTGGTTTGTCCTCACCTTCGCTGTGGCACAGAAATCAGCATCAGCTCCCAAAAAGTCTGTTCCCCTGACAGCCCACGCGGCAAAGCTCTGGCCCCCCTTGGAGAGGGGAGCACCTTCATTTGAAAGACCCCCTGCTCCCATGCCACTGTCCCCGGGGCCAGAAAGGTGGCTAAGAGACTGTGATGTCCATCCCAGTCGGACCCAGTACAAAGATGATGCAGACCACCACAAAGCAACAGCATTGTCTCCTGAAACCACATATCTCCGTGCCCGAGGGACGCAGGACCCCTAGACCATGAGATGCCAAATGACCGAAGTATGAAGCGTGGGACCAGGCTAGAGACCGTCTTCCCATGGCCGTGATAACCCCTGGCTCTACAGTGGCCCTACACCCAGGAGGTTTCTGGCTTGGTCACGTTACGAGTGCCTGCCTCAGCCCACCCTGCCCACCCAACGGAGCGGTACCCACTCGCTCTTTTTGGTGGTAGGACCCTTCAGTTTGGTCTCCAGGCCGCCGAAGAAGCCTTTGACGTTCTCCGTCTTGGCCGACGTGTTTTTCAGCAGCCGCTCCGCGATGTCCTTCTTCTCTGCCAACCAGCTGTTCGCCGACTTCAGGTACGAGTCGATGCTGCCCGTGGGCTTCTCTTTGGCCTCCAAGGGCAGCGCGTGGGTCTTGCCTGCGGGCAACGTGGCAGGAGCTCAGCTGGCCCCATGGTCCTGGGTGCTGCCAGCTCCTGGGGGACCTGTTCCCAGCTACAAGATGCACTGTGGAGACCAGGAGCCAGACAGAAACGGCCCAGACCCCATCCCATCCCAATTCCTGTAGGTCTTTATTCTCCCCCCATTTTGGATAGAAAATCCAGCCCCCCGTGGAGGAGTGACCACCACACACCAAGCAATGAGCCAAGGTGCTTCTGGGCTGGGGGTTTCACATCCCATCCCCGGGGTTGGGGAACATCTGGGGATCACCACATACAAACGTCCCTGGCTAGAAGCAATGACAAACCAGCATCAGCGTGAGGTACCACCCCAGTGAGGGTCTCCAGCAGGTTTGCACAGCTTCTGGGCCATGGAGGCTCTTTTCTGCTCAATATCGGAGTCAGCCAGAGTAAGCTTGGGTACCCATCCATCACCCTTCCCACGCACAGGGCACACTTCACCACCGGTCTCCAGCACAAGCAAAGCCCCAGGGTGCAAGCACCTCTTACCCACGTAGTAGTAGGTGAAACACATGGTCATGAGGTTCTTGGCAGGGCTGAAGTCATCCATCTGGTGACACCTGACATGGGGGGAGGATTCGGTGAAGATAGCCAGCGATGGCAACCCAAGCAGCCTCGTGGTTGCTGCCCCTCCTCGAGCCGTGGCTCTGATCTCAGGGGCTTTTGGTGGCTGCAACAAAACCCCAACCCCCTCCCCCCCCAACTTACTCGAACAGCACGAGGGCGAACGACTGCATCAGGCGGTAGAAGGTCTGCTCCGAGACGCACTTGGAGTTGCAGCGCTGCAGGCACAAAGCCCAGGGTTTAACACAGCCCCGTGGGGCAGCTGCCTGCCGCAAGCAGCAAGGGCAACCTCAGCCCCCCCCAGCACCCCCCGCCGCAGGGAGGTGGGCAGAGAGCACAGGCAGTCGGGCCTCCCTCTCTGAGACAGCGTTTGCCTCTCTGAATTGTTTTTCTAGGGAACAGGACATTTCTGAGTGCTGATGGGGTTTCATCTTAAATAAAACAGATGACTTCTCCCCCACATTGCAACAAGCACATTGCCTCGAGATGCATTTATTCACTTCTGTATCTCCCTGTACTGAAGTTCCTCCCTTTCCCTGAGTTCCTGCCCTCCAAAAACATTGCTTTGGGCCACTGCTAAATTCCCCTGGCCTGAGCCTCCTGCCCAGGCTGCTCCAAAGCCCTGGTACAGGATCGCCGATCCTTCGCCCACCTCTCCCCTTACCTGGGCGCTCACGTATCTTGCAAACCACTCCCTGCCCTTCCCGTTCTCGCCGCTGCACAGCTCACCGAACCTGGCCTTCTCTTCTTGGTCCAAATCATCTCTGAAATGGGGAAAAAGAAAAAAACACCATTAAAGTTGAGGATGTGGCTGGCATCCCCTATCCAGCCAGCACAGCTCAGCTCCCCCACGTCATCCCTCTTGGCGGCAGCATCCTGGTGCTGCGACGTTGGGAGGAAGGCAGAGGAAGAGGGGAAGGGGAGCATCCATTTTGTCATCCTCCGGCTCACGCTGCTCTTTTGTTCCTCCCTGGCAGGGGGGAAAACCGAAGGCAGAGGGAAAAGGGAAGAGCCAAGGACAGCCCGAGCAGAAGCTGAGCTCCAGAGACAGGCACTCTGCCCCAGAGCAAAAACAACCCCTGTTGCTGCTCATCACGCTCGGTTTGCTCAATCCTGCTTGACACGCTGAGCCGCAGCGTTACGGAGACCACAGCGATGGGAGCTGGGAGGGATGCAGGGCTGGGGGGGGAAGCCGGGGGCTGCCGCGGGGCCCCGGGGCACGCACAAGCTGCTGACATTTGTACAAGCAGCAGCAGAGATGCCCAGCGGGGGAGAGGAGCTGGAGACCCCCACCACGGCAAGACCCCAGCATGGGAAAGGGGAGAAAGAAGAGGGGAGGGAAGTTGGGGGTGAAAGATGAGCTGAAACGTGCCTGAGAGAGGGGTGCAAGTCAGAGCCCGCATCCCCCCCTTAGCTCCAATGCTGTGTTACGGCGGGGAGCAACAAGCTGCGCTAGCCAAGCACAGGGAAGGACACAGACCGATGCTCCCGGAGTGGGAAAGCAGCCAGATCCCATCCCGCAGGATGTCTCCTGGCAGCAGGCTTGGTGGTGCTGGCTGGCCCTGCTCGCTTACCCCCCGGTGAAGATCTTCTCCACGTAGCGCCGCATGAACTCCCGGCGCTCGGCCGTCGCCTCGTCCCGGGCCGACTCGGTGCTCTGGCTGGAGGAGAAGGACTCGTTGGAGGAGGAGCGGCGGTAGCCACCCCAGTGCCTGGGAGAGTCACCCATGTCGTTCTCGCTGTCCGCCGACTCGGTGGCATCGCTCTCCTCCCCGACCGTGTCCCCTGCGTCCCCCAGGTGCCCGTTGCCGCTGGGGGCAGCGGGAGGAGAGGACTCCGAGGGGATGCAGGCAGGCATTTCGGCATCAAAGTCAATGAGGTTCCCTACGGGCACGTCCAGGGGGGCCTCCATGGCTCTCCCGGGGGGGACGTGGCAGTATCAGGGGGACTTGGTCCTCGTCCTTTCACCCCTCACTGGGGCGTCGAGGCCATCGCCAGCGGGGTGCCTGGGAGGACGGGCTGGCTAAGGCAGGCAGGCCCTTCTGTGGGGCACCAGGTTACCGCAGGACATCTGAAAGACAGGGGGAGGACAAGAGTGAGGAGAGGACCCCTGGGAACGGCCACCATAGGCCTTGGGAGAGGAGACCACAGGCCACCACCTATGATGTCCCCAGGTTGCCCATCAGCAGCGGGGAGGGACAGGACACGGGCACACGGGGCAGGCAGAGCTGGCTGCTCTCCATCAGCCACATGAATAAGCAAAACCATGCAGTGCTCGTGTGCTTTCTGCACCATTCAAGTGGTTTTTTTCATCCTTTAGGCCAGAAAAGAGACAACCTGAGCCCAAGCTCCATATACCACATTTGGGATGTGACATCTCACAGCCTGACGGGCCAAACCGGGCCGACGTGAGCCAGCAGCTGGCAAACACACTGGTGATTTTCCAAGACAGCCCCAGAGAAGCATCCTTTTCTGCCCTTCCCTCCTCTCTGCTCACGGGTCCGCCTGACCCCCTTTGGAAATGGGACCATCTCCGGGGCGGAGAATCCCAGTGTTAAACATGCACTGACTTGGTTAAATTGGGAATGGAAAGGGGGTGCTGAACGCAACAGAAACCGTAATGGGATGTGGACGTAGGGCTCTGGACTGCAATTAGATTCATTAGTTTTGGCATCCAACCCAGATTGCAAAGGCCCCGCAAAGCAGGTACAGCAGCCCCAGGCAGCTCTGCTCTCCGGAGAGCGTGGGGAGAACCGGCCGGCGATGGACTGCGATGCTCCGGCACACACGCATCCCGGACGGTACCTCAGCAGCTGCTATGCAGCAAAAAGGGGCAAAGAAGGGGCTGCCCTGAAGCTGCCTCTTCGTCAGAGAGTCACTCATGTCCCCGGCAAGCATGTTTCTGCCCCGGGAGATGGCAAGTGATTCCTTCTGAGAAGTGAGCCCGGTACGAGCGGCTCAGCTGCAGCAGGCGGGCCCGGGGCCAGCGCAGGGCAAGGCAGCACGGCACAGGAGCAGGGACAGCAGTACAGGTAAAGCAGTGACGTCCCCAGGGCAGCACAACGGCAGCACTGCCACAGCCCCACTGCCTTCGAGGGAACTGATCCCAGGACACAGGCAACCACCCCCAGAGCAAAAAAAAACCCGCAGATTTCTTTCAGCTCAAAGACTAGCATACCCCAAAGGACCAATGTTCAGTTCATCAGACAAAAAAGAGTTCAAAACGAAACCAAATCTGAAGTGTTTCACCACGCAGAGCACATTGTCCCAGCTCAGGGGCTGGGAAAATAACCCATCAGCTGCCGGAGAAGCAGCTCTCCCAGCAGTGCCCTCCTCCTCCCCAGGGCCCCTTTGGGTCAGTGGGGTGCTGGAGGTGCTGGGACCCACAGGTCAGAGAGGGAGGCACAGCACTGCACCCTCCCTGAGCATCAGACAGCTCATCACCCTGGCTGGGAAAAGCCCCTGTCACCTGGGTCCCCAGGGCTGAGAGACAGCAGGGACAGAAAGGAAAGTCGCCTTGGGTGGCAGAGACTCGTGCACCCACATGCACCCAACACCGAGCGGTCACCTCCCCCCTCCGCTGGCACCCCGCTCTCCCACTCTCCCTCGCACCAAGCCCCGCTCTCCCCCCGCACACACCTAAACCCGGGTCCCGGGAGAGCCGCAAGGACACCGCTGCAGTCAGCGAGCCGCCGAGAGCATCGCCCGTTGGGCGGAGAGGAGCAGCCGAGAGGCTGCGGCACAGGAGGGACTGGCGGCGTGCCCACGGGGAGCCAGCCAGCTGCAGCCCGGCTCGGCCCCCCGCCCCGGGGCAGCACAACCCCCTCCAACCAGCCCCTCCAGCTGCAGGGACCACGCTGCTCTTCATCCATCCGCCCCCGGCTCTTCCCGCTCCCAAGGCAGCTGCGAAGTCCCTTTTTGCAGGGATGGAGTGGGGACCTCCTCCGCCAGCCCCTCCAGCACCTGCAGGTTTGGGCTCAGAGCTGCCTCCTCACAACGCTGGCAGTGCAAGCTCGTTTCCGACCATCCCAGGCTGTATTTTAACAGGGGGCAGGCCAGGATGCACGCGATGGACCTTCACGCAGCCATGCTTTGCAGCATGTGCCTCCCTCCCTAAGCTGTACCTTGCTTTTCACCCCCTGCACCGCGTTCGGGAGCATGCCTGGAAGCAGAAGAAGGCAGATCTGCAAACGGAGCTGTCGGAACTTTTTGAGACTATTTTCTCAGTTCTACGCTTAATGGAAGGGAATTGGTGGGGACAACAAATCCGCCTGCCCAGATAACAGCCACTGCGTGGATGTGACACCCAACAATGTCCCGTGCAAAAGACTTTGTGCAGGTAACCTATGAGCTGGGCATTCCTTGGTACGTGACAGTCCCAGATGTCCCCTCTCATGTGCAGCCTGTAAAGAAACTGCAGAAATTCCTCTACCAGATGGGCATCCTTATAAGTATCCATCCAAATCAGAATTGCTCCCACTAAGCTACTCGGAGACGACAGCGTTTCTGCACCGGTACTTTGCAAACGGGGAGGGGCACAGCCCACCCCAGAGCCGCTGATCAGCCCCTTCCCGTGCACAGCCTGCCCTTGGACTGCCACCCACCCTGCGCACGGCCGAGCGGAGAGCTTTGCAGAAGCTGCCCCCAGCAACACGCTGCTTAAGAGCAAGACATAGCCAAGATTAGGGAGTTCCAGCTCTAGAAAACAAATATGAGTGAAGATGCATTGCTCAGACATCAGCTCTGGCTCTGGGCAGGTCTGTCCTGCGCCTGCACGCCAGCGGCACAGGGAAGAGACAGCCACATATTTCTCCAAACGTCACCTGAAAGAAAACTGGACTGTGCTGGGGCAACGGTGGCCCCTGGCTCTGCTCCAGGCCATGCCTGTGCCCAGGAGGGACAGAGAGGCATCCCCGAGCTCTCTGCCAGATGTGCACAGCAGGCAGCAGGCAGACGGCATCGCTGCCCGACCGGCCTCTGCCCCTCTCCTCCAGGCAGCAGGTCGGGGGCTGCTCTGCACACAGCAGTTCGCAGGAGCTCGCACACAGCTCTCAGCACTCTCCACTGCCCGAACAACTGCTCTAAAACACATTGACCGGTGTTTTCCCGGCATCCCTCGTGCCCTTCTCCGTGTACACGCATCCCATGACCCTCTGGGAGAGAGGACTTGGGGTGCAGGCTGAGCGAGACCCCAGGACCCACAGTGGGTATAAGGAGCGGGGCAGGCTCAGCAGAAACCTGGCCAGGGCTGCAGGCAGCATTAGTAAGTGCGTTCTGCTTGCAGAGGGCCAGAAAGGGTTAAACCACTCACTGACTAGCTCCATGAAGGCCACGAAAGGTGTTTCAAGGTGCTGGCAGCTGCTGTGGGTGCCCAGGCTTCCCAGGCATCTCCACAGCCTCCAAGGTTGTTGGGTTCTCAGCACAGAGCCCAGAAGAGCTTCAAAAACAAAACGAGCCTCAAACTCAGCCCCGTACCCACTCCACAAGCCAGTTGTTGCTCCAGCGGAACAAATCCAGGAAAGGAACAGCCAAAATACAAACCAAGAGCCCCAGCTCCCGCAGCCTGAGCACTCGGCTCCATCCGCACGTGGACATCAGCCCGGCTGCGCGTCCTACCACCGCTCAGGCACAGCCCGGGGGATCCCGCTCCTGGCTTGCCACTGCTGGGTCGAGTTTGAGAGCGAATGAGGGCTCTGGAATAAAAAGGGGCTTTTTGGCTGCTCGGGAGCCTTACTGCAGTGTCACAAGCTTCAGCATCTTTCAGGTCCTGCAGTTCTTGGGCTGCCTTTAACCACGAAGCTCAACCAGACAGACAAGGTAGCGTGTAGCTGACTATGGCCTTTCTTGCAAGCAAGCATCCTCCAGCACATCTGTATTCCCCATGGGCAGCTGGCGTACAACAAATCCGTGTCTTCCCGCTGGAGACACCATCCTGGGAATCTCAGCAACCACAAAAGAGTTGGCTGGAGCCATGCACAGACAGACAGGCAGCTCTGAGAGCCGCCTCTCTTCTGCAGGTTTCATCAGAGGATATTCGGGTGGCAGGAGACATCCTGAGGCAGGGATCTCAATTTTAAAATGGTTAAAATCTCATGACTTCTCCTGGCCTGGGCTGTTTTCCTTTCACCTCTCCCTGCCCGGCGAGCAGCCATTTACCCACCGGACAGCCGCACTTGTCACCCCGACCTCCCGGCATCCTGCAAATGCCACAGGAAAACTGTGGTGCCCTGAAAGTTTGGAAAAGGCCTGTTTTTACTAAAAAGAAATGCTGAGGAAAATCTGCACGATGCACCTATAGATGCACGTATGTGTGCAAGCAGCTTTCATCCATGATTTGCCTTTGAATCCAGCATTTCTAGCCCGTCACAACCAGGGAACTGCCCAGTTTTGCTGCTTTCTCCACCTGCATCAACCCCTGCAACGTCTCAGCTACCTAAGAAGGGGGCAAAACCTGCCAACCCCCCAGCACGTGGGCGCTGCGAGAACTGTGGGTGATGTGGGACCCACTGTGCCCAGGTACCCAGGGGTAACGATGCTGCCAGCACCGGGAGATGAACGAAACCAAGTTGGTTTGTGCAGCTCCGAGCCCTGGGGCTGCTGGCAGGTCAGTGCCCCGAGGAATTAGGCAGGGAGGGACGGGAGATGTCGTGCGGCTCTGCCCTGAGACAGGCGTGTGCAAGCCCAGAAGGGACCCACGGGGTGTTTAAACCCGGCGCTGGGAGAGGAAGGGAGGAGGCGGGATGGAAAGCAATGGAGCTGGGGATGAGGGCAGACCTTTTTTCTGCCCTATTTCAGAGGAATGTCGCAGCTTTGCCATCCTCCTCCCACCCTGGTCCCAGCACATCCTTTCCGGGGGACAGGACCACCCAGTCCAGGGTTGCAGTTGAATCCCTTCTTCTCCTCACAAAGCCTGGGGAAATGACACACAGGGGCAAAAAAACCCGAATCACCCCCAAAGCCTCACCGGACGATGCTGAACTGGCACCCACGGGACCGAGACCGGAGAACAGATAAAGGACACGACACAGCCTGGCTTTGAGCACAGCCTTTGGGGACCCTCCGTGCTCACGTGCTGCTGCCAGCACTGGTGCAAGCAATGCACTGAGGGCGTGATGCTCTCCCCTGGGTGAGAGCTTTCGCTTCACCCCAGGGTGCAAGATGAGTGGCCTGGCCAAGGTGACATGGTAAACCCAAAAATCCCCCTCCCACCAGCACCACAGACCCCACTAGCCCACCCAAACCCAGCAGCCGCCCAGACCCCCGCAGCAGCAGCTCTCTCACCACGCCAGCAGCGTGTGTCCCCATGCCACGGGGTGTCCTGGTACATCCTGCCATGCAAGCCTGCATTTTCCAAGGATTTCAGGATGGGATGCTTTCTCCCAGCGCCCCTAAAACCCTGCACGGAGTTTCCCTTTGGGGCTTTTTACAGGTGTGCTGGGTGCTGAGGTTGTGTATGCTGCAGGACCTCAGCAATTCATGCCTGGGAAGCAGGATCCAATCCCAGTTTGCTGCGATGGAAATCCCAGCAGGGAGCAGGATTCTGTGTCCCAGCTCTCCTCGGTCCCCGGCCGCGGGGCTTGGCCCCCAGCAAGCCCCTGCCCGCCCCATCCCCAGAGCTGGATGACAAACTCAGCTAATCCTCGTTATCAGCTCAGGCCGTGGGCGGCATCCTGCATAATGACAGCGCTCGAACCCACACTCGCATCTGCGTCCTACATGGAGACGGTGCTCCAGCCTGGAGCTGTCAGGGGCGATTAAAACGAAGAAACCTCTGGCTGTCTTCTCGTAGCCACAAGAGTACATCCCTCCAGTCCCTCGGCTCCCTGGGTGCTGGGATGGCACCCAGACACATAGTGCAAGGGCTCTGAAAGACCCTGGGGACATTCAGCCCATTTGCATCCCCCACTAGAGATGCTGCTCCGGGGAAGGGGAAAAGGCACAATTAAATATTCTTGCAGGACTTGGCTTGGCAGCCCAGAGGGGACGGCTCTGCTCCTTCGGCTGCCATGCACCGACACAGCCACGAGCTCCGCCGAGATCTCCAGCAGTGCATCCATGCCATGCCAAGGGCTACGTTCCTGCCCGCTGCTGCTGAGAGATGGAGGAGCTGTGCCAGGGTGAGAGAGATGCCCCCGCAGCATGTGGGCAGCATCTTGCCCTGGCCGCGGCAGGGCTTGGTCCTGCTCTGCAGCAGAGGTGGTTTACACACATCCCACGTCTCCGTTTCCCAGCCGTGTCAGGGGACGTGTCCTCCCTAACCTGCGAGAAGGGGGATGGTGCGTTGCTACCTCCTCCCACCGAGTCTCCTCCTGCCCTGGAGAGGACGCAGCCCCCATGCAGGGGGGACACGGGGAGTTCATGGCTGCCGGAGGGACAGGGCAAAGTGCCATTTCTCAGTGCTGGCACTTTTCCATGCTGCAGCCCGCCACGGAGATCCATCCTTGTCTCATCCACCCTGTGCAAGAGCACATCCAGATCCCCGCAATCATCCACCGTGCAGCTGGACCATGGGGTCCGACACGGGCACAACGCTTGCACCGTGGCCGCTGCAGCAGCTCCGGGTACCGGCACTCCCTGGGGAGACCATGCAGCCGCCCACCTCCAATGCACCCGTGGGTACGTCCCGGCAAAGCACCTCTGCAGCGGTGAGAAGTGTCCCGGCGGGCACCGAGCCAGCCCGGCAGGGCTCTGCAAACGCACCGTGGGCAAAGCTTTGTTTCTGCCAAGGAAAACTCCCTGTGCCAAAAGGGAACGGCCTGTTTCCTCCAGAGGAACTGGTCAGTCTTGTTCCCCCATGTCACTCCCACAGTGCGAACACCCCGGCAGCGGGGTCATGGCTGAGGGACGCAGACCCGTCGAGTGCCGGATCCCTCAAACCACCCTAAACCCGGAGGTACCGCACCTACCCCTCCTCCCAAAGTGCCCACGAACATTTAAACGCACAAACCTCCTTGCTTAAACAAGCCCTGGGACTTAGGGAAGCTGAAACTGCCCCACACTGAGCGTGCTTGTCCCCGCTGCGGATCTGCTCTGCTCCCTGCGCTGGCAGCGAGGACACGGTCCCCGTTTTATCAGGGCTTAAGCTGCGTCCTCACCAAGGCACAGCCGTGCTACCCCGACTGCAGACACTGCCCAGCCACTTCGCAGGCGAAGTTACAGCCTCTGCAACTTAATAAAAATAATTCCCCGAACACCAGGGCGGCTGTGAGCTGAGACCTACGCTCAGCTGTGCTCACGCAGGCGGAGCAGAGACCACACACACTCAGTGCATGTCAGAATCAGCACCCAGCGCTGCACCAAGACAGGGACAGCCGGGGGAGAGCCTGAGGCCGGGGTCCCATCCCCTGGCAGCCCCTGGTGCAGGATTTTTGGCAGGTGATGTGAACACCGTTTGTCCCCTGGGTCTCTTCCCCAGCCGCGGCTCTTCTCCTGGCCCCAGCATCGCTCTGCGGGGCTCTGCTGCCTGCCGGGTCAGGCAGCCGCAGGCAGGACCCTTCCTCTTCTCAAAGCCAACGTTAACCCACACGGGTCACTTTGCAAAGCCAGCTCGCTCAGCCTTAATAACGGAGCCGTTTCAAGACAACCTGAAGCCCAGCAAGCTCCCAACTTGCCCCCGCTTTGCAAAGAGCCCTTTCTTCCTGCTGCCATCAGACACCAGATGGCAGCTCCCCGTTCGCCTGGACTTTAGAAGAGAATTAAATGTCTCTTGAATAGACCTGCGCTGCGTAAGACCGGCTTTTGTGCCGAGCAGCGGCTTCTCCTTTAACACTTGCCAGCAGCACAGCTTTCACCCCCCCCCCCGCCACGCACACACATCCCCAGGGAGCCCCGAAACAGAGGTATTTATTCTGCAATTCCCATTTTCATCCAGCAAAATTTCACCCGGGGATCCCAGGGGCCGGGCTGTATTTTGGAAATGATCTCCCCGAAAGGCACGGGGGGGGGTTTCCCCTGCCCCGAACACACTCAGCCCCCCACTCCCACGGGAGGTGCTGCCTCCAGCCTCCGCTGCTGCGTTCACGGTTAAAGATGCAGACGGCAGGGCAGCACGGCTGAAACCTTTTGCTGATGGAGCCCGGGGAACCACGGGGTGCCTGGGGACGCTGTATCCTGCCCGGGGAGGATGAATGCATCCGACCGATGGGTTGAGTTTAAAGAGAGGATGGCGATGCCTCCGTGGCTGGGCCACAAGAAAGCGGGTTATCACCTCCCAGCATGAGATGGGGAAAGAGGACGGATTAAACCTCGGCGGGGGGGGACCGTGCTGCCATGCCGAGGCCTGTCCTTGCGTGGGGTCAAAGCGGAGCCGGTGTCCCCCGGTCGCTGCCCTCCCTCCCTCTCTCCCCTGGCTTTTACCTGCACCCAGGAGCCTCGGCACACCTTCGCTCGCCGGCGGGTCAGCGGCATCCGGCGAGGCTGGGTCCAGCGTGGCCGGCACGCCGGGGAGCAGCCGAGGTGGGCAACGCGGGGACGATGCGATCCCTCCCTCCGGAGCTCAGGCACATCGCGTCCCCCCCGGGTGCCCACGCAGGCACGCACGGCTGCGCGCAGAGCCCTGCCGGCTGCAGCGCCGGCTCGGAGGAAGGGGAAGGAAAAAGCTTATTGTGTAATTTCACCACGGTTTTCATGGCCGGCTGAGCGCGGACGTCTCCCGAGAGCCGTGCCGGCCCCTTTCCTGCGGCACAGGGCGAGCATGCAGCCCCTGCAAGAGCGCTTGCCTTGCGGGGGGATTCTCATCACACACACCCCCAAAACAGCCTGTCCAAGCCCCTGTGAACGCAGACATCTGAAATATTAAATAAAATTAGGGGGGTCCCCATCAAAGCGGAATTCGCCAGCCCTCTCCATCACCTTTAGCTGGTTTTTAAGCCTCCCCATCACTCAGACCCCTGAGGATTGTGAGTTACCTGCTCTGTTCCTCCCCAGATGAGCCAGTCCGGGGAAAAAAAAAACACAACAATTGAGATCAGAGGGAGAAAAGCCCTAGTGGGGATGAGAAACTAGGTGAGAGCAGCCGGCGCAGCGTGCGGTGGGATGAGGGCAGCACTCGGGGAGCAAGACCCCTGGGAGGCATGTCCCAGAGGGGGTGTTACATGCCCGGGTGGCAATTTTGGGATGCTCACGACAGGGAGTCTCTGATACAAAGAGAAGCAAATGACCATGTAGAGGAGGCCACCAACCCCTCCACCTCCGCCCCTGCCAGCCTCTGCCAGGGCATCTCAGCCCTCCCAAAAGGACCCTGTCACTCGGCCAGCCACTATCCGCATTAACCCAACAGGCTGTCTCCGAAGGGGGGTGTTTTGGGGGAGCAACGGCCTCCCCCAGCTCTGCAGCACTTCCCAGGCAGTAGCACGCACCCTCCGACAGCGAGGAGAGGCTGGAAACCCCCGTGTCAGCATGGCATCCCTGGTGCTGCTTATCTTCCCTGCTCCAGCGTCACCCCAACCCAGAGCAGAGCCCTTTTCCGTACTCCTGTATCAGACCATCCCTCCACGGTCAGGGAGACGGCGATCATTGACCCAGCACACCCCGGAGGACCAGCAGCAATAGCCAGTCCTGCTCTGCTACCCATGGGGAGTGAAAATCAGGCTTGGCTGTAACATCAGCACCTTCCCCCGCCAAGAGATGCTGTGGAGGGACGGCCCATGAGCAGCACATCTTACGAACCCAGGGAAATATTGCTGGGACTGGTGCTGAGGGGACTGCAGCATCCCCAGCAGAGCCTGGCCAAACCCAGAGGCTGCCGCACAAGGGCACTCTAGGAAGAGAGTCAAAAGCCTCCGCGTGGCTTTTCAGTCCTTTTGAGCCACGCAGGAGCGAGAGAGATAGGTAAGTCACTCCTGCCATGGAGCATCCTCACAGGGAGAGCTCAGATAGTGCCAATCAGTGAGAAACTCCCCGTCCGTCCCCACGTGGAGGGGATGCTGCCTGCCCCCCCGCACACATCAGCAGCAGCCCACGGAGGAAACAACGCGTTCGTGACACAAAGTTTGAGCTCAGCAGAAATCCAAGAGCATTTCTGAGTGACTGTCTGATGAGGGTGATTACTATAATTAAGTCAGATTTCAGAAATTGCTGGTGACATGTAAAAACACATCCCAGATCCCCAGTTTTTATATAACGTGATGGTGAGGGTTTTACTGCCTTCCCCCTTGCTGGCTTTTGCTGGTTGGGTTTTCACGTGGCTGCCCGATCTTTAAAGCATGACTTGCAGGTTGTGTTTTTTATCTGTCGGTTCTGCTGCTGACCTCGGGTTTGCACCGGAACACGGGAGACGGAAACCCCGGAGATGTGCCGGCATGCACACTCCTGGCGCCGAACCAAACCCAGCCTCCGGCACCGGGATGGGAGACGGGCAGTTTTACGCCTGCTCCACCTGCTTCGCTAACTCACAGCCCTCCCCAGGAATGATTCACCTTAACGAGGAAAGGAGAGGCCCTGGGCTGCTCGCCAGGGCGCCAGGAGAGCATCTGCCCCATGACTCTGCCGTGGCACACCGCCTCGGCTGGAAGTGGCCAAGGACCAGGGCAGCCCGCCTCCACCAAGGTTGAGGTTGGGTTATTAACCCGCCTGCACCCGTATGAGATGTTCGAGACTTTCCAAGCAGCTTGTGGAAACCTCTCCGTGGTGGTGCCCCCCAAAAGCACCCTCCTGGGAGAGCAGCTGCTCGGCGAGATGGAGGGACCCTGGTCCCCAGCTCCATCCCCAGCCGAGACCCATCTCCCACCTCCCCCCGACTCTTGCAGCCGCATCCACCCTCCAGCACCCACCTCCCTCCTCGGGGCATTTGGAGGGAGCCCGTGGGCACCCACAGACCCACCGGCACTGGGGCCCCAGCTGCAGCTCTGCCCCCGGATTGACGTGGATATTCATCACTCCATTCCCTTTTTTGCAGACAAAAGGCTCCAGGGGTGGCTGTGTCTGTCGCACACGATAAGTGGCCTATTTTCCTCCCCCGATCACAACACGGCACGACTCCAGCAGCAGGCGGGTGCTGCGAGACAGCCAAGCTCACATCTGCCGGGGCCGGTTCTCCAGCAACAGGAGGGAAGCAGAGAGGAGGAATCGGTGCTGAGCAGAGGGTGACATCCCCACCTACTCGGCAGCTACAAGGGGAAGCCCCTCTTTTGTGGAAGTTACTAAAGTATTGGGCAATTTCTGGCTTCACGCCCTTGAGCAAAAAGCAGCCCAGGAGAGCAGGGCTGGGCACAAGGCACAGGGGAAGGTGCTGACAGCTCTGGAAAGGAGCCAGGGTTTCGAAGACAGAAGGATGTGATGCAACATCCCGCTGTAAGGAATGGGGGCAGAGCAAGAGCAGGGAGAAACGAGAGAAAAGCTCTGACAAAAGCCCCAAAGCCCAGGTCCTGCATGCAAACTCCATAGGGCCGGGCTGACCCCATGGTGCGAGTCGAGCCCCATGAAAGAGGGGCAGCTCCCCTGCTGCGGCTGGACGTGTCTGCGGCCACAGCCTGGGCAGGGACGTGCCCACCCGGAGCACAGCAAAAGCGCATGAGGTGGGACAGGGGCAACAAGACATTTCAACACCACAGAGTCACTTGCACAACAAGAAATTATTAAAAAGACCCACAACAGTATGAAACCATCCAAGCCCCAAAGGATATTCACCCTCCACTCTCTCATGGGCTGAGGGATTTGGTTCAGACTCACGAGACAAGGAAGATGTTGGGTCCCTGGTGCGTACCTAGCCATGTCCTCCCATGCCCTCTCACAGCCCAGACCACCCTCCCGTGGCCACCCCGCTCCGTGGCCACCCCGCTCCGTGGCCACCCCGCACCGTCTCCCCTGTGCCCAGCCCAGGAGCTCCCAGCTGCTCACTGAGCCCTTCAAACCCAACACCCCAGCGTGAACATACGATGCAAGAGCGTGTTGCAACACCACATATTGTTGTGACACGGCTGCTAAAAACCTAAATAAGCCGCTCTTCCAGACTGGTCCTCTGCAAATCCTTCCTAATCCAATCTGGTTTATGGCATTAAGTTGGACCCTCACGTACTGAACGCCCCTATTTGTACAATGGTTGGGTAAATCCTCTCGTTTCCTTATTCCTGGTTGAATCTCTGATGCAGAGATCACCAGAGCTTCCTTCTCCTCACCTGTGGAAGTACCTAAGGATGAGGATCCGTCT
Source organism: Aptenodytes patagonicus (assembly GCF_965638725.1). Classification (NCBI taxonomy): domain Eukaryota; kingdom Metazoa; phylum Chordata; class Aves; order Sphenisciformes; family Spheniscidae; genus Aptenodytes; species Aptenodytes patagonicus. Next base: position 2,855,383 of record NC_134959.1, on the reverse strand, counting down.
GCGCTCCCAGCTTCACACCCCGCTGGCACATCCCATGTGTGGCACACCACCGGTCCGGGCACGGGAAACCATCTCCCCTGCGCCGACTGTAACCGAGCTGAACACAGCTGAACACAGCCGGGCACTGCCGAGCAGCTTCTCCTTTGCCGGGTGTTTATGTGGTTTAAAACACGGGGTTTTCTCCACCTTAGCCAGACACAGCGGAAGAGCTAGAGGGGACGAGCCCTGCACTGACCTCCAGCTTGCCCCAGTAAATCGCAGCTGGGATCCAGGCTACGAAACAAGCCTGAAAACACAGCGATTTGGTGCATTATTCATGCAGAGCAGAAGATGCCAGAGCACACGCTCCCCGCCACGGCTCTGCCCTTCCTGGGGCCACCCCACGGCTGGATCCTGCATCAGGGGGACACGACTGCACTGCCAGCTGCCGCTTACATCTCCGCTGAGCAAAGCGGAGCTTGCCACGGGCTGTCAAAGACACACTCCTCCTTGATGCTAACTTCTTCAGGGAGGAAAAAGCCTTCCCGTGTCTCCCCGGGGTCCTCTCGGTTAGCAAACATCTGCCACAGCACGTGCGTTAGAAGAGCTCAGCGAGGGAGGCAGGCGTCAGCAAGTTAGGATGAAGGTGTTATAATTACCCTCAGCCTCCCTGTAATCTGCAGAGTGCCGAAAAGTTATGCCACGGAAAAGGAAAGCAGCCGAACCTATTTATATTGCCTTCCCGGGGAGACGCAGATGGCCAGGCTGACACGAGCTCGAGCAACGCAAGCGGGGCTCCTCTCTCTGTGCTTTCCCTGCAAATACACCCAAAATTGTGTTTGGCGCCATCAAACATTTAATACAGAAATAGCTGGGGCCCGCGCGGGTGTTGCATACACACCATTGCTGGCTGCATGGCGAGATGGCCCCGGGGAAGAGCTCCTGCTGCACCTGCAATTTAAATAATTCCCCCGAGTGCTGCTCTTCGTCCTCTCCCTGCCCAGTAAACCAGCCCGCGGGAGCACGGCAAACCACCCAGGGAGTGCCGGCAGCGACGGAGCTGGGGGAAATGAAGGTGGTTTTGATCCCTCCCACCCATGCGAGGCAGCCAGGACGGGCAAGGAGCAAACGCGGGGCTGCCAGGAGTGCAAAGGTTGCACGGGCGAGTGACAGCTCAGCTTTCTGCTCCGGCAGCGTCACGGGGCCAGGGCGGCAGCGGGGAGCACGCCAGCATCGTGGGGCAGCTCCCAAAGCAGCAGAAGGGGCCTCGGCGTGGCAGGTTCTGTCTCAGCTTCTGCAAACCGCCTGGTTTCCCAGGGAAAGGCGGTGCGGGCAGCCCAGCACTGCACCTCAACGCTGGGCAAAACCCCACGGTGCCTCCACCAGCCTCCCCAAAACATGCCGCTCGCTGATACCTGCAGCACTTGCCCGGCACAGCCCCCATGTTTTATGTCCCCTCTCCTTTTTCTGGCTCAGCTGCTAGAAAGGGTGACAAGCCACGGTTAAGTATCACCTCCAACTGTGCCGTCTTACCCAGGCAGAGCGTGGTCCATCACCGCCCCACGCACGGGAGAGAGGAGCCCGTGGCAGCCCCGCGGTCCCTGTTCGGACGTGAGCAGCTCAGGACAAGTGCAGTGGATGCTCGGGAGATGCTGGTGGCGGCAGCACCAAAGGGAGGGTCACCGGCAAGATAGTGCAGATTACTCGAGCCCAGCAATGTGGATGCTAAGGGCACGACACGCTGGCAGAGGACCGAATGCTATTCTTCTGCTTTTATTTCCAAATCCTGACAAAGACGTGGATTCCCGAGCAGGCCAGCTCACCCATCCGCTCCTGAGCACCCCGCTTGGGTGTAACCTCCCCGCAGACCTCCCTGCTCTCCCAATCATCTTTCCCAAGGGTCGGCTGATTTAACTTTAACTTCGTCAGCATCCTCCGCAACCCTCCATGTGCAGCCTGCCACGTCGGGCATCACCATCGACCTTCCCGATCAGCAGCACACGGTGCCCAGCAGCAAGTGGGCAGGGACAGGGAGGACGAAAGACCCGTTGCATTGCCAGACAGGAGATCGCTGCATCCCCAGGGAACTGTGTCCCTAATTGTTTTGCATTAAGAGCTTCCAAATTCATGAGCACGATAACCAGGAAGAGGAGAAAAGCAATTAAATTAACCCCAGGAGCCATGAAAGGCAGCTTCGCCTCGCGGTCCTGCAGCCCTCCGTAATGCGGCGTGCTCCTTCCGATGGGATGGGGTGGGATGGGATGGGATGGGATGGGATGGGATGGGATGGGATGGGATGGGATGGGATGCCAGCCGGCCGGTGCCAGTCACCCCCAGGCGACTATTTCTTAACATGCGCCAAATCTACGCAAACCAAACTCATTTTGCACACACCCACCAAAGCCGCTTCCCCGGCAAAACCCATCACGCTCTCCTAAAGTGCTTTGTGCGATATAATTTCCTTTCCAGTTACAACAGCCAGCAGTGACTCTCAGCTCTCTGTTTGTGTGAAGCTCTATCACATGCTGCGTAACAGCCCAACAAGGAATTTATAAATACAGTCTTTTGAGGCAGTAATTGTCACTCCAGCCATCTGTTAAAATGGAGAGCTAGGCAGCGGCGCGGCGGAGGTGAAAATACCCGGGAAAGCGTCGCAGCGGTGCCATGGGTGAGCCTCCAAGGGGGAGCAGGGGAGATGCCGTGGTTTGGGATCTCATGGGAGCTGCACTTTGATCATTGGCCATTGATCCTAGGGCTTATCCTGCTCACCGCCCGAAAAGATGCCTGATTTCCAAACTACATCAAATTTGCCAACTTTTGTCATTCCACACCTTCTTCTTGCCGTGTGGGGTGCAGGCCAGCACCTAATATTTTCTCCCAGCAGACTCCAGCGGCTTTGCCAGGTGGAATCAGCCGTGCCGCAGGCAGACGCCCACCCTCTGGGAGCCCCGAGGGGCTGCTCTGGCCCCAGCATCGCTCCCCGGGGGAGCCCCGCAGCACAAAAATTTGCTTTTTACCTTCAATCCGTGGGAGCTGGCTCCCTGGGGCTGCTCCTGCCAGCGGGCAAGAAGTGGCTGGCAAAAGGCGATGCCCTGTGCACCCCGGCGAGCTTGGTCCCGGGGTGGATACAGCCTAGCGTTACAGGGAGTTTTGCAAGCATTTACCAGTGCACGATGATTCATTAAAGCTACGATTGTCAACATAAAAGATAAACAAGGTGAGCTGGTGATGCACCCGGTGCTCTTCCCTCTCCCCGGGTGCCGCCCTGCTCCTGACGTGCCCCGAGAGCCGTGATGTGAGCCCCCGAAGGGGCTGCGTGCCGAAACATGGCCCCGGGCGAGCGCCGGGGTGGACTGGAAAGACCTGTTGCTGCTCACACTGCCGGAGCCACGAGCCACGAGGGCACGGGGCTGGAAGGAGAGGTGTGGCGGAGGCCAGCGAAGCCGGTGTCACCGCCTCCCGTGCCATCACCGACACCCCTCCGCTTGGCAAAGGTTTGGAGCAACGTTAGCAGCTGGCGGCGGAGGCAGCTGGATGCATCCCGCAGCCCAGAGTGTGAGCCCAAAGCCATGCAACCCCCTGCGAGGCTGTGCCCACGAAGGGAATACACCCATTTAATTCTGCCCTTGTGTAAGGCTGGGTCTGCGGGTCCCTGACCTGCGGCCAGGACCCCCAAGTGCTGGAGGAGTAACCCCCCCATCCCAAATCCAGAGTCAATGGGATGCCCCAAGGCAGCCACTCCCGTGCCCCGGTCCGCACCTCCCACTGCTCCGACCGTGGCACAAAGCGCCTGCAAACCAGTTTAGCCAGGGGGGGAAAAAAAAAGAACAAAGAAAAAAAAAGGCAGCTTTATTTCTCCCTGACATTTAATAACCTTTATTGTCCTCCGAGCGGCGGTTTCCCATCCCAAGAGCCGGCAGCACGGCTGATCTTCCTCCAGGCTGGAAACGCTTTAGAGCCCAGCAGTCTCCCCGTCTCCCCGCTCTCCACCAACAGCGAGAAACCCCGAAAGGTTCAAAAAGCACAAAACAGAAGGAAACGCCACGGGAAGCGGCAGCCCTGGATGCCGGGGCTGGGCTGGTTCCTCCGGAGCTCGCTGCAAACCCTGCATCCCTGCCGCCTCCCACGGCTCCCGGCTTCGCCCCGCAGCATTTCCCGGGCTGCTCCGGTTATTTTTCAGCCTTGCTGCGTGCACTGAGCTCGTACAAAAGGTGCCAGCAGAGCATCCAACCCGTTGGATGAGGTAGTTACTAGGTGAGGGGAGAGCTGCTGACAACTCGCAGGAGGCAAAAGGAGAAATTAATGGTGCTGCAATTCCCACTGCCTCCGTCATTAGGAAAAGAAAACGCATTCGAGCATCCTCACTCGAATGCACAATGTAATTTGTTTCAAGTTTAATACCATCCTCCTTCCCGGAGATGGGCTGAAGCTGGGAAAAGGCTCCGGTTTTATCGGCCGCACTTCAGGGCAGATGCAAGGCCAAGGAGGTGATTTGCAGAGAGTTTTATAAAGGGAAAAAAACTCATCTAAACCTGCACTGTGTTGGTGCTGCAAGAGGCAACCGGCCACTAAACTGTTACAGACATTATCACCCAGAGCTGCTTGGTAATAAAATAGCTAAAATTAGCTCAGTATTTAGCAGAAGTCTTTTATGGAGGGTGTCAGTAAGTTTTTCTCCTACCCACCAAACTCTGCACCACTAAAACTGCCTGGCGTCAGTCACTGTGCTCCTGCACGAGACAGTGGCATCACCTCACCTGAAAGCACGAGTTTTGGGGCAGGACAGGAGAAGGACAGGGCAATCCCAGTTTTATCTGGGATTTAATCCTCTCCTCGAGCCCTGGGCTTTGCACAAGGAGGTTGGGATTTTCCCCAGCCCGGCTCACGGTGTTTCCTCCTCGGGGCCTCTTGTTTGCACAGCCGGCTTGCAAACGTTTCCTCCTCCCGGTGCCATGAAACGGCTGCACTCGCCCCTCGACGCGGCTCCGGGGGGTGCAGCCCAGCTGGGCATCAGCATCCACGACTCCCCAGACCCCCAAACCCCACTAATTAAGGCATCAGATCTGCTCAGCTCATCCCCCCCGAAAGCTGCAGAGCTCCCCTGCACCTTCTGCTTCTGGCTTTTAATCCAAGAGCACGGCCGGGGCCGTCAGCCATGTCACGCTACGTAAGTCAAGTCAGGTCTCCAGGCGTTGCCGGAATAGAGAAATAATAAAATACAGACCTGGTGGTCCCACGGCAGCAAAATCGCTGGGCTTTTTCTCCAGGGTTGGAACAAGGAAGAGAGAAAACACGCTTGCTCCAGAGCACAGGCAAACAACAGCTTATCACCACGTTAGCAGCCTCAAGGCTATTGCACGGCTTCGGGAAAAGTATTATTCCTCTCCGCTCACGGTAAAGTTTCTATTTTTGGCCCCTCCGTCACACCAAGCCGCTGCCTTCACCCGCACTGGGCTGGGAAACCAGCCAGGCCCACAGCCCCGAGGGATCCCTGCAAAGCCCGGTTCCTCCGCGGCTGCCAAACTCACCAGCAAATGGCTAAACTTTGGGTAAAACAGAGAGAATTTTTGTTAAGACTGCAGATTCCTTGCAGTTCACCTTGGTTTGATTTTTTCGTTCGGTTTTTTCCCTTGAAATGGCTTATTTCCTGGGACATCTCCCCGGCAGAGACCCAACACATCAGCCCGCGGCAGGCACTGTGTGGCATTGCCACCAACCGCCCAAATTTTGCAGAGGGAGTTAAATCAGGGTGGCTGAAATGCATCTGACTGCAGATGCCGAAGGGCATCGGCCGGGGGGATGCTGCGAGCCTGGGCTGGCTGCGGCAGGGAGGCTGCTGTGCCCTCGGCGTGCTGCCGGGGAGGCTGTCCCGGGAGAGCGGGCCCCGGTTTGGGGATGTTTTGATGCTGGGGAGGGTCCAGCCAGGGCTACCAGAGGGTTTGGGGCTGGCATTGGCGTCGCAGGGGATGCTCGCCTGGCTCAGGGGGGAGATACCCGAAGGGCAGCTGCAAAAGGGCAGAGCCAGACTTTGTGCTGGACTTTGCAATGACACTTTAGGGGCTTCAGGGTGGAAAACGGTGGATTCTCTGTCCTTGGGGGGACAGAAAAAGCCGCAGCTGATCTGACCCGGTGCTGGCAACAGCCCTCCATGGTGGGCGAGAGACTGCCAGGTCCTTCTGCCAACACATCTGTGATGCTCTCCTTCCTGCACCACGCTTTCCTTGGCCAGAGAGAACAGATACATTCATTTTATCTCTCCGCTGGTTCCACTTCCCGGATCTCATCGGCTAGCCGTGGCTGCAGAGCTGCCACCACGCCGCTGCAACGCCCAAATCCAAACACTGAATACATTGAAAAAGAACATTTTTGATAATCATGTTCTGTAGAACTGTGGGATCTGTAATTGAGGGTGAAATTACGTCCAGGGTGCATTTCAGTACTGAAAATAGCGTGATAAATTAGCTCAGCTTTTCCCCGGTTGACTCAGCTAATCCTTCAGACGCCGACAGACAGATTTGATTGTATCATCTCTCCTTGGGCTCAGTAAATACCAAGGCCAAGTCGTGGCAGCTGCAGAAGATATATACAGAGCTGCTGCCTGCAATATATAATCTGCCCTTATTTCTGAATGCACCGCAGCTCGGCAGCAGAGCTGAACAGAGGTCGCTCACGCTCCTGTTTTGATTTATGAATATGGATTTTGTTGGTTAAGCCATTAGGAGCGGTGATGAAGCAATTCAGCGTACATCCTGAACTGCAGCTTGCCTCATTTGAAGCCCGCTCTGCAGAACGTTCTCCGTGTCTCCCCCCTGCAATGCCGTTCATGCAGAGAAGATTATATTAAGGCTTTGTCTGTAATGCTGTAATTCCACCTTGCCGCCCTGAGCCCTCTCCTATGTGAAACAACCCAGCCGCAGGCAAGGAAATGGTTGCAAAAGGGGATTGCTGAGGACTCACACCCGTGCCCAGCTGGAGAAGCTGATATCCCGCCCAAGAAGCTTAAAGAAAAGCATTCAATCTGCTAGGTCCCCAGCGGGGACCCTGCTCTGGCTGTTTGCGGTGCTGTCCCAACGCCTCCATCCACCCCGGGGGGACTTGGGGATGCCCCCGGCCGGGGTAGCTGGGGGGGGGGTGACCCATCCCGCTCTGCTCCGTGGGCAGCGCTCCCCTGAGAGCAGCACTCACCCTACCCCCCCACACCCCCCCCCCGGGGCAAAGCACTGGAGAGGAGAGTTACCATCACGGCCACGGCTCGCTGAGCGGCCGAGCATCGCTCCCCAGGGAAGCCCAAACCGGTTAGATCCCTCTTCCAAGGTCGTATTCCCAGTTCCTGGGTCAGCACGTCCCAGCCCCATTCCACACAGCTTTGAACCAGCGCGGGGTAAGAAACAGGCTGTGCCTGGGAGGCCTTGCTGTGCAATTAGAGAAAACAAAGAGGGAGATGGGAATTGTACGTACAGCGTGGCAAGGGCTGGGGTACGGCCTCTGCCGCCTGGCTCCCAGCTGGCTGCTGGCTCTAAGCCGTATTTTTCCCCATCGCTGCCGTATCTGCTTGTTTTGGAGAGGAGAAGGCTCCCCCCCCGGCTGGTGATTGCCTCCAGCTGCCCTCGTGTCAGGCACCGCGCGGTAGAGGGCCAATTTGGCACCTTCTCCCTAATGAACCAGCACGATCCAAGATGTGGTCGTGGATTAGACAAATGCGTTTTTGGCGCAGGAGCCTTTGGGAAGGGTCCCAGCGAGGGCAGGTTTCCCCTTTAGAGCACCTAAGGCAGCAAGCAAGATGCTCAGAAAGGAGCACAAATTATATCCAAGATCTCTCCCTTCCAGAGTGGCAGAAAATTAAATTTCCGCATTATTTATTCGAGCAACTCGCAGAACTCCTAAATGGAGCGGATCAGTCGCAGCCATCTAGCGCATCACTTGCCAGCCATCCCCTCCTCATTTGTTTTTAATTAGCAGCAACATGCAGGGGGCTGAGCCAGGCAGCGCCAGCACTGCTGATGCAGTGAGATAACGGAGCTCGCCTCCTCCAGCCGGGATTACGGGACATCAGGCAGTTGGCTGCAAATCACCCCCTAATATGCTGGGAGCAAGGGTGGGATAAATGCACTGGAGCAGGTAACAAGGTCACTGCCGAAAGGACACTTGCTCTGTGTCTGGGGTGTTATAATAACGAGGATTGAGGGACACGGGGTCAAATGAGGCTCCACGGCGAGAGCGGTGACTGCACGAACCAGGCTGAGCTGCAAGACCTGCCCCAGCCCGTGACTAATTTGGGTTCCCGGAGGTGAGGCGAGGGATGAGAAGGTGAGAAAAAGCCCCAGGGAGAAGCCAGTCACCCAGAAAAACACTGCGAAAAGAAGTGAGACACGAAGGCTGAAAGGGGGGGGGGGGGGGGGAGGAATGAATTTAAATATAAATTTAAACCAGTTGCATCCTCCCTGGCTCAGGGGCGGCACAAAACGTTCACAGTGGCTAAGGTGGGTTTGGGTTGTCCCCCAGGTACGGGGGGGACAGACTGAGGTAGCTGATTGGAACCGGTTCGCTTGGGACCGGGTGGAGAAGGGTGGGTGGTGCGACAGCACGTTGGTGGGTGAGCAGGAAAGATGCTCCAGCCTGCGCTTCTCCCAACCCGACCCCAGAGCAGCCCTCGAGCTCCGAGGGGAGACCCAGCCCCAGCAGGAATAAGCGTTGTGCCCCCAGCCTGGACCCTGCCTGCACCAGGGGGATGCCGGGGCCACCAACAGCCTGGACTGACGGACAGCGAGACAGAGCACACGGTGACGGAGCAGGAAGCAGGGAAGGAAGTGCGTCAGGTCGGCTAACGAGCTGCTTATTGAATAATTCAGAGGGAGCTGATGGCGGGTGGCCACCGACTCCCATCGCCCTCCCTGCCCTTCGCATCAGTGTTTTGTTTCGCCTCATGCTGTTTTTCCGGAGAGGTCAGCGCTTCGTTACCTGGCTCAGCCCTTCCCGCTAATTTTCAGTGGGAGAAATCACCGTCCCCGCATCTCCCTGGGCCAGGCATCCTCCAGGTGTGGCTGCTGGCAAACTCACACGCCGGGGTCCCTGGATCCCCCTGCTAGCCCCCCACACACCGTGGCACTGCCGCAGGGAGGGTGCACAAGGCTGCCCGTCAGCAGGCCGGTGCAGAAACGGAGGGCAGCGGCAGAGCATCCTGGGGGTGCCTGGCTCCCCGGGGTGCTGCCACCCAGTCCCCTGGGGTGCCCAGGTCCCGGGGGTACCTGGCTCCTGGGGGTGCTGCCACCCAGTCCCCTGGGGTGCTCAGTCCCCTGGGGTGCCCAGGTCCCAGGGGTGCTGCCACCCAGTCCCCTGGGGTGCCCAGGTCCCATGGGTACCTGGCTCCCGGGGGTGCTGCCACCCACTCCCCTGGGGTGCCCAGGTCCCATGGGTGCCTGGCTCCCGGGGGTGCTGCCACCCACTCCCCTGGGGTGCTCAGTCCCCTGGGGTGCCCAGGTCGCGGGGGTGCCCCCGAGGGTCCCCACCTGGGGGATGCCCCAGGGGCCCCGAGAGCCTCAGGGTGCCGGGGTGCGTGGTCCCACGCGCGTCCGCGGGGGGCGCCGCTCCCACGAGCGTCCGTGCCCGGTCTCTGGGCGCCCCCTGGCGGGCGTGACGCTCCCCAGCGCCGCCCGGCACCGCCCCCGCCCGGCAGCGGCTGCCGCGGGCCCCCGGGGGACCCTCGCCCCGGAGACGGCGACTCCCGAGGGGAAGGCTAACAGGGCAGCCGTGGCATTACATGCCGCGTCCCGAAGGCACAGCCACCCGCGTCGGGCAGCCAGCGACAGAGAGCATCACGCAGGCCTGGCACGGACGTTAATTACCGCAAGGATGCGTCAGCGGGGACGGCAGCGTGCAAGCAAAAGGCTGACAACTCCAAGGAACCACGGAAAGAGCTTACGCGTCTTTAATCAGCCCTGCAGAGCTTGCCGCTAATTAACCTTTTGCACTGGGAAGAGGCGGAAGAAACAAAGCCCTGCTGGGAAGCGGGGCGAGCAAAGCACACACACCAAATTGCTCATCCTCCTCCCAGCCTATGCGCCGGGGAGAGATGCAAAGAGGAGAGGGCAGACCCAAGTTTCGCCAGCCGACCAGTCCCCCATTTAGGTGCCTCCAAAGGCTTGGAAACTGGGAAACACCAGCCCTTGGACCAAGGAGCGAGGTGGGTAAGGTTCCTCCCTCTTCCCCTGGTCCCCGGACTCAACACGGGGACTCCCAGCCTCTAACGCAGCCCCTGGGAGTGACTGCGCAGGGCTGTCCCCTTTCATTCTCTCCTGCACCAGGAGGGAAGGCAGATGATGCTCCCCTCTCACAGGAGGGAGAGAGCTCAGGGTAAAATAGATGGCCAATAAGCAGAGAACAGTGAAAAATTCCAACCCCCCCAAGCAGCACTGAATAAAAGCCTCTGTTCCAGCCCATTCCCGAAGGAGCAGGGAGATCAGGACCGAGACAGAGTGCAAGACGGTGTTTCACACAGCTCAAGGGTGCTGATGCTCTGGATAAGCTTACACAACGCCAGGGCCAAATTCATTTTGGCTTGCCAGGCCGGTCAGTCAGCACGCGCCTCCCAACAGCCAAAACCAAAATAAGCATCAGGCAGAAAGGCAGAAGTATTGCATCGAGAGGGAACGGCAAAACCTGATGTTGCTTTCACATCCCATCCTTGCCCCAGGGGAAGGTCTCCAGCTGCTGCCAGGAGTTGGGCTCACACGGGGAACTGATTTTCAGGCACATACTTGCAGCATTAAGAAGGGAGACCCACCTTCCTTCCTGGCTGGAACCAACAGACCTCTGACTCTGTGTTAAGGCACCAAAGCCTTGTGGTTTTTAGAAACAAGCCAAGTAGGAAGAAGCAGCATCACTGCAAACGGCAGCAGCGGCCTCTTTGGCGGAGCAGAGACACAGCCCTGAGAGGAGACTAAGACCCAGCTGCCAACACAGTCCCAAGCCAGCGTGGGACGTGCCTGTTCACAGCAACCGTCTTCCCAGAGGGGGAAAAATTTACCCTTGCACGGCCTCAGTGTCTAAGCTAACGACTACGGGGACAACCCTCTGCCTGTTCCACAGTTAACAGCCCGTAACTGGCTGTGACACTCGGGACTTTACCCCTAGCAGATGGAAAAAGGTGTTCGTCCATCACCAAGCCGGGAGGAGGAACCCACCTGCTGAGGAACATCTCTGCCAGGTCACAGATACCTCCTCGCTCCTCGGCCAGGGGCTCTGCCGAAGGAGGTGAGCGAGGCTTAGCCCTGCGCTGCCCCACTCCTCTCCGGGAGGCGTTGAGCTGCCCAGCACCGAACCTTCGCATCTCTGAGTTTCTTTGGAAGGAGAGGGAGGGTTGCAAGCCAGCATGTGGGAGGCGCATGTGGTTGGTATTCAGAAATGCTGCCGCTTGAGAAACTACATTTGTGCTCCTCGAAGGCCAAACATATGGTAGGAGTTACTGCATGCTTATTAGACATGTTTTATTCTTTTCCCTCGCTGAGGCTTCAACGACTGTGTGATCATATATAGAACACTTCACATAAAGGAGTAGGGTCATTGTGCCTTTAGCACCAGAAAACGAATGCCTGGGATTAGGGGAAGGCATGGGTGGTTAAAAAAAAAAGGGGGGGGGGGGGGGGAAGAAATGGAAGAGGTCGCACATTCACAGAGGACTGCACTCGAGGAGCTGTAACAGCGCACTCTGGCCTTGATTAGCTACCGGCATTAAGGCAGAGCCATTCCCAGATTAAAAGTTCACGCGTGAACTTTGGTCGTTTAGTGCTCCGTGGCCAAGGTTTGTTCTCAAAAATAACGATCTGCCAATAAACTTACTGGCAGAATTGGGTTGCATAACTGGAAGCACAACATCTACTCCATTAAAGGCAGGACTCAGGCCATTCACGCTGAACCGGGGACTCTGCCGTACGTCCTGGCACACGATCAGACACAAGACCCGCTGCACGAGGACAAACGACTCCTCGGTGGCAGCTGAGCTCACGCCACAAATTCTCCCATTTCAACATAATCACTCTTTTAGAAAAGCAGTGAGAGCAGTTCAGATCTGAGCTGGGTGTGAATTTGAAGGTGTGTGTGGGGAAACATGAAAAAAGGCGTAAGAAATACCGATGAGTCTTAGCCCGATTCCATGAAGAAGGGGGTTTACACCATCACGCTGCATCCCCTTCCTCATCCCTCGTGTTTTGTGCCAGCTGATCTCTTTCAGACCAAGTGGAAAGAAGAATAAAAAAACATGCTTCCTTTCAGAAAGAGAAAGCTGTGGCTGGGAGGGCAGAAAGACTTCATCAGGGCTCAGGTCGTTACTTCTGCCAGCCGCAGCATCTGCTGCGGGAGGGAGCCGGGCACCGCCGGCACCCCGGGGTAGGAGCTGCGCGTGGCAGATGCAGGGGGAAGAACAGAAAACAGGGACGAGGAAAGAGTTGGGATTTCGCAGCATGAGGCGTGGGGGTGCGTGCCTCGCATCTTCAGGAAATCAGTTTAACTGCTCACCGAGTACCCAAACAAGGGAAAATTAATTCTTATCGCGTGGTGGAAGACAGGCTGCTGCACGTCAGAAGGGTGGAACCCGCCCGCTGCTTTCCTTTGGAGCAAGAAAAAAAAAAAAAAAAAAAAGAAGCAAACAGAAGTAAGTTCACAAAACTTTCCTTTTTATTATTTGAAACTGGAAAAGGCTCCTTGGGTAACAATGATCGGGTGTAAAAGTAACGCACACGTTTTGCTCAGCTTTTTGATACCTGGGATGAAGTAGGCCAAGTGTTGCAAAGTCACGTCTGGCTTTTAGACAGCCCGTTCCCCTCAAACCCACGAACAAAAGGACGGGCAAAACCCCACCCCTCAGACAGGGGAGCACACCGGGCAGGCGAGTTGTTTAAACTACAGTTATGTTCCACACAGGTGTTTGTGGCATGAAACCGAGGTGTTTGATGTCAAATGGCATTTTAGAAAGAAAAGCTCACCTTTTCCCTCTGCACTACCCTCTGGATGAAGCAGGGATCTGGTGTTTCGCCCTCATTTTTAATAAGTACCACGGGGTACTTTATAGAGACTTATTTACACTCAAAGCCTGCTGGAGATGCCCAGATAAATCCATCGGTGTCATGTTAAATTGGCGAGTGCAAAATACACATGGAAACAGGGTACACCTGCTTAGGGGAAGTAGGAGTATTAATCAATGAAAAAAGTGCAGATTGCTTTAATTAAGCTAATGAACACAGTTGATCCAAGTGCTCTTTTCCTCAGAAATTAAAAAGACTGCAATCCAAACAAAAACCAGAACCGTACATTTTAATTCAGTGCACACACACACAAAAAAAAAAAAAGAAAAAAAGGTCAGTGGCACTCACAGTTTGGTAACTTATCTTCCACTCCACCGCCTGATCACACATCTCAAATATTTCGCTGTCCAACTGGTAAGTTATGCTGTCCATCTGGCCTGCAGCGCAAAGGCCAGCACGTAATCCTTTGGCAGCTGAACACAACAGAAGATTATTGGCCACGTGAGCAACCAGCTACAAGACAGAGTTAATATACTATCATTTCCTAAACTAGCAACTTGAGATTATACAACCCATTTCCACACAACACTCAACACTCCCATTAAATTCCACTAGTTTTAAATTAATAAAAAGCAATAAAAAGTCATCCTTGTTTAAAAGTAAACATTGAGCCAGCTGCATTTTAGTTTTTTCCTGGTAGCTTACACCTCCAAGCAAGCTTGCATGTGATTTGCTTTCTCCCCAGTACAAGTTTCCCAACTGCCATCCGACCTCTGCTGTCCCATTCCAGAGTAGCCGCGGCAGTACCGCACTGTTCACTCCAGAGGGAAGCTGACAGCCAAAGTTACGAGTAATTCCGTCCTTTTTCCTCCTCCTCAATAAAAAAAAGAGAAAAAAAAAAAAAAGCCTGACAAGTCCATGTGGACTGCAGTGAGTCTCCGACAACCACAACGCCTGATCACAGCACATTTATAGCTACGCAATCAGGCCCAAGGCAAACAAACTGGCTGGATGAGGATCTTTGATGCTTCTGTTTTCCAGCTGGCCAAACCCATGTGTTCTGGCAACAGAGAAAGCACGATCTAGGAGCACACACAGCCCGAGCACGTAAGCCAGTCACTTGCTTATTGCTCCTGAGCTAGAATTAAGCCCTAGGTCCTGCTGTGGCTATTGGGGCAATGCTGCTCTGCAACCTAATTGCAAGCGCTTTTTTTTATCCCAAAAGGCTTCTGCCAAGAGAGTATTCCTGCCCCTGACAAGTTGTTTTCTGTCTTCCCCAGCGCTTTCCACCCATCTGGGGTCAAGAAATAAAGCCAATTGTCCACAAGATTTTCTACAGACCGAACAGGACGAGGACACGTCAGCACCAGAAACTTATCACCATCTGCAAGGCACCACCACACATTATCCCTGTCAACAGCTCACAGAAATATCCCAACAAGCTGGACAACTAGGGTTCAGGAAACAAACAGGGTATGCACAGGGAGGTGGTACAGCCCGTACCAAACATGAACAAGTACAGCAAAATACTGTACTGTTGGCACTGCTTCCCACAGGTACCACGAGGGAAGGCTGGACCGGGGCTGCGGTCACATCCCCCTCGGCCACAGACGATGCTCAGATCCAAAATGCCTGCCACTGACTCTGGCTGCACTCCTCTTGTTCCTTCCCCTCTCCCAAAGTTTTCAGAGCTGCGAATTGTAACTCCTCATTGTGTTATTCTGCTTTTCCCTGAAAGCACTGATGTAGCCATGCACAAAGGAACCAGCAAAGACGCAGGAGCGCCCAGAGCATTTATGCCAGTCTCTCCAAATTCGCCGTCTTGACAGCTTTCCTCACCCAAAGCCAAATCAGAGGGAGTTTTCTGAAATGCCACAAAAGCCTGCCAGGCTTTGAGGAACAGAAGGTGAGAAGAGAAGGCAGAGGAGGAGTATTAATACAAAATTTGCTATTTTCATTGCCTTTGCTCTAGACAGAATAAAGCCATGGTGTATCAGCAGTTTTGCCTTTAATGAGGACTAGCACATTCTGACATTTTGAGGCCAATCAGGTACACTATAAATAAAAAGATGCTACTACAGGGGCAAAGCTGAGCTGTGCAAAGTTCCTGCAGGGCATCAAGCCTCTGCGAAGCCCTTCTCTCCAGCCAGCCAAGCAGGTCTCACCTTCGGAAGGCAGACCCTTAACACTGCCACTGAAAAGGTTCAGAAGGGACAAGCTACAAGCAGAAGAACCGTCTTAGCCTGGAGAACAGCTGATGCACAACCTGTGCCAACAGCCAACCAACAGGTCCTCGCCCAGGTGACAAAGCAGACCTGTATTCAGCAGCGAGCAAAACACTCCGGCCATCTGCTATCCATGGGTTTGCACTCCCCAGCAGACTCCCGATATCCAGGGGAATTTAAGCTGCAGGTAACAACTACTAAAAAGATTTTATGACACAGCAGTGGAACATACCTACACTGCCTTTACACACTCAGCCAACCCAACACAGCAGGTCACAGGGAGGAGATCAGCTACAGAGTCAACGTCTGTACTTATGGAACAGTATCTCGGGTCTCAGGCCAAGTGCTTGTAGTGCATTCAATAGTCTGGATTTTCAATCTTACTTTAAAAACAAAAAGCAAAACCTATTAAAGTCAGTTATGTAAAACTTCAGGATTTTTATTTTTTCGGGTGAGTGGGGACACTGAAGGAAGGAGGAATCTACAATCGGAACTATGGATCCATTGGCAGCTGAAGCAGTGCTGGTTTTAAGGACAAACGATTGAAACAGCTGCCCAAGGGGACCTCTCTCACCCCTTTAGGCTGTTAGGGAGAATACAAAGCAGCCAACGTACTGGCTGCACCAGCCTAACAGCAAGCTCCAAGAGAAACTGGCCACCCAAATGCTGAACAGACTCCTAACAGCTTCAGGTATCCCAGAAATCTGCATCATCAAGCTGGAAACCTGTCTGCAAGATTAAGCACACGCTCTCCTTCTGCACACAGCTCGGCGGCTGCAGCAGAAGGCCGAGATGCCCCATTTTAGCTTCAGCTCACCTCTCTGCCCACACACCAAGGCTCAGAGAACTGCCACCCTTCCTCCCTCCCAGCCCTGCGTGATGGGGTGAGATCCAAGTCAACTCTTCCCTCTGCTGATGCCAACAGGAACACCTCTAACAGGCTGCTCAGAAACAACCTACTTTTTATAGCTTATTCACTACAACGGTAATAGCACTTCAGATCCTCACCTCTAACACTGAGGCAGGTTTTCCACTACTGACAAAGCAGTAGGAAACAAAGAAAAAAGTGCCCCAAATCACCTTCAAATTCCCAGAGGTTTGTAAAACTATATCCAAAGAGACAGGAATTAATCTTGTGAGTGACGTGACCTTCTGCTCAAAGTCTCTGCTGGAGACTCGGTTCTCACGCAGCTTGAGGGAACGCTCAAGAGCCAGAAATGGCAAAAAGCCCTTGTGAGAGTGAGAATAAAAGCTGCTCGCAGTCAGTGAAACTAGGCAGTGACTGAAACTTCTCCATAGAAGGGGCCTGAATCTTCCCAGCACAACACACATACGGACACATTTACAAACCAAAACCTGAACAAGATGTAAAGGCAGAGTTTTGTTAGACACTGATCCGGCTGGTAACGGGAAGAGGAGAAACCTGGAGTTTATCATCACAGCCAGAGAGCAACTGCAACAAAGGATATATTTTGCCTGTAACAAGAGCTTCCTTACAAACAGCTCTCTCCTCTCCACACAGGGGTCCCTATCATCTCTTCCTACACAGGATTAACAACACGCACTGATGCAAATGCTGATGGTTTATAGCACAACTCACAGTCTGTAGATTAGCACTGGCCAGGATTTTCCTGCATAGGACAATCTATGGGGAATCTGCTTCCTCGCCTGCAGCCCACACTTCCCAGTAGAGCTCAGATCTGCCAGAACACAGGTATCATGGGAAGAAATTAAGCCCAGGAGCTTTCTGAGGAAGCAGCAATCATCTGGGATGAAACAAGTGTGACTAGAAAGGGAACAGAAGGGTCCTGCAAGTGGAGCAGCAGCACCCACCTGTCAGCACCAACCATAAAAGGCGCCAGAACAAGCCACAGCAATATTAGGAGAATCCCTCGTCGCTCCTTCAGACTGCGTAGGGCAACCTGATACAAGAATGACACCTAACTGGGGTCACATTAGTATCAGCAACACATGGCACCTTCTGCTGCCCATCACAGACAGGAGTCAGTAGGCTGCATTTGGATTTATTTCACAGTTAGTTTTCTTTTTTCTCCTTCCTTTACATTTTCAGGCCCATTTTAAAAGATCTGAGGTGAACCTTTCAGGTACAAAACCAGTTCTGAAAGCACCGGCTTCTGCAGTTTACACTCATTTCCAGTCCCATACCCAGCTCCTATAATAAAGAATCATCATCTCCTCTACGCTCAGGGAGATGCCCAGACCTGGAGTCCCAGGGACAGCACATCCACTAAGCTCCAGAAGCCAGGGCAACACTACGCACGCTGTCATTTACAGTGGGAATCCTCCCCTTGCTGCCAAGCTGGGGGAATTTCTCAAAAGGAAACCAGCCACTCCAATTACTAAGCCAAGGATGCAGGTATTACACCAGCCCCTCTTGACAACGCTGTACCCAGAGAAAGGTTTCTGGAGAGGAGGACGTGCTTTGTCACTGCTGATGCAATTTATCATTAAGCAGCCAGCCAGTCTGCAGCGGTGGACCGCGCAGGTTTTCAGGAGGGTAAAGCAAGTCTCCCAGGAGGATAGATCGGCCTAGAGTGCAGCAAAGGCTTAAATGAGTCCCCTCCCTGAAGAAGAGCTCTTTCCACAGGAGACTGCTAATGGTCAGAGCAGAGGGCTTGTGTCCATCCAGTCAATTAGATGTTCTTCTGATCCAGCTCTGACCTCGAGTTATTTTTGTTCCAATACATTCTTTTTGCAATAAGAAAGGTCTATTTCCTCCTCTGCAGGATCCCTTCGGCTATACAAAGCTATGTTACAGACTGGGAACAAGGACTGCTAGGGAGCAGTGTAGGGTGGCAGGGAGGAAAGGGCAATCATGGGTATTTTAACCGGGATGTGTACATTTGGGGTAAAAAGGCTTTATTAAAAGTGCATGCTTTTATTCAGAGGTACCGAGAGCAAGGAATCCCCATCCCAGCCCTGGCTGGGGAGTGCAGCAGCCTTTGCAACCCCTAGCCCTGTCCATCACCAATCACCCATCAAGTAGCCAGCGACTGAATGTTCTTCAGCATTTCATCAAAAGCCTCACGGGAAGGCGCTTCAGCGTTCTGGAAGGAGACCTTGATCCGGCTGTAGAGACTGAAGGACTTCAGCTCCAGCCAGATGAATCCAAAGCGATCGTCATCAAAGAGAACAAAAACACCTGGCGTTCGCTCGGGGCTGGTGAAGCCGTGGCCAGCAATAAGCCCCGTCCCATAAAAACTGCAAGGAGAGAAGAATAGCAAAAAAGATGGGAGAACAGCCATAATTACCCAATATTTAAAAAAAAAAAAAAAACAACACGACAAAACCCACACACAAAACTATGATCAAGCCATTGTCAAGCACACCGCCAGGTGCTACAGAACAAGGGAGTTTTGCATTCAGTCAGTTCTCATCACACAGCACAAAATACTGTTGATACCATTTTAAGAAAATAAACTCTCCATTGCTTATTTGGAGGTTGCTGCTTTTGGCTATTCTAATTAGCACCTGCACACCAAGGCTGAATTTTTCTGTAGTTCAGCCCAGTAATCAATCTGAGATTTACTTCTGCAACTCAAGGATCAACCCAGGCCCAGACAATCCTCACAGAAAAGGAAAGGCATGTTGAGAGGGTAACCAGAGAGGCAAACCTGGCAACAAAACCCAGGGGAAGGGAGAGAAAGCAAACCCTAAAAAAAAAAAGAAGAATCTAACTGGAGCTGGGGAGGAGCAAAGGTCAGCCTAACCTCCAAGCAAGCAGCAGGTGGAGCAGGGTTTTATTCAAACACAACTCGGTTGTGACAGCAGGGGCCTTCTGGGATTAACCAGCTATTGGTAGGTTTTTCCATGAGCACAGATGTTCGGCTGAAGGTCACCTGCCTAAGCCTCAGCTTTTGGGCTCTGTTTCCACACTTCATTTAGTATGCTGCTTCACTGACTCCAGGTCCCATTCAACAAGGCTCTCTGCATACTTGCACCTACTGCTTAGGGTGCTCAGCACCTTCCAGAGCTGGCCCCAAGGCACCAGAGGCCAGGGAGGGGTGGGAGAGAGCACCGTGTCCCACAGCCAAGAAACACAAATGACACACACAGAAACGGGAAGCGGCTTGAACAGATCTCCAAATATACTAGCTGAGCAGCTCTGGGAAACAAAACAGAAAAAAAACAAGGCAGGGTGGAATATGGGAGAGGTGCTAGCTTTAGAATTAACAGGATAAAATCTAGCAAGGAAGTGGGATGGCAGATGACAGCGTGGTAAGAAAGAGAGGGAGAAAACGAGAGTGTGGGAGATAGGGCAGCAGCGGTAGAAAATCTGAGCACAAGGGGCTGGGAGATCCGCATGGCAAGCATGTGGGGCAAGCAAATACAGAACACGCCTCAAAGACTCCCCCGCTTCCGTTTCAAAAAGTGTCTGGCACAACTAGGCTATAAAACCACTAGTCCCCGTTACCAAATTCGGCAGGTCCGGGGATAGTCTTCATTCCTCGATATGACTCCCATGGGCAGCACGAAGGGCTGGGAAGCTGGTGCCTTGTCCTGGGTCGTCCCCGCCGCCCCAGCTGCAGTCTCTTCCCCCTCGGCACCTTCTCCTCCCAGGGGTTTTGCAGCAGGCTGGGAGGCAGCCTGCTGGGAGCAGTCCTCTTCCTCCTGCTGGTGTTCCTGTTCCTGCTCCTCCCGACGCACCTGCTCCTGGACCTCCAGGACGATGCGAGAGAGCTCACTGAAATCGCGAAGGTTCTCGATGTCGGGTAGCTGCAGAGGATGCGCCAGGTCGATCTCCACAGTCTGCTGCCCAGCTGGGATGTTGGGATCTCCCTAGAGACAGGAAGGAACAGCATGGCTGCAGAGGCAGGGTGCTACAGAGTTCAGACCTGTATCCTCCCCACGTTCATCATCTGACTTCTACTTAGTGCACCCTATTCTACAATCACCAAGTTGGCAACAAAAAAAACCCTCAGACCTTTTTCATTGTTCCCTGAGCTGTCTATGTCACCTCTGCTTTCCCCCTCCCAGAAACAGAATTTTAAATCAAAAGCTACGAGCCAGGCTGTACTTGCAAGGGTGAAAGAAAGTCAAAGCTGCAACTGCATTTTGTCAGAATCCCTCCCTGAAGAGAGGAAGGAGCTCACTAGCCTGGCTTCAGTGAAGAGCTGCCAACATTTGGTACCTGCTCCTCAGATACATGTGAGTGATCTCCAGTGACCTGCTACCAGCTGCTTACAGAAAGCAGCTGGAAGGGAGACAAAAGGAAGGGGGAGTCAGGTGGCCTCATGAGAAACTTTGCAGAGCAGGTTCTAGCTACTCCGCACGTGTTAAGATTCACCCAATGCCACCAATCTCCACAAGGAACAGGATCTGGGATGGCAACAACTGACTACCTCCCAGACAGAGATCCATGGCATCAAGAAGAGAATACTTTAACAAGCATCTGAGAGAAAGAAAAATGCACTCACGGTGATTTTAGTCCCCTTCGCTTTCTTTCCATGAAAGCTCAACATGACAATCTCCAGCCCATGGCTCCCATACGTTCCTTTGAAAAGACCTGGCTTTATAAGGTCATCAGGGCTGCTAGGAGGGAGGTAGATGCGTCGGTATGTCAAGCAGTTGCTGTGCAAAAACCAAAAGGTCAGAGAGGTTAAGAGAGAATCCCTCAACACAAAGAATGTGTTTGCAGCCTGCTCCTCCAGGCAGCTTTGGGATGTCATCACAAGAGAGGTGGGATCTGTGTTTTCAGCAATACCAACAAGCTTAACATTTCGTTTTAGGCCTATGCAAGCACTCCCTCCCTTCATTTCTCTCTACCAGTCCTTGTTAGCACACCAAGAGGCTCCTGCAGCAAGGTCACAGTAAAGCTCCTCACTCCCTGGGATTTCCGGAGGACCAAAGAGTGAAGCATAGTTAAACATCTGCTACAGCAAGGTGGCTGCTATTAGAAGTTTGGAGTGACGGTTAAAAAAAACCCTCAAGTTCTCAGGGACTGTCTGATTTCTGCCTAGCGCACTACAAAGCATATTGCTTACTAATATGGATAATAAGCAGATAACTCCTTGGGATCACAGGTATTTGCTCTGTCTTCAAATTAAACACAGTTAAATAACTCAAAACCATCTTACTGTGCACAGTTATTGTAAAGAACTTGGAACCTTATTATTACTGCTGCCATTACATCTCATCTCTCTGTACAACTGGAAAGCACTGTGCTTCACCATATCTTTGCACAGAGCCTGCAGAGACAGAACATTCCTCTGGCTGTTAAAGCCCATTGCAAGCACCCCATCTTTGGAACAAATGATCCAACGTGCTCTTGAAGTTGCAGCAGCCTCAATACCTAGAAAGAGCTGGTGCCCTTACTCATATTGGCTGGTGTAGATGAACTTCATCAAGATGAGCTCTTGCATATGTTCATGGAAGATGTCTTCCAGGGTCCGACCCCATTCTTCCCTTAGCCACGTCCGGAATTCCTGCAGCACAAGGAGAAGGGAAAAGCGGGAAGATAAAGGCATTTCATTTGCGACAGTGACGCACCCCAACATGACTTCACCTCGTCAGCACGATTCACTGGCAGAGCCACAGAGAGGGCATATGCTCTGCCAAAGACAGAGGATCACGGCTGGATTTGGGAACAAGCACGTGTTGCTACAGAGCTGGCTTGGAAATATGCTTAACAAGTAGTGATAACGGTAACTGCCCTATACTTGCCAGACTCCACACAATAAACATGCTTCCCTTCAAATAAATCACAGGTAGGACCAATATGCCTCCTCGGAATAAAAGCATAAGCGTCACCTGTTACTGCAAAGCAGCTGATGTTTCTTTACATCCTGACTTAACTTGCAGCACCTCATTTGTGTGCCCATAAGCTGACTCCTGTGCTCTATCCTGGCATGTTAAACATAAAAAGGTAAGCTTTTCAAGGCACTGAAGATTTAGGAGGTTAAATCCTGCTGATTTAATACTGATGCATCTAAATCCAAAGAGTGCTTTGAAAACATCTCCTGAAGTACCTCTACACCAGCTCTGACAAGTTAATACCCTATCATGAGTTAGCATGGTAACAGCTGACACTAAGATTGCAGCCTACCAAGTGATATTCCAAACCTGCTTTATCTTCTAAAACCAGATCCTCCAATTACCATAATGCCACGCAAACTTAACGCAGTGCTTTGAAAGTATTAAAGCATTTCTCATCTGCTACAGAACCAGAAAACACTTAACTAAACCTTTCACCCAGCTGTTTCCCATTAGTAGACAGACTTTTTAAAGCATTTGTTAGAAGCAACTGAAGTATCAGATTTGTCACGTTTAACTAGCTGGCAGCAAACGCCACTACCTGGAACAGGTATTAGCTGAAGTTCTTCATCCTGACATTTATACCTGCACCTTAAAACATGTAGTCTGAGTCAGGAATCTGCCTTGCTGGGTATAGCTGACACAGACACGGGATAAACAACCAAATGAAGCTTTTAATCCCTCCACCAAGATGACAAGCAGTAGAAAGGTGCCCCACTGACAAGCAGGTATTCAAATGCAGCTGGTACTCAATATTAGGCCTGTGTCTGAAAGATCTTAATTATA
Source organism: Aptenodytes patagonicus (assembly GCF_965638725.1). Classification (NCBI taxonomy): domain Eukaryota; kingdom Metazoa; phylum Chordata; class Aves; order Sphenisciformes; family Spheniscidae; genus Aptenodytes; species Aptenodytes patagonicus. The sequence continues at coordinate 2,832,603 of NC_134959.1, read as the reverse complement.
CAGACAGCAATACCACAGAGATCAGCGTCTGGCGAGTGTTGCATGGAGTACAATGCACGTTGCTGTCTTTCTTTGGACAGGCCTGCTATCAAACAGGAATGGTGTCACAGCACAGGAAGAAAAAGGGTGCGGGGGCTCAAAGAGCACCTTGCCACACAGAACTGCTTAGAACAGCTTTTTGCTCAACAGGATGGACATAACAGCCTGCTCCAACACCCTGCTACGCACGGAGGTAAGGCACAGGGTCTCCACCCAGACATTCTGCAGGTGTAACGCTGAATTTGATCCCATATACTGGATCCTTAAACCACACCTTGGCAAGTACAGAAGAGGTTCCTCAAGATCCTGCAAATGGCCACCTTAAGTTTGGATTCAAGTCACAGATCAATTCTACTCACTTAAAAAAGATTGTAGTAAATCAGCCAGAAGCTACCAGCCTGGGTTTTCATGTACATTCAGATATACAGAAATTAAAAGGCAGAAGACCACCTCCCAGATCCCAACATTGGCCAACATCTTAGGTAAGACAGCAATGCTTTATCTTCAGAAAGGGGACATACAAGCAGCCTTAATGCAGACTCTTGGCAAAGCACTCTTACCTCTTGCCTTCCACCTGACATCCGATGGTGATCTGTCTGGTTGCATTTTGTGGAGAACTCATCCTTCTTTACAATCTGTAGTTACCACGGAGGAGAATTTAACAGGTTACAGACCTGTTTAGAAATGCCTAGGGTGATGTAACTAAGACTGCTTAGAGTAAATGCTTTACACAACAAGCGTTACTGAATTTGCTACAACAGTGAAATCATAAAGTGATACCGAGTGCATCAGCTACAGAATAGAGGAATAAAAGCAATAAAACCCCAGTGCATTCTAATGAAAGATAATAGTTTTAAGTTGCTTCTCTATTTGTGCTTCCTTCTTCAAAGAAAAGCAAACGACCTCTCAGGAAGCTGTTCAAAGCATCCAATGTACTGAATGGATGCTACGTCACGTTCTCAAGGTCTCATCTTGAAGAGAGCTGTAAAACAGAACAGGTCTGTGTGTCTGCTTGGACACATTCACCAGCTGCACAAGGCCATTTTGTGTAACATCTCCCCCAGCCTGTACACATACTGGTGCTTCCACCCTCCCACCCTGTTCCAGCCCAACAGAAGACAGTATAACAGCCTTGCTGTACTATTGCCAGTGAACAAATTCAGAGCGGGGAACAGCCCACGCAACTTGTCAGACACATAATGAGCGTAAAACTGGCACCCACACGTACAACAAGGTGGTGAAAGCCTCATCCCTTAAATAAAATTCTCATACAGTTTTTTGATTAATCCATTTCCAGAGCCAATGTGCATGCACGCACGCATTGCACCTAGGACAGATGTTGAAAATGTTAGAGGAGCTCACCTGGATATGGCCGTTATGAGGTCCCTTATGACCATACATACACTCAACCGTCGCACATTTCCTCTCCATGAGATGAATCCTGAAGAGAGGTTTGAATCTCATGGGATCATCAACATGAGGGTCATGAGGTGGCAAGTACATCCACCCGATGATGAACAAACCATCTACCTGCAGAGGGATGGGAGACAAAGCATACAAGATCAGCCTTGCACGCCTTCTGTTGAGTTTGCAGCAAACAACTCCGGGGCCTATTCTGCAACAGGGCAGGAGCTGTAGAACAGCTTGCCGCATTTCCAAACTGCTTTCCAGCAATTAAACCAGACCATATGCACTCACAGCACACCCTTGGTGAAAAGGGAGAGGGTTTCTTTACAAGGCTTTCTGCACCACTGGAAAATGATCAGGCCTTTATTGCTGCAAACGACTTTGTGACGGATGCTTGGTGTGCAGGATCCAGAGGGAGAGACTGCACTGAAGAGACCACACAGCTAGTCAAACTCTAATTGGTTTGAGAGCTCATGCTGGCAGATACTCGAATAGACGAATTCTGCTTCTCAGGATTATCTGCGCCTTTTGGACAAGGAATTATTTGGCTCTATTATTCGCAGACAGCACAGGAAGCAACAATCTCCTCTGCTGAGAGGTACAAATGCCAGCCCTCTTCCTGCACACCTAACAGAATCCTTCCCCTCAAGCCCTGCAATTCCAGAGAAAGGATATTTTCTAAACAGAGAGATCTGAGACAAAAGCAGAGCAGCTCCACAGAGGCACACTTGTCTTTATAAGGTCACAATATCATGTAAGTATTGGTGCACTTGGATGCACTCTTATACCAGTTCATGGAACAGAATCTTGCAAAACCCAAAGGCCTCGTGATTTGTTACGCTTCAACCTGTCAGCTATTGAGCCTTGGTGCAAAGAACAAGGCTTTTGCTTCAGGCAAACTTCTGGCCCAGCTCTCACCAATGCAGAGTCAAGCATTGTTCATCAACTGCTGTCCCCAGCAGCACAAGAGCTGCCAGACTCCACAGGTCTTGCACCAGTCATGCACCAGTATCACTACATCCGATGCATTAGTCTTAGACGTGGCTGGTGAAAAGTATGGCAAACCACAGGAAGGAGAGGTGCATGAACACAAGTGCAAAACCCTTTGCAAAACGTTCAGCTGCAGGCCAAGATAATGCAGTAAGTGATGGGCCAGTGCTGAAACCTCTGCTGTACTCGATGCACAAGGAACGGACTCCTGTGCCAGCCACTGGAATATCAGCATTAAACTCTAAATCGAGCCTTTCCCTGAAACTTTGCTCATGTTTTCTGTGTGCTCCTGTGGCTGTTTGGAGTACAGCTGAAAAACAAGAGGACTGTCTGGAGAAAGGTGGTGACGATGAAAAGATCCAAGAAGCAACCTCTGGGTCGCAGTCACTTGCTTGAGGGTTGACTGTTCAGACTTCTCAATAGCATGGAGACGGCAACCAGGTCTAGAAAGCGGTATACGAAAGACTCATCCGTCCTCGACACCACAGCCCCCAGAATGAGGTACTCACTCACCACCACGTTCAGCAGTCCCCCATAGGGCCCGATGTCCGGCTGCCATAATCCCAGGATGTGTCGGTATCGGTGCAGCACTAGGGAACAGTGAGACACCGAAGTGAGCACATCAAGTTAAGGAATTGGGATTTTGGGAGAAGAAAGAAAAAGGAAGACTGCTACCAGACTGCACACAACACTGACCAATACCACCCACAACTGCCTTTACTAAGGAAGGGAAAACCGGTTACACCCAACCACAGCCAGGCAGTCCTGGACCAAGGCCTCCCACAAGCTCACACAGATTTATGTTGTTCTCTGCAGCCCTGCTCCTGGCCCGGTGCAGGAGCAGGAGCTAGTTTCCAGGACTTTACAGAATCAGATACCTCACCAGGAATTCTCAGAAAACTTTTGCAACATGGTCCCATTAATGCAAATCACATGATATACCCAGAGCTAAAAACAAATAAAGTATCTGCCATCTCCAGTTACCAAAAACGTACTTAATGCCTCAGACTGCAAAGCAACAGAAAATAAGGAAGGGCAGAAAGGTAGTAAGGAACAGGGAAATTTGAATACTTTGAAAGAATTTCCCTGCCTTGTACAGACAAACTTGTCTCCAGAGTTAAGCGTCCTTAAAAACAGCCACCGAGGGAGCACAGGCAAAGCACACAGACCATGCCAGCTCAGGAGATCTGGTGATGTTACCAGGTCAGTAACAGCCTTAAAAATTCTAGGTAAGCAGCTACATTTCAGCAGTGCCCAAAAGCTGCTTCAAAGTCCCCCTCAAAGCCTACTGCAGCAGGTGAGGCTTCTCCGTTTCTCATCTCAAGAGCTAGGTGCACTTTCAATCCCACCAAAATTGAAGGACAAGTAGGAATGTTTTCAGCAAGCAGGAGAAAACGCCTATTACAGAACGATCTTAAATGTCCTCTCGAGGAAAGCTGAGAGATGCTACTTGCCTCCAGTCCTTACGCAGTCAGCCATTACTTTTGTCCATATAACTTCCTGACATGACCAGTAACCTTCACGGGAAGACATTACACACAATCTGGCATTTTGGGCAGGAACAACAGGATGCAGATTATTTCCATGAAGATGGCAAGAAGATACTACATTTGCCTTACAATGATGTTCATGGCCAACTCAGAACGCCACAATAACCCATTTTAACCTACAGGACTGGCTTGAATAATGGTTTTTGCTTTGCATCAATTTATAGGAAGAATTGTGTTTCAGTGCAGCTGTTCAACAGCTTTGTTTCATTAACTACTTAAGATAGCAAAAACTATAGGAGTGTTTTTATTACACCAAAGCAGAGAACTTCCACAGAGGTTTAGGACACCAGGGAGGGTTGTCCAGAGCTGCTGCCAACTGGCCTGGAGGAGCCTTTTTCCTGTGCAGTAAACAATTTAAGATTGATGGCCTGGTTTCACCCAGTGAACCGAGCGCAGCACAAACAGCACTAAGGCAAGCAAGCAAACCACATTCCCAGTCTTCTCGTCTCAGTGCAGTAATTACATATTAATAAATGGTATGTGCAAAAGCCGCTCCACCCACCGCCGTCTGCCTTCTACCCTGTCTGGCATGAAGCTGATAAAACCCAGCTTTTTTTTATTTTTAGGACAGAAAACTTGATGCCAAGCTATCCAAGAGTGATGAGGACATCCCTCCTCCCCCAGCTCTTGTCGGAAGTACCTTCAGAGCTGTAGCTACAATCAATGGACTTTTCAACAGCGCGGAAAGTATCTGCTCGACAAGGCAAGCCCTTCCACTCCAAGACACATGCCTGTTGAGGGCAGTTTATGTGCTCACTTTGAGTAAACAGACGGCTCCAGCTGCAGCTCGGTTCGCCAGGAGCCATGGCGGCTCAGGAAATGTGGCTGAGTCACAGACAGAGCCGGCTTCACCATCTGCCCCGACCACCCGGAAACCTGGGGCTGCAAAGGAGGGAGAAGGCCAAAAAAATCCCATCACCCCCAGAAGAATCCTACCCACTGGATAGCAGCTTCTGTGCTTAGTGTGCACCACTACTGTGGGCAGCTCTTTTTTAATTTTTTAAAAACCCAGCTGTTTGGCACCACAGAAGTCTCCAAATGAGCTGACGGGAAACAGGCTGCAACGTGAGCAGTGCTTCACCCAACCTCACCCTCCCTACACACCAACACCCGCGGCAGGGACACCTTAACAGACACATCATCTCCCTCACTTGCTCAGGGTGCTGTGGATTCTTCCTCCTGTTCTTTCAGGAAAGGAAGTTACTAGGGAAAATGCTGGTACTTGGCCAAAGGCCCAAATGAGTCTCAAAGCAAAAGCACAGCTCCATTTTCAGGCCTGGGGTGTTTCTGGGCTCCAGCGAGCCAGCAGCTATATTCTTTGCAGGGAAAACCTGATGAATTCCAGCTCTGGCTCTCCCTGGCAGGAGACAGGATGGATCTGACAGTTGTTTCCCTCCCTGCTCCTCAAAAGAAAACAGCACTTGGGTCTTTCTCCAAGGTTTTCCCTCGCTATGCACACTGCCTATTTTTCTCAATCCTGAAGAAGCCTCTTCCCTACCCGAATTTCTGAGCCCACATCCTGCCAAATGGAGAAAAAATACATCCACTGGACACTTCAGTACAACCCCCACTCAGCCTGGATATTACCCACGTTGCCACAAGCAGCCCTGTACACTCTTCAGATGGGAAGGCAGCTTGAATCCAGCTAGGGATGGGCGAGGAAAAGCAGGGAATGCCCAAGCTCCCATCAACAGAAGGCTGCCCAGGAAAGGTCTAATGCCTCTGCTCTTTGTCAGAGTCAGACACGGGATAAGGAAGTGACACTAAGCAAATGCACAGCGATTCAAGCAAGCATCACAGTGCTGGCACACCACAGACACCATAGGTATGAACAGACAGGTTACAACCCCAGCGTGGGTTATTAAAACAGGAGGAGAACAGGTGCTTTCAGATGTTACCGTTTTAACTAAATCTCATTTCATTACCTGTGTCCAGCTTGGACAACACAGGCAGAGAAATGCAAAAACCTAACACGGGAGTGTTCAGTGAAATCTGCAGCCTTTAAAGCAGAGGTAGTTCACTTTGACTGGAAAAGACCTGATCAACTACAACTCTCAGGATGCAGCAAGATATCTAGAAGTAAAATGAGTTGGAACAATGTAAGCAGCTACTGCCCTCCAGCTGGTGATAACTGACCTGCTAGTGGAAAGAGCCAAGTGTCAGCCAGGCTAGCTTCAAACCCTGGGGAAAGTGATCTGAGCTGACCTGGCTAACGCTGCATGAATATGAATTAGGGAGCACTCACATGGTAAATCCTGGCAACACGGTCTTAATACACAGGAGGGGAAAAAGGGGGGAATGGGCAATTGCATCTTAAACCACACTGGCTGCTCCCCAAGTAATACAACACACTCCCAGAGAAAAGGGGCATGAGACATCAGAAGTTTGGGGCTACAGCTAAAGAATTAACAACTGAGGGAACAGCACAAATTGCCATTTCAGAGCCACCACAAATGGTGCATTTGGGGCAAACACCCAGGTAGTAATCTACAAAGGAATCCCTCATCCTGCAGGGCAGCTTGGACGTGCCTCTCCTTCCCATCCAGCTCCAGAACAAGGCTGGTGTTGACAGGCAGGACTGCCAAACCTAAAACTTTGTACTGATTCCTGCTGTAGCACTGCTGCTGCTTGTCTGTCATGACTTACTTTGAAGCCACCTTCTCTGCGTGGCCCATGCTCAACTGCTTTCTTTAGCACAGGTAAGTCTGCAGCATCCACTCCACTCATTAGCGTGTGCGAAAAACTACATTCCCAAGCACCAGTGAGTTAGGAACTTGAGTTTGCAAAACTATGCAGACCCAAAGGAGCATCAGAGACAGCTCAACACCCCCTCCAAGTACCAAGCAGTACTGGCTTCCTTAATTGACGCGAACTAATCAGTACTTCCCCCCAACTCCTGCAGAACAGTGGGCGTTAAACTCCAATGTTTCAGTATTCTTCCCTCAACACAACATCAGGAGGGAAAGAACACTTTACCCAGAGCAGCTTCTTGACTGAGGAAGGCAAATCACAACCTCTGAAAGACCAGCAAAACATTTGCTAGAGAGGGAGATGGTAATTAAAAGGATTCACTGTGCAGGGAGGGAATTAGCATGGGAACCCTCAGCATTTTTCACTGGGAAGGGCTGTGGATCTGAATGCAGCTCATCTGGGTCAAGACAAAGCTTTTCGCCAGTCCAGAGCTTATTTAAACTTGCTTTTGGGAGCCCTCACCAGAGTATCTGAATACTTCCTTCTAAGAGAGGAGCAATCCATGAAGAGCAGAGCGAGTGTTCCCCTACTGTGAACAGAGACCCTCCTTTTTGCACCCAGTCAGGACAATTTTCTAATTCAAAGCACTTCAAAAGGAGACCAACATACCGCACTGCCTGCCTTACTCACACCGTCACCCTAAAGGGTCAATACTCCACTGACGCGCAACATAAAGAACTGACTAACCAGCACCCTCCGTACCATCCCAAGGTCCACCCCAAAATAATTTGCTTAAAGCAACGTCACACTCCATGCAGCATCTTGTGTGTGCTTAGTGCAGGAAGCATCAACCAGCAGGAGGTACGTACGGCAGGTGTAAACATCTCTGTACTCCATGTGCTCGTAGTCGGGAAGGATTTTCATAAAACGCCCCGACTTCACTCGTGGGTTTATACCTGAACAGACACAGCAGGGTAAGTACCAGCAAACTCTGCTCCACTGTAACCAGCACGTAACAGTATGATGAATCTGGACCGACCACACAGCAAAGTCAAACTCTCTTTTGACTTTACTTCCAGTTGTGGTGCACTATTTGTTTCCATCAGCCCCAGTCTCAGGTATGCTCGGTCAGCAGGATTACTCACACAGAACTTGGCATGTTCAAGATTCCCACAGACAGTATTTACAAATGGCATCCAGTGAATTCAGAGTGGAATTAGGGTCCCCCCCAATCTCTGTAGTGCGACTGTAACGAGCACCGCTGTCTCAGTAAGACCACTGAGGCCAAGCAACTACATGGACAGTAGCCCAGACCTTGGACTAGTTATGCTTTCTAGCACTTAAGCTCAGTTCCCCATCTCCCACACTACTTCTTACAGAAGCACATTCAGTGGACAGAAAAGTGTGTGTGAGTCCTGCCAGTAGGCCCAAATTAACTCTTCTGCAATTAAAGAAGTTTATGGGACAGTAGAGAAAATGGGGTCACACCACCAGGAAACTGTTCCACTAAGTGCTTGCAACAGGGCAAACTGTTGAATCTGAGCAGGAGAGCTAAGATGGTGCATCCCCGACAGCCAGAAAACAGCCGCCAAGCATTCTGACTTTAGAGTAACCATTGCTAGTTAGGATTGCTGAATGGATATGGACACAGTCCTTACTCCGAAATGCAACGAAGTCTATCACAGAGGTGGTTGTCGCACGTCAAGCGTGGCTTTGCCAATGGATCCTATGGATTCAGAAACTACTTTGGTGCAAAGGAAGACTGGAAATATACGTGTAAGACATTTATTGAGGGCTTTTAAATCAACAAACCACATTAGACTCTGGAAATCCCTGAACCTGAAAACAGTCAGAAGGTGGGAGAGTACTTAGGAAAGTATCACATAAGCTTGCCCTCTTCTCGGTCTTCCCTGGGTGACTGCTCACAGCCATGGCTGGGAGATACAGTACTGGGGCTAGAGAGAGACCATTGTTCTGAGCCAGTAAGGCCATTTTTACATATAACTTGTGTATAAAAAAAGCACTAAATATCACTTTACTATATCTGAACCATGGAACTATTGCAGTGAAAAAGACTGCAGGTCATGAAGAGATGTTCTGCCATTTAAGGCTGGCAATGCAGAATTAAGATCCGATATGGTATGTGCTATATGGCTGTTACCACACCAGTGTCATACAGAGATACCGGATTGAATGGGAAGCAAGGGAGGCCTCAAGTGCTAATGAGACTTCTCTGTGAACATCTAAGTGCTGGCTCAGCATCACTCAGCCCTCCCACCCAGGAAAATTAGGCAGTTCCAGTCCTACTGCACAAACAGGTAAAGAGGGACACTAGGTGATGAAATATTTTGCCCGTGGATGCTCAGCAAGTCTATTACAGATGGCATTAAAACCCTTCTACCTGTTCTTTTTTCCAGCATTAAGGTCAATGCTTGAGGTCATCGCTGCTTCAAGGTTCAGCAAATACAGCACATGTAGAAGCTGAGCCAGATTTTGGATCTGCAAAGCCTACAGAGACCTCTCATGACTGTAACCTGGGACAATGACAGCTTTTGTTTCATAAAGCAGGACTTTATTTGAACAGCCAGAAGCCATAATTCATGTGCTTCAGGTTAAATCTTGTTCTTTATCCTACGGACCACAGGTAACTCCCTTACAAATTTGTGGTGGGGAACCAAGACAACACAGCCTGGCAGTGCCGGTATGGGAGCTCTTGGGGGCTTCGCAAGGCTCCAGCTCAGCTTCTGACCGCAAAGGGCAAGATTTGGTGACAGGGGAGACAGCCTCACCATGGATCCAGGCCTCCATTCAGTCCTTAGCCTACCTTGGTTTCTCTCCTCTGATGATGCCCCCTCCCCACTCTAAGACAGAAGATGTGCATCTACCTTACAGAAGGCACAGTGGGTCTAAGGAGTTGGGGTCCCACTCCCACAGATGTTCCTAAAACACACCGACACCTCGGCAGAGGCCCAGCCCTGCCAGGCTCTCCTCCTGCAGGAGCAGCCCGGAGGAACACTCATCCCTTTACCTACAGCACTCTCCCATTGTCAGCGTGTTAACGGCATCCTTTCACTGAGATCGAGACTTAGCTATTTTAGGGCATAGGAAGCCTCCAGCTATGAAAAATATCAGTTAATTCCTTAGCAAGATCTAAAAATGGCAAAACAGGAAAGGATGAAAAACCCTCAATACACTTTATTATTAATTTAAAATACACGCTCTTTTCCTGCCAACGGACTGGGGGACATAGACTTCCCAATTCTTCGCATCTGCTTAGTATTAAATAAAACCCCAAAATGTCAACTTCACAGATGAAACCCCTGCCATTAGAAAGTAAGTCTGAGTAACTTATACTGTCAAAGTTTAATAAATATTCAACATGTATATGCCTTCAAAATTAATACTAAGCAAGGACATAGAGATCTATATCAGCTTTATCACTTACGCTTGGCATAAACATCTCGACAGGACACTCCGGTGATCTCCAATTTCCGCAAGTTTTCACAGACGCCATATTCTGTAATGACACAGAGAATAATGTCAACTCTGGCACAAAGGTATTTGCTACCCATGATCTTGATATCTACTCTTCGAGCAAAAATGAAATCTTATTAGGTGGATTCTTGCAAGCTGCCACATTAGCCCGAGAATCTTACTGCTATTTTGAAGAGAAACCAGAAAACTAGATGTAATTATATTGCAGTTTGGGAACCTAACACATTTTACAAGCAATGCCTGCAACAAACACACCGTAAGGAACACACAAACACAGCAAAGTTACAGATGCTTACACCTAGACCAGAAAGAGTGCGAAATGTGGAAGATGTACTCATTCCAGCTGGGACTGTATGCCCATTTAGATCAAATCATGATTGTGTGTAGTAATTATCTACTCCCACTGAGGTATCCAACAGGGAAAACTGCTTATTAGGATCCTAAAGAAAAGGTCACAGACTTTAACAAGAATGAAACGGAGACATAAAACAGGCATCAGCATGTACAAATATGGTTACACTTGAAAGCAGATCAAATTGAGATGGGTCTGTTGTACGCTCAAACGCCTTTGATTGCTTACAGAACACCCTGAAAACAAAGCCATCCCGAGATCTTAAAGGCAGCTTTGAAGCAGAAAATGAGATTCTCTCATTTCATTCTCAGGAAGTCAACGCCGAACTTCTAAGAAACTTAAGAAACATAAAAGCAAGTACTAACATCTCAGTGCAAGAAATCCTTAGAAGACCAGAGGGAGGATATGAGAGGAGGGAGATCCCAAAAAGTCATCAGCAACCAAAAACACCCTGCTGCAGTGACCCCGTTAGATCTCAGTACAGAAAACTACCCTCCTTGACATCAAAGACATCTATACCACAGATCAAACACCAGCTTTCCTTAGCAATACCAAACACCTGCCAGATATTTGATGCAAAAGCGTGTCTGTGAAGACCCTCATCAAATCATTAAATATGAAACTTATCCTCAGTCGAGCTTCCTTGAATTAACAATCTACCGTGGCTGCCAAATACCGCTACCTAACGCTGGTAACCTGCTGCAAACTGAGAATTCATTTTTCATATACGAGAAAAGCAGAAGTTTCCCTGAATTAATTCAACCTCCTCCTGTCTATAAATACACTTGCGGTACACGTACACGATGATAAAGCACGCACAAAGCTTACTGTCAGCCCACCTACAGGGAATACACATTCTGCATAACATCACTTCGGGTAAGCAGCAAGTTCAATAAAGGTAAGAGCGGGCAGAAGGTACAAACACACACATTGCCCTTCATTAGAAGATGCAGAGGTCAGTAGCAAAGTTCCTGCTGACTTGTGTAGCAAAAGTCAGAGGAAGCTCTAAGCGTTATCAAACACAAGGCGGGATGAGGAAGCACAATTAGCCAGAGAGCAGACAGACCAGCTCGCAGGAAACTACATCCAGCCCAGCACAAACAAGCTATTTAGTGCTGGGCTACAGCCAGCTGACCCGACACAGCCGTTCTGCAGATTTGTGAAACCAGAGCTCCGCTGGAGGCTGGAAATTCAGACCCACCCTGCAGGTCACCCTGTCTATCCCTCCTGCCAGAGCTATCAAGGCTTTCAACCACTGGTCTGCATATGTACACAAGTGGGTATGTGTTTGGTAATTACATCAAAGGGATGAAGGGAACAGTATGTTTCCTCAGCTGATCAGAAAGCTAGAGATCTTTATAAGATGACAGAAACAGTGTGGTCATAGCCTGCTGTTTGGAAACAGCCAACTCTTTCCATGTAAACAAATACTCACCTGGCCACAGAATCAGTAAGACGCACACTTTGCGCAGCAGGCATTGCAGCTAGATTAAATTCAGTGTCATTGAAGATATTTATACTGCATCAGAAAGGGAGGAGACATGCAGAGGATCCTGCCCAAATGGCATTTCTCCATGGTGCTCTCTAACAGCCGTGCTACCACAGTGACGTTCTCTCTTCCTCCAGAAGGTGCTGATTTTTCACAAAGTGTTTTCCCTAGTAGATCTGTAAATCACTTCCAGTGCAGTCTCAGTGCAGTGCCACGATAGAGCCACTACCAGCAGGTATCTTGAAACAACAGGGTGGGGTGGCAAGTGATTTGATTTTAAAGCTCTCTCCCAGTTTCATGCAAGTGCCCTTGATAACCTGCAGTGAAATTTTATGAAAGCAAAACCACTACTAAAGGTGCATTTCCTAAGTTTTGCAGTTCAAATCTTTCCTGGAAAGATTCAAAGTTCTCCCAAGTAATAGCAAGCTCCTTTCAAAAAAAAAAAAAAAAAAAAAAAAAGACAAAAATTTAGAATTTCAATATTGCTACACGCTATTTGACATTAGACATCCAAGGCTTATAAGAAAGTATTATCAAGAAAAAAAATAATCTCATTTTAGTGTGCTTTAACACTCACCTCATTTTATGATAACTAGTCCCTACCCTGTTCTGTTCAGCAAACAACTACAAAGAGTCAAAATCCCAGAGTGATGGCTTAACTCCAGGTAAGTGCATCACTTAAGCTCGTCTGACCCATGAGCTGTTAATACCCAAGGGCCTCTTCATGGGAAAAAAATCAGTCCCTTGGCTCACAGTGCCTACAAACTCCAAATACCATAAGCAAGAAAGCTGGCCACCTCTTTTTAACCCAGAAGACAAGAGGGACGTAAAATTAACAGTAAGTAGAGCCGCAAGATAGTTACAGAAAAATAAAACTAGTAAGGTGTTCTTTACAGAGAACAGAAAGCTTTTTCCAAGAAAGCTTTGAAGGGCTCAAGCTTCCTGGGAAATTCCACTTCGGTGCAATTAAGTCTATTTTAAGGAAACACGTCTCGGTGCAACAGCTCACCAAGTAAAGTATTTTAAGGAGTTAATAGTCACAGAAATTTACACACTAAATTTATACCATTAGAAAATGGCTAGTTAATCCTGCTTCAAAAGCAAGGATGGAAATTGGGTTTAAGGTTCTTACTTGACCAGCTGGAAAGCCTGTTTTATTAGGTTTATAAGGAGTGCTTGAAAGATTTACCAAACACACAGTGACACAGTGCTGTTTCCATGGTCACATGCACTGGAATTTAAAGGACTTGGAAAGGCAGTCTCCATTTATTATGAACTGCACTAATACTTTCACAAGTGTAATTTACTCCCTGGCCTGCTCTCACCATATGCTCTTCTAAGCCTCACGTTCCCTTCTCCTTTCGACAAGAAGCCATGTCACGCACCTCCCTCTGTGTGGTCTACACTGAAATTTAAAACAAACAAACAAACAAACAAACAAGGCTCTTCCAACCCAGGCAGGGAAGAGACCCTGTGCTCATATCAAAGACCAAATTACTGCTTTTTCTTTCTCAGCATGGCAATGCCAGTAAGCAGCTGCAAGCACTGTATGTGGACATCCGCAATTCAGAGGCAATTAGGATGTCTGGTAGAGCTTGACACCCTTACCATTGCTAAGTTTCCACTGTGCCCTGACTAATCAAGTCCTCCAATTATTCCTGGATAAATGCGTGTTTACAAGGCTGTACACAGAACAGAAAGCACAGAAACTTTCTGGATTATTTCAGAGACCACAAAAATGGGAGATTCTCAGGCTAGCACCTCCAAAATACCAGGTGGACACGTTTGGAACCAGTTTCTTGTTTCCAAAGGCTGAACTATCAGATTAAAATACACCAAATACTTTCCCAAACATTTCTCCCAGGGGAAGGCTTGTAGTTACCACCGAGATATTTTGCAGCTGCAAATAAGGAGCCGAGCAAAAGGAGATTTGATCTGCAACAAATGAAAGCATTGCAGAAACCTTAAAGCAAAAGATGGGTAGCTTCAGATCTGCAGCTTACAAACAGATCTAAGGAAGGCCCTCTGAAGGATGGCTACGGCTAGCGAGCACCTGCCATTAGCAGTGAGAAACAGCAAACCATTGCCAAGTTGTAGCCTAAAAGCCAAAGAACGTGGTCAGAGATGAAGAAAAGCCCGTGATGGTTCACCAGAGAAACACACTATGCAACGCTTTAACCTCACAGAAAGGGAGATTAGAGCCTTGTGACTTTTTAAAGCCACCTTTGCATTTGCTAGGGTGCAGCACTACAAGAAATTGTTCCTGTTGTGGGAGCAGTTGTACATCAAACTCCTGCATGGATTCTCTGGAGTCTTGTAAGACCTGAACTCCATGCAACAGTCCCCTCCCTGAGTGTATAAACCAAATTTCCCGCTCTTCTCCACAGGCACCTCTTTCTATAAAACTTGCTGAAGGTTAGCATCTTTAAAACCTTGGCTGATGTTGTTCAGCAGGTCCAAAAGCCGTTGGAGGTTGTTTTCACAAACAAAAGCCTTTTCATCCAAGCTCTAGATCTGGTTATTCTGAATTACTGATCTGTTTCCAGGTGTTCTGCTGCACTTGCGCTGGTTTATTTCAAGATGAAAGTGGTTACCGTTTAAAATGGACTATCAGGTGTTAATCAAGGTAGGTCAGGCCGCCAGCCAGGGTGAAACACGCTTTAATTCTGCTCCCACTGCAGAGATCAGCAATCTCCTATTTATAGAAAACATGAAAGCGACTGCAATCCTCTTCTTGCCAAAGAAGCAATTCAGAGACATTGTTTACCCCAAACAGTTGCAGTGGTAAAAGGACAGCAGCCCGAAGAGCCATGCCAGTGTTACACAACTACTTCTGCTTAATCCCAGCGCTCTCCCAGTTCACCATCACCAGCAAAAGCCACTCCATTTTCAGGAAGACAAGCCCTCTGGATGCTTGCACTAATTACAACACATTCTCAAGACTAATCTACAACTGAGTCGGCCCACAGCAGTGCAAGAGCAAGATACCAACGCTCAAGGGATTGAGTACCCCAGCTGACTTGGGCAACGGCCGGGCTTTTGCTTACGTTCAGCACTGCTCCCGTCCAAGACAAAGGTAGAAAATGGCTAAAAGAAAGCACTGCAACAATCAGATTCTCTCAGAGGAGAACTGTTCTGTTTAATTTTAGGATTGTCTTTCTTGTCTCTTTACTGTTGTGCATTTCTGAAAACACAAATAGTTTTGCATATGCAACCGACACAAAGTTGAAGTCTACCGGTTACTTCCTCAAAGAGCTCAGCTCTGGAACATCATCAGTAGGCTTCAGAGTGCATCAGCTATCAATACAAGGAGTATGCTAGGAGAGGCACACATGCTCTCACTCTGTTTCTAGGACATGCAGCTTCACAAGACACGTTACTATGCCGTGCTTAGACTCAGGCAGATACAAGCACACACTTAAGAACTGTCCTCAGTTGGGAAGTGGCTTGTTTTTGAAGAAGATTACAAAAAGTAATTACATTTTATGGTTGACTATCATACAGTCACCAATGTACAGCTATACAGAAATACAGTACAGGATATTCTGAATCTTGTATGCATATTTATATACTAATACCAGACGTCCATACACGTCCTCAAGTAGCTGCACTCATCACACAGTTGCATGCTCACATTTGAACACACTCAGTAGCTGAGCATGTGCAACGTATCACTGAAATATACGCAGAGAAGTTACTTGCAAAGTAGCCCCGTAAAACGGTGACCAACTTTAGACTCACGTGTACAAATACTCAAAGTTACAGTACTACCACAACGGTCGTTACTCACACCGCTGTGTAGAGCGATGCAAAGCGCTATGAACAGTGCAAGAAGTCCAGATCAGGAACCGCTTGGAGAGCCATGACTGGTTAAAAGACTGCAGTAACAGTTTTATAGATGTACTAAGTTTTTCAGCCAGGAACTTGACCCTTATCTGTTCAGCACAGCTTGCACGCCACGTCTTTGGTACAAGATCTACCTCAGTCACACCAGCAGTCCACCAATACGCTCTCCGACAGTGGTTGGAACGGATACATCAGGGAAACATAAGAAACAGTGTGCAAAAGAGAATAAAAATTTGGTTTTACGCACCTCTCACCTTGCAGCTAGCTAAGGGCCTTGAGACAGGAGTCTAGTCTTAATACTTTCCCTTCCTGCCCAGTTTAGTTTTAGCCATACAAAGCCCACTGTTTCTTTAAATTTCTTTATCTGCTTTATCCACTGGCAAGAAAATCCAAGGAGCAGTCACGAATTTAATAAATAAATTTATTTCCCCATCAGGCCTAATTTAGCAGTTCCTTTACAAGACAATCTAGCCTATATTTAAAAATTATATACATTTCTATAGACACATTTTGCCAGGATCATAACCTATCAAATAATTAACCAGTGAAATTTTGCAAACCATTCATGAAATACACCAACGTCCATGAGGACTCTATGTCAGTAGAGGAGTATAATGCAAGAATGAATGCCATTTTATTAGCCTGTCTCCAAAAAACAATGTTAAGTTATTGGGACAATGGGATCATCCCATGCTGAACTAAGAAATGAGAATGCTTTGGTATACATTTTCTAGGTACAGCCTTTGTACTGTCCAAGGCTTCTTGGATAGTGCTGACAAGGCATGAATTCATTCCTGCAAGGTTTAATGCATTTGAACAGATCCCATTGCCTATGGCAGGCAGCCACTCCGACATACCTAAATTCTTCATCCCGATGCCCTCACTGGTATTAAAAACAGAAAACAAACAACAACAACAACAAAATATACATGACTTCATGTGCTGGCAGCAGATGCACCTGGCAGGATCACACTACGAAGAGGGACGATGAGCACAGCAAGACAGCCCTTGGAGGGTGGGACAGCCGCTGGATTAACAAACAGGGGACAGAGAACCACACCGATATGAGGAAAAGGACAAAGAGTAAAGAGCAAGGATCGCAACCTAACAGAGCAGGGCCACAGCAACACAGAACTGAGGCACTACTAAGAAAAAATGCCCCCAAGCCTTTGCATTAACGCAGCACAGCATCCTTGCAACAGACACTCCCCAGGAAACGCACATGCAACCAGGAACCCCTCCGAACCTGGCACTGTACTTCCCGAGACGGGACAGGAACGGACGACCTTACCCAGGCCTGCCCTGCTCCATCCACTCACCAGACCCCAGCAGGCTCCCTGCTCCCGCTCTACCTCCTGTGCCTCCAGGACCCCCAGCTGCACACCCAAGGACTCCTTTCTTCCCCAGTGCAGCCCCGTTCTGCTGGGACCGATCACTCCCTTTCCTCGCTGCCTGAAATACTCCATTCTCAGGATTCACCCAAGGACACCCTACACGGAGGCATCATCTGCCAGGGCCTGGTCCTGGTCCCGTCCCCATCCCTCCCCTCCAGCTGCCACCCCGGGGAACAACCCCAGCTTGATGCCCTTTGCTAAAGCTGCTCACACGTCACCCCTTTGGCAGCAAGTGCCACCAAGAAGGGACCGTGCCCCAGAGGACCCGGGATCTGCCCTTCTCTCCACCCTCCACACATGGAGCCCTGCAGGCACCCCTCGCGGCCCCACAACCCGCACTCCCTCAGGCCCCAGCTCCTTCCTGCACCCCCAGACCTCACACAGCACCCCTTCAGCGCCCCCACTCCACACCCCATCACCTCCCCACACCCTCCGGGTCCTCCTGCATCCTCCGGGACCCTGACCTTGCACGCCCGGCCCCATCTCCTCCTCTCTGCACCCCCCGGCCCCCCACCTCGGGGCGGGCGGTACCTTCGCGGCAGCGCCGCCGCCAGATCGTGTCGGTGCGGAGGATGCGGCGGAAGGTGGTGCAGACGCGGGCCAGGCTGGGCAGGTCGGTACCGGGCAGGGAGCCAAAGATCTGCACCAGGAGCTCGGGGGGAAGCTCCAGGAGGGACAGCGGGGCCCGCCCGGCCGGGCCGGCCTCGGCGGGGTGCGCCGCGGGCCGCCCGCCTTCGATGCGCTCCGCCGCCTCCTCGTCCTCCGTGACACCGCCGCCGCCCGCCTCCTCGGGGTCGGTGTCGGTGTCCGGCTCGCTGTCGCCGGCACCACCGCGCCGCTGCTCCCGCGCCGCCCCCCGCCGGCGGCACCCGCGGGCCGGGCCCACCCCGCACAGCCGGGCGCACACCGCCATGGCCGCAGCCGCTCTGCACGACGGGGCGGTGCGCGGCGCCGCGCGGCGCCGCCGGGCCCGCCCGCCGCGCGGCGCCGCCAATCGGCGCCGCCTTCGCCGCCTCGCCACGCCCCCTCGGGCAACGGACGTTCCGCGGCCGTTATCCCCCCCCCCCTCCCCGACGCAAGCGCCAGCGGGAGGCCGCGCCCGGCGGGGGGGGTTCGCCCCCTAGCGCGCGGGCGGACCGAGCGCCCGGCGGGGGGCCGGTGGCGGGGGGCCCGTGCCCGGTAACGGCCTGCGCTGCAGCCCACTGCCAGGCCTGTGGGGCTCGGCCCCGCCGCCCCGGTCCCGCCCCCTCCTGCAATTGGATTGAAAAAAATCAGATCCTCCCCTGCGCGGGAAGCTCCTGCCCGCCTGCGGGAGGGGGAAAAGGAGGAAACCGCTACTGCCCCGTGTGAGGATCGAACTCACGACCTTCAGATTATGAGACTGACGCGCTACCTACTGCGCTAACGAGGCTCCTCGGAGATTGCTCCCCCGCGCGGGGGCCTTCTGCCGGCCCCCCCGCCGGCTTCCCCCCTCGCTCCATCGGGACCTTCCCGGTGCTATTCCTGGGGGTGCTGCCTGAGAAGCCTTGTTTCTCTGCAAATGACTCCTTTTCTGCAGGAGAGGCCTGTTTGGGGGTTTGGGTTTTTTTTTCAAATTCATGCATTCCCCATGCTTTTCTGCAAGACAGACCTGACATTTTTTGCAAATGGCTCCTCTTTCCCATGCTGTGCTGCAAGAGAGACCTTGGGGTTTTTTTTGCAAATGGCTCCTCTTTCCCATGCTGTTCTGCAAAACTGCTGCATTTCTGAAAGAGCCCTTCAGGGCTTCTCAAAGTCCTCATCCAGCCCCGCTGGCCGGGAATGGACTGTGAGGGCTGCATTGACAACGCGCTCGCAAGCAAATCAAGTTGTTTCCACATCGCTACAAAAATTAGAGCCAACCTCCTTTGCCTCTCTGCTGTGAAGAGTCGCTGTTCAACTGGGATTTCTGCAGTGAAATGAACTCTGCGCATTCACTGAAGTGCTCAGCAGAAAAGGGTGCCCTGCGGTGCCGGCAGAAGTGCTGCCCTGAATCCTAATCATCAGGCCTCACCCTCAGTGAGGGTCTCAAGGCAGCGGTCACCATGACAATCAAGCTACAGATACCTAAATTGGAAGAAGAAGGGAAAACAGACAGACAATTGATGCAGAAAGTCTCCGAACCTCACCCACGAGAATCACTGTAGGGAGGCTGTTCGCCTGCAGAGCGAGCGACCGGCAGAAGATGAAGGAGGAACAGACCTTTGGACATCAGTCCCACCAGACAAGCGGAGATGTTTGGGTTGCGTTGGACAGCCCGAGGGTGTTGCCAAGGGTCTAGTGGGCAGCTCTTGTTGTCACTGGGACAATACCCTGATTTCCAAGGATCCGGCTGGCCATGCGTTCGGGACGATCAGATGATGAGTCCATGCTGCAAGGCTTGTGGTATGAACACAACCTATGCTGCAACCACGGGATGAGTAAACGCAAGGCTTCTTACAGCCTGAACCGCTGCATTCCTCCCTCCAACACTGCCCGCCTGCAGAATGAGGACATCATTTTTAATAGTGTGCAAATCCTTTGGGGCTTCAGTGACGGATGAGTTTAGTGCCCACAATTCTGATTAAATTAAGAAAAGCTGCTCCAAGCATCTAAAACAAGGCACATGGACAATGAGTCACCTAAAACAAACATCAACTGTTTGGAAATATGTCTGTAGCTGTTTTCCACCTGTATTGAATCACATGGTTTTTTCCCCGTGTTACGTTACGCTCAGCTGGTACTCAAAGTTTCTGACAGGGCTGTAGGAAGCCTTGTCATGTCTGTTTGTTTGGGAACTGATGGATTCATGGTGAGGACAGAAGTACCGATTGCGAGGATTTTAGTGTGGATGAAACAAAAGATGTCCTTGGTGAAATTGCCTTGAGCAGAAACTCAGCAGTCTACAGCACACACATGCTTTTCCCTCTTCTGCATTTTCTATTTTTATCTGGACTTTCTTCTTTCTCCTTTTCCTCTGAATGCTCCTGCTGTGCCTAATCACCCTACAACCTTCTCCCCCTTCCCTCACGCACCTGACCCCTATAAACTTATCCCACAGCCTTGGCTCCACGGATGCTGAGCCACTGCGTCCTCCTCCATCCCTCAGTGATCAGACTTTCCCCCTGGCCCACTGACCCCCTTTCCAGACCAACCCAGCAGAAGGCAGGACAGCCCATTATAAATCCATGCCAATTCCCAGAGAGCTCCATTGCCCCGTGCCCATTTCCTCCAGGTTAAGAGGAAGAAGGGGAAAAGTCTGTCCGGCTGAAAGGCAGTGCCCACCTCCATGATGCACTGATGTCACCCGGCAGGGAGCAAAGCCCAGCAAAGTCAGGGGCAATGCGACAAGCCCTGGGGGCTCTCAGTGCTCAGGGTGGCCGCCTTTGCCCTTCCCATAGAGCAGAGTGGGGGAATCCCAGCCTCTCATCACATTAGAGAGGAGAAACAATCATTGTCACCACTCCACGTTTCAAGACCCAGACAGAAAAGGTTTCCAGTGCTGTTCTTTGCGGAGCGTCACAAGCAGAGAGTTTGGAGACTGGGCACAGCGAAGCTCCTTGGGGCCCAGAAGGCAGAGAGCTGGTGCAGAACGGGGTGCTTATAGCGGAATATAATGTACAACTTCAGCGTTTACCACCCTGCCATCAGACTATAAAATTGGCACTTTCTCCTCTAAGTTACTGAACCCATTATCTGAATCTACCAGCTTTATTTGTGACGATAGGGAAAACAGTAAAAGTGCGATATCATCATCTCCCGTCCTCTGTGGCACTACCAAGTGTCTGAGCACCTTTCTTTGTAAACATTACCAGAGTAATAGCCCAGAGCTTTCCAGTCCTGCTGTTTCAGGCAGGCAGCCTGCAGCCATTACCACAGGGCTCTTGAACAAGGATGTGCTGAAAGGGGAAATTTTATTGTTTTATTTCCCTTCAGCAATTAAGGGGCTGATGCAGCTCTCGCTATAGTCAATTAGTCTTCACGCTCGCTCTGAAGGGCTTTGGACTGGGCCCAAAGTTAGTGTCCTCATTTTCTATAATCCTGGAAGTGTTTACGCCTTCCCAGCCTCTGAGCGGGGATGAGCCAGCTGATGGCATATCCAGCCAATTATAACCTGAACAGCTAGGAGAGAATAATTTGTTTTCCATTTGGCAAGAGGGACGGAAAAGTATGGCAAGGCAGGCCGAGGCAGATGAACAAACCCTCTTTGCAAGCCCTGTTTGCCACACAAAGTATTTGCAGCATGTTTTTTTGGCATAAGCCTGCAGTGCGATTTCTGCTTTGTAATAAGCATCATTGGAGGCAGGACACTTCAAAGAGAGAATATTTCAATAGAAAGACCAAAGAATTTTGCTTTGTTTTTTGTGACGTACATATTTTCATCTCAGATGTGCTTTTCTTGCTATTTTACGCTGGAAAATAGCTCTTCTCATCCTGATTTTAGTATTTCCCACCTTCTTCCTTTCTGTCTGGACATTGATCTCACCAGATTTTGCAGGATAAACTGATCAGTGGACAGACTGGGCTCTTCAGGGAAAATCCAGAGCACTGCAGAAAATGCTGCTGACGACTCAGGGAGTGTTTTGCATCCTTCTGCTTTAAGGCTGAGCTCGGTGCCCTCTCTTTATGAAAAAGGGTACGGTCTTTCTTCAACATACTGTCCTTGCAATGAGGTATTAGTCGATCTGACGATCAGCTGTGGTCACGACTGCTTGGGGTCACCGGAGACTTTACAGCACTTCTACAAGAAGCAGTTGTTCTTTCAGCTTTGGCCAGGGTCCAGCCTGAACAATTTCATTGTGCCCAACACCTCTGGCAGCTCAGTTCGCCGAAGCATTATCCTGTCTGGGACAGATCACGGGACAGGCAGTCAGGTGCTGGAGGTGCTATTACTGGTTCGGCTGCTGAGCAATGGTTGTGCAATCACAGGCAGCTCACTGAACCTCTGCATGCCTCAGTTTCTGACGATGTAAATAAGGAGGGTGTTTACTGAAGCCACAGGCTACGTAGTGCTCGGTTAATATTTGAATATGTGTGGAATTGCTTAAATCCTAGGAGTATTAAAAATCAGCGGCAGACTTTGTTGCATGCTGTATTATTCCACAATTTCCCTGCAATGCCTCCCGCACTCACGCTGTCATTACTGCTTGCCAAGAGGTTATGGATCTTCTTGAGTGGAAGGTAGTACATAAACATAAATTATTGTTGCTTACACCAACTGATTTACTGTGTACCCTTGTGAAACCAATGGCTCCCATTTAAAACTTGATCCTGAAGCCAATAAATGTTTGCTGGAACAGCAGTAGCAGCAGTAACTGATGTCAAGGTTATGGTACATGGCAATGATGTCTTGGGCAATACTTCTTGCAGGGGAGTGCAATGAGTTTTTAGCCAAACATTCTAAGAAAATGACGTTTTTGTGACGACATTGCATATGTCTCTGTGTTAGTTTGGCTTTACCATCCAGAAAAACATCTGTCTCATAATCTCAGAAGTGTTACATTCCAAAAGTCTTGTGAAATAGGTGGCCAGGTAGAGGAGAGAGAGAGTGTTAGTGTTCCCACTGAGGGGCAGGCTCATCTGTTGTTGACCTCAGAGAAAACCCACCCAGGGAAAATGTTCTGCGAGTGTTTTCTTCAGTTTCACTTTTCTCAAATTACACTTTTATATCCCCACAAGAGAGAGATATTTTGTCATTCTCATCACTTCTTGCTAGAGTTCTCCTAACTCAGAAGGTGACTTCCGCAGAGAAATTTTAAGTTTGGAAATTTGTTCATAGGGTAGTCACCATCTTAAGACAAATTTAAGACTAAAACTTCTCAGAAGAGTTACTTTAAGTCATTGCAAACAAGTCACTACAATCTGAGTCTATCTGAAAATCTCCAATAGTAGCTGGGTAATAGCTGCACACAGCATTAAAAAAATCAAGGCCCACACTGATCTTTAGCTGAGCTAGATCAATAAGAACAACTCATGAGAAAATAACTGAGGGAAGGTATTTTGATTCGGGTTTAAATGCAAGTTACTCTCAGCACAGTGTCCTTCCTTTTATTTTATGGGGATTTTCTCTCCGTGTTTCTGGTGAATTTAATACTGCTGACAGCTGCTGAGCTAATAGCCCTACACACTAAAGTGCTGTCTTCCAGCAAGGGTGTAGCACTAGCAGAGGAATAGCTTTGTCTATACACTGTAAAAAGCCTTTTCAGTACTGTTGTACCAGAGAAATGAGAGGATGGTTTATAATTCTGATTGTGAAATACACTCACTTTGTTGTGAGGCAGCTCATATGGGAAAAAAAACCAGGAAAAGTGGGAGTTTTTCCCCAGGGAAATGCTGTAAATATCAGCTGGGGTTCGGAGTCACCATTCATACTGGCTTTTTAACAAAAAAAAAACCCACCTTCTGGAAGAGATAACAGTTGGGAAAGCCTGGCTTTTCTTTACTTCAGATTTAAGATTTAGTATATCCTGCTGTATAGGGTGCAGACACAAGGATCTGAGCTGGAATCCAAACCCAGCTTGTGCTCTAACCTGCTTTGTAAGTTTGGGCAAATCACATCTCTCTTGCTTCATGAAAAACTAGGGCTGACAGGTATTGTAAGAGATTATTTACCCCATCCTTCTCCCTGAGATAAGAACAATTCTCCCTAAATTGTTCAGAACAGATGTTTTACTAATTTCTTGTTAAATAAAAATATCTAATGGTGACTATTCCACTGCTTTCCTAGGCAATTTGTTGCGGTGCTCAACTATTCTTACCCTTAACCCAACACCTGTTCTATCGCCTTTTCCAAGATGTAAGCTCATTATTTCTTGTCCTAGACTCACTGAATGCAGAGAAGAGCTAATTCCCTCTTGCTCTGCAGCACCCTTTTGCATATTTGAAGATGATATAATGTCCCCCTTCAGTTACGTCTTCTCTTCTTCAGACTAAATGCTTTGTAAAGTGTTCTAAGACTAGAATAAAGATGCTCTGTGGGCTAGGTTTTTAAAGGGCCATGTTCTAGCGTAGTCACCAAGTTTGAAGCAAAAGCATTTTCAAAAGCAGCATTTTCTCACTAGGGATGGAGAATCGCGCTTAGGCAGAGCTGGTCCCAAAGGCTATGTCCATGCTGTCATTCCAACTGCGCTTAACACCTTTCTCAAATCCAGACTCGCCAACTGTCTGTGCTGTCGACATGCAGACAAAGGCGAAGGCTGAGATGAGGAGGGAAAGGTCAAGCGAGTCTCGGTGTGGATCTAAGTTTTCCTTCTCACAGTCTCTGCAGATTATTCATGAGCGGAATATGTGATAGCCCAGCCTGTCAGCAGATACTCTGATTGTGGCTCTTCCTAAGCACCATATGGATGCTTTCAGCCTTTAGCTGCAGCCCTGCTAACAGTTGGTAGCGTGGATGAAAACCGCACGACACGCGGCGCTCGGTATTGTCGGCCCTGCCACCGGGACTCACCTGCACACCCCAAAAACGACACTACGCGGTTTCACCGGGGCTTGTCCCCCTGCCCGCAGCCACACAGCCTGCGGCAGCCCCTGAGGTACAATTCTGAGAGCGTGGCGGGATTTCCTCAGCCCAGAAAATGTTTTTTCAAAGGCATTCATTTAAATAAGAAAGAATTCTGTTGAAACAGAAATTCGGGATTGCTAGTTTAAGTTTCAGATGTATCAGCCTTCTGATGATCATCCACTATGTCTCACCTGCTGTCCCTGGACAGTGATGTGATGGATAGAGCATTCATAGACTTCAGGGCTGTTTTTCGTTCCTTGGTTAGTCACATCTTTAATGGTCTCATCCTATAATTATACAGCCACCGGAACTGTATGACCCTGAATCACAAAATTAGGTAACGAACCCTCATTCCAGCATGTGAGCGCAACGTCACTCTAACTTCAATGCATCGTTCCACCCCAAAAAATGCAAAACCCCTGACAATCTCTACGCTGGTTAGAAACTGTTCCTCCTCCCTCTACTCTCCTTTCGATAAGGACACTGCCGTCTGCAACTCCCTGTCCCTTCAGCTGCAGAAGTTGGATTGTGCAGTGAGATTGTGTAGCCCTATTGCTGCAAAATCGTTCTTGTATTTCAAAACACGGTGCCGGGAACATATGTGAGAGAAGGAGAAAGAAAGGCAGCTGAAAGTCTACAGCCAACAGCTTGTGTCAGAAAGCTGCTAAAGGAGGAAACAGTTGGGCATTTTTAATCGTGACGCGGTATCTGCAGGATGAACGCGAGCAAACTTGGCTTGCGACCGAAATTGTTTGCGATCTAATCAATTCCTGACAAACCACACGAGGCCGGGTGGTGGGCTTCAAAGTGAATTGAAACACCTGCCCCTAAAATTTTGTTCCCTGAACGTAAACTTTGCCAGGGCCTCCTTATACTTATGTCTATCTGTCCTGAAGGCAAACTCAAGGCAAATCACTAAACTTGCACCTCTGCATGGAGGCAAAATCGCTTAAGAGCACATGTTGTTGAGGGGGGACATGGTGGGCCACTCTGAGGTGGTCGTAGCTGTGTGTTGCTGAGGGGGAACATGGCAGGGCACTCTGAGGTGGCCATGGCTGTGTGTCGCTGAGGGGGACACATGGCAGGGTGCTCTGAGGCGGCCATGACTGTGTGTTGCTGAGGGTGGACACTGGCAGGGCACTCTGAGGCAGCCATGGCTGTGTGTTGCTGAGGGTGGACACTGGCAGGGTGCTCTGAGGCGGCCGTGGCCGTGAGTTGCTGAGGGGGTACATGGCAGGGCGCTCTGAGGCGGCCATGGCTGTGTGTTGCTGAGGGGAAACATGGCAGGGCACTCTGAGGTGGCCATGGCTGCGTGTTGCTGAGGGGCGACATGTCGGGGTGCTCTGAGGCGGCCATGGCTGTCTTCCGCTGAGGGGGACACTTGGCAGGGCACTCTGAGGCGGCCATCACCATGTATCGCTGAGAGTGGACACTGGCAGGGCACTCTGAGGGAGCCATGGCTGTGTGTTGCTGAGGGTGGACACTGGCAGGGCGCTCTGAGGCGGCCATGGCCGTGAGTTGCTGAGGGGGTACATGGCAGGGCGCTCTGAGGCGGCCATGGCTGTGTGTTGCTGAGGGTGGACACTGGCAGGGCGCTCTGAGGCAGCCACGGCTGCGTGCCACCGAGGAGGAGCACGGCAGGGCACCGAGGCGCCTATGGCTGTGCACCCCGCGGGACCGAGCGCCGGGGCGCGGCGGCCAGCCGCGGGAGGCGGCGGGCGGTCCGCCCCGCCACACTCAAGATGTCGGCGTCGCCGCGGCGGTGCCCGCCCCGCCGTGACGCGCGGCGTCAGCTGACGCCGGAGTCGCCGGTGGCGGCGGCGGGGGGCGGGCGCCGGCACTCGCAGTTGTCCGCCGCCGCCGCGCAGAGCCGCTGCCGGGCCTGAGGCCGAGCCGCCGCCGCCATGCCCTCGGAGAAGAGCTTCAAGCAGCGCCGCACCTTCGGTGAGCCCCCGGGGAAGGGAGGCGGCGGGGCAGGGTCGCTGACAGGGCTCGCCGGCTACCCCGGCGCCCTCCGGGCCTCCTCGCTCGGCGGGCGGGCTGCGGGGGCGGCCGGCGGGGCAGGCCGGCGGGGGCTGCCCTCTCTGCGCGGGGGGGGGGGGGGCGGAGAATCGGCGAGGCGGGGAGGGGGCAGATCTCTTTAGGAGCCGCGGAGATCCCCGGGCCGGCCAAGCCGGGGCCGGCTCCTGCTGACAGCGGGGGTCCGCGGCCGGAGCGGGCCCGGCCGCCCTGCCCCGGTCACCGGCGTCGCCGTGCCGCTCCGCCGAGGGCTGCGCGGGTGTCCCCGGCTGCTGGGGCCGAAGGGGAATCGCCGCCCGCTCGGGGCTGAAATGGAAACCAACCCCGGCTCGGCCTCCGCTCTGCTGCGCGGCCGTGGGGCTTGCTCCGCCCCGGCAAGGCGGGCGAGCCTCTCCGCCGTGGGGCGAGAGCCTGGAAGTTTGGGCCAGGGGTCTTTTTTGGGTGCCCGGGGGGGGTGGGGTGGGGGGTGAGCGAGGTGTGGAGGTGGGCGGCAGCGCTGCGCCGAGGTGAGCTCTGCACTGCGTTGGGAGAGGGGCTTGGGGTGGGGAGATCGCCTCTCTACATCATCCGTTATTGACTGCAAAATTCCCAGGAGCCTGGAAACATCACTTTGCGTTGTGTGCCAGGAGCTGGGCCTGCCCTTCCCTCCCAACGTGTCTGCTCAGTGTCCGGCTCCGTCTGTGCTATTGACAGGAAAATTAAGCTCCACTTGCAGTTTGGTACTTGGCACGGTGCGAGGAATTCTCTACCCGGGGAGCTGCGAGTGGACTGGGATGTACGCCTCCTGTCTCCTTTTAGTTATTGAAAACGAGCAAGGCGTAGAAAAGAGCTGTGTAATGATGGCTGGGGAAATGAGATTAGTCTCTTTCTAGAAGGAACAGCCTTGATAGAGCGGTGCCAACACTTCTTTCTGTGCTTAGGATGGGACCAAAGCAATCAAAGAGCTCAGTATCTCTTCATGTGTGTCGGTGAGGTAGGCTGAAATGCTCTGAGGGTAACAAGAACTGGCAGCATAACCTATTTCTGCGTGAACTATAGAATCCTGTATGTAAAATGGAATTGGTGGAAGTGATTGATCTAGATTTTCTTTTCCTTCTGCTTTTGGGTTAAAGTCAAGCTGCTTAAGAGAGCTTTCTGGTGTGCCCACCCTTGCCTTTGCTGTTCTGTTAAACATAAGCTGTTCTCCGCATTGAAGCGGACAGAATTTTGATCTAGCAGAGTCTGTGTTTAAGCTGCCTCTTTTCTTCGAGTCTTCCAAAACTGTTGTTGACCCCATTGCCTGTCGGCAGCCTCTGTTGCAGGTATTAAGTTCAGCTAGGATGGCAGCCAAGCAGTTGCCACTGCAACTAATGTCGTCAGAGAACAGTGTTTATCTGTGGCTGACTGAAGCCTGATTTTGAACACGCCATATACAATGATCTCAATGATTTCTCCCGTTTATGTTCCTTCTACTCCAGAGAGTTCTGCTGAATAACACTGCCGTGAACAAACCTGTTTCAGCTGAAAAGTTAGTCAAACTTCTCTGTGCTTGCTAGGTTGACGGTTGGTCTCATTCACTCCCCGTATCTCTTGTGTTTCTGGTTAATCTTAAAAAGTATTTTAGTTAGCTAGTAATCTCTGCCCTTGAAGTGTTAATGCTGGTCTGTAAGAGCGTGGCTTGGGCTGTGGGATCTGAAGCAGGGTGGCTTTCAGGTTCTCAGTCTTGCAGTCAGGTGAAGGCTTTGCATACTCCTTGCCTTAGTTCTGCTTGATTCACCTCCAGCTTAAAACAGTGATTCACGTGAATTGCGTTTCCTCATTGGGCTTGTAAAAAGGCGCACGGATGTATTTCATGCACACAAACTTAATATGGACTAATGGAGAGCTGAGTGATGTTATTGCTGAGTGACGGGACAGGTAGTGTGTCCTGTGCGTTAGCATACCAGCAATGAGTTGGGCTGACGGGTGCTGATCTGAGCTCTTCCTCTCCCATGAGCAGCACCTCTCCCTAGGTAGGTGTCTGTTAAAGCTGTGATGCAACACTGAATCTTCTCTCTGAGAGGTGTTTGGAAGATGGAGATGGCCTGGAAAGCCCCGGCCCGCTGAAAAGAACTGGAGACATTAAAATTGAGTTCACTGAATCTGAAAGTAGGCAGGGTGTAAGCAGATGCAACTGCCTCTAAAAGAACTGCGTCTGTTTACTTTGGCTCGGACATGTACTTTAGCCTGGTTTATAATATCTGTGCTATTAATATTTATGTCTGAGGAGAGGTGAACTTTATCCTGAAAACTGGCACGGAGAGCAGTGAAATGTCTAGGTACACAAGAACCTACTAACAGCTTCTGCAACAATGGGTGCAGCATAATCAAAATAGAAAACTGTAATTCGGTAATACTAGAATGCACGGCGTAAGCTGATGCTGCCGGGCTTCGGCTAGTCTTAGGTCTCAAGTAATTGTTGACAACTTCCTCTTCTGGGATCTTGCAGAAATAGTACAGGATATTTAGTCGTTAACTTGGGTGGTGTAATTTGATGCCATAAATTTATGAGATTAAATGTCTGCTTTAGTGGGCAGAAAAATGAGGGGGGGGGGTGTCCATCTCCTTTAACACTTTCTAGGAGTCCCAGGCAGCGTGCGTGCAGTACTTGTCACCTTGGGTTAAAGAGCAAAGTATCGCCTGTCAAAGGAGAGGTTTTACTTGTGACAGTGCTGTCCCATTTGAAAACTGCTTTGCCTGAACTTGCTTTTGTCGCTTTTACTAACACGCAGTCCCTCTCTTCAGTGGTGGAGAAATAAAGTAATAACAGCATTCAGTGTGGATGTTTGAACAGACTTTTTTTTAATCTCTTGCAGAGCAAAGAGTGGAAGATGTACGGCTGATTCGAGATCAGCATCCAACTAAAATACCGGTGAGTCTGGTTCTTTTCATTTTTCACTTCAATTTCCAGTCTCATGTTCATGTTTTTTGTTGTTAGAAACCTGTAAAAGAGCTGTCCTGATGAGACCAAATTAAAATTTGGCTGTTCAGGGTCATTAAGCCTGGATTTCAGAAACATTCTCAAACTAGTAACGGGTAGTCTGCGTGGTAGAGCAAGGTGGTAGCTGGGGACTGGCGGAAATGGGGTTTCCTGTGTACTGAAGTTGCATGTTGTAACTTCAAAGAAAACCACACCCCGGCTGAGCTCTGAGATTCTCTTCTCAGTGTTTTTCTTCTCCAAAAGAAGAGTCTGCAAAGGCTAACCAAGAAGAATACACAGTAATGTAGAGACAGATAGGGCTTCCGTCACCAATCTGTGCTGAGAAAGACACAAACGCTTGCCTTCCGGGAAACGGGCCTTTGCCTGAGGTCTCCAGAAACGCTGCTTGGCTGACAAACCTCTCCACCTAGTGTCGGGCCACCTCAAAGAGGGGATCAGCCCTCACCTCGTCACTCTTCTTTAGCTGGTCAGCTCCAAATGCTGCCTGAGTTTTTATTTTCTTCTATTTATGGCATCCTCAAGGTTACAAACGCAAAGCAAAGCATCCTGGGAAGCAAAAGGCATGGATCGTGATCTGTTGCTGATGAGTTCTTCACAGCTGGTGGGCTTCTGCGTGACGGCTGTCACCGCAGTAAGCAATAAATGCAACCGTCCTTATGGCCGTTTGGTGGAACAGGGAAGGTCTCGGGAGATCTTGGGGGACAGAAGAGAGAACTTAATCAGATGCCTCAGCCTTTGGTTCTCGGTGATGAGAGCTGGTGATCCCTGCGAGTGGAAATTCTTCTGTGAACAAACTGCTTGCAAAGTGGCTGCAGTTCCAGTGCAAGTTCATTAACAGAAGCAGTCGTTGCCTCCGTGGTCAGATAGAAACCGAAAGGTTTTCAGTTTCCCTTTAGCAGCTGCTGCTGCTGTTGTGCTATGCTGTTGGGCATGGGAACAAGTAATATTTTATAGCAGAGATTTTCTGACTTTTCTGGAATGTGCGGTTTTCCCAAAAGGCCCTTTCCTAACAAATCTGTTTCCTGACAGAAGGTTGCTTTTTCACCCACCTTTCACAGATCGCTTCGCTGTAGTCCCCAAGCTCTGTGACCGCAGATTGAAAGCCATCGATTTATAGCAAAGCCCTCATTTCAAGTCAGCCATGGACATATTACCAGCAAAAATGCAGAGGTACCTAAGCAACTTGCTGAAGATGCAGTGATGCAAACTCACAACTATGGCAGAGGCCTGCTGGGATCCCTGGAGGCTTGCTGTGGTTGCCTGTCCATGTCCTAGCTTGAGTCACTGCCTCATTATTATCATTAGCAGTTCTGGGTGAGATAAGACGGCAATGTCACGCTAGATGGTAAATCCCTCCTGTGCTGTCAACATCCTTCATTTTGCTGTTGGAAATATTATCTATTGGTTATGGTCTACCTCTTTAAAAATAGTGTTGGTTTTTTTCCAGAATGAGCCAGCATTTATTTAAACTGGTGTAAGGAAGTCTTTCTCTGATATAATTAAATTGGCTCAATATCTCTTCACCTGTACAACTTTCGAATATCAATACAGCCAGACCCCGTGAGCATGGAAATGATCCAAGTGAATGGTGTCACGTAGCTATCGTTGATATAAAAACAACAAAACCCACGCGGCTGTGGAAACGGGAGCGCACGAATTCTGAGATCATTTCTTAAAAGCAGGAACTATATACAGTTGCTGGGCAGGGTGCTACTTAAATTGGCAAATCTGCAATTTCCTCGTGAATTAAGTAGTTACTACATAACAATCTTGACAGAATTACTGGTTCCTGAGCATGCTGTCTTGAGATTAAGGGGGAGGAAATTCTCTCCTTTGAGGCTTTATACCCTTCAAAAGTAGCTTGCTTTCATGCATTGGAGTAATCACGGAAGGTGAATGGAATAGCGTAGTGACCTGGAGGTGTAGTTCTTAGAAAGACGGCCTGAAACTGGAGAAATTCTAGTGAAAACTGGTTCGGTTTGCAGACTGCCGTAGCAGCCCAAGCCCCTAGTCAGCCACTGTAATGTGTTAGAGGGAAGTGTGCTTTATCTTTTCTTGGGTTTCCTTGTTGCTGGGTAGTTCAGTGCTAGATTAAATGATTCCTGCAAGTGAACTGTTCTAAAACTGCACTGAAGCTGTGGATGTTTGCTGTTAAATCCCTGTTTGTTACCCCTTCGTGCAGTGACTCTTGCAAACAGAACAAGAGGGGCAGGTGAATAAATAAATAAATATAATTGTTCCTTTCCAGTTTCGAGACACTGCATTCACAAATGAAGGGAAATGGAGTTTAGCATAAATGCTTGTACTTTGCTGGGTGTAAAATGGAAGGGGGAGGCGAGGGCGCCAGACACTGTTTCTGCCTTTCACATCTTCTCCTCCTTTCTTTTTGTGTTTCTTTTTAGGTGATCATTGAAAGGTACAAGGGAGAGAAGCAGCTTCCAGTTTTGGATAAGACCAAGTTCCTGGTGCCAGATCACGTCAACATGAGCGAGCTAATCAAAATTATCAGGTAGTATGCTGTGATTTTGGTGTAAGCTGCATCAACCTCAGGTTATGATTCCTTGTTAATTCCCCACCTGGTGTATGCATTTGGGAGCTCTTTAAATGGAAAATTCATCTAACGAGCGCTTGGTATCATCACTAGGACAAATTGATGAGAAGGTGCTTTTCCTTTGGCTTTGATTGGAAAAAAAAGACTCTGAAAAGAGCTGAGCTGTTAGTCTGCTTTCAAGAGAAATAACTGGTTCCCGGAGATGTAGGAGGGAGTCTGGGGCCATGAATCCCTGTCTAACATGGGTGCTTCTTGCCCAGGGCCCCAGCGCTTCCTGCTTGGCTATTTTAGGATGCCTTCTTGGTGTTCTGCCTGGGAGTCCCTCTCTGGAGCGCCTGCCTCTTCTCACCCACCGGAGGGGGAGTTTGGGCTCATAGCCAGAGCTCTGAGCTGTTGCTTAGGGTTGATGTTGGCATCCTTTGATCGTGAAAGGAGGTTTCCCTCAATGACGGTGTTGAGGCCTGAAAAACACATGTTCAGACCAGTGTCGTCTTGTCCCAGCTGTTTGCACAGACTGTGGCTTGAGTACTGCTCCGCTCTGGTGCTGGAGCTTTGCTTACAAGAAAAGGCAAAGGGGAAGTAGGCATGGAGTGGAAGTTGTGTGGTCTGAAATTGTGGTCAGAAATTCTGCTAGAAGTGCGTTTCTCCTGGCTTCATGTCAAGAAGGAATATTTGATGAGTAAGAGTTCTCAAGCGGTAAACTTGGAAGTTAGCAGCAAACCAGAGTTTGCTTTTTGTTGGTCACGGTGTAGCAGGGAGCTGGTTCTTGGAGGCCACAAGCTGTAAAAACTTGAGAGCTGTCCCACATGTCCAAACAATTCCCTGCCTCGGAGGCTTGTACAAAAACTGGCGCAAGCAAATCCCAGCTCTTACATGAGTAAGAAAGTGAGATAGGGTTTTTGGAAGCAGGAACCAGATTGCTCAAGTCTTCCAGAATTTCTCAAGAACCCGGGCAAAAAAGTTAACAGCAAGCTGAAGGATTTTCCCCACCTTTTTTCTTTGGCCTCATTGTTAATAGGTGACTTGGTACCAGCTGGACTTGGTCCTCAGCCAGCTCCTCTTGTGCATAGCAAAGCCTGTCCTTCCCAACCCTCAGATAGCTGCTGCCTTCTCTCAGCCTGCTGTCTCTGGAGTGATTAGAGCTTGGTTTTGGAAGGGTCCCTTTCCAGGGCTGTGGCTGGGAGGCTAAATAAATCCTTGTTCCCAGCTGCTGCTGCCCCTCAGCAGTGTGTGGAAGTGGCAGAAAGCTCTTCTCATCTGTTGTTCTTTCCTTCTTTCTTTGGTTGCGCCTCCACACAGCTGAGTTCCTCTTGCTTACTTGGCTTAGAATCATAGAATCATTGAGGTTGGAAAAGACCTCTAAGATCATCGAGTCCAACCGTCGACCCAACACCACCATGCCCACTAAACCATGTCCCTAAGTGCCTCATCTACTCGTCTTTTAAATACCTCCAGGGATGGGGACTCCACCACTTCCCTGGGCAGCCTGTTCCAATGTTTAACCACTCTTTCAGTAAAGACATTTTTCCTCATGTCCAGTCTAAACCTCCCCTGGCACAACTTGGCTTATGAAGTAGTAAGAGAGCTCCCCTCTGCAAACCTGCTTTCCAGTAGGCAGTTTAGCAGAAATACCTATTTTCCCCTCACCGGAGTGAACGATCCAAGGGAAACCCCCAAGTTAGATGTTTACCGTGCCACGCAGTCTGTGAAGCCTGTCGCTCTCCACCCTTCCCACGATGCTTCTCCTGGGAGGGAGGAGAGGAGGGGGCAGGATGGTCCAAAGGTTAAACGCAGGCTGTTACAGAGCTGGTGACAAAGTGACTTTAAAAGGTCCAGGGCCTTCTCATGGAAGCTCTGCCCGTCCTCCCTCCCCGTCTTCACACGGGTCTCTCAAGGTCAGCCTGGGTTTACGTTTCCAGTGGGACGCTGTTGAGCTAAGCTGCAAGCCAGAGGTCCCGCAGGCCTTGCGTGTTCGCTGGTTGTACGGGGATCGGCCTGGCAAGGAGCACCTCTTCGCTTCAGTTTAACGCCCTTCTGGAGCGCAGCTTTCCCAGTGAAGTGTAAGGGCTTCTGTCAGCGGGTGTATTTGACTGGACTTAGTAGATGAATTTAATACAACTTCGAGGTGGGAAGCAAATGCCTTCTCCAGTGGCAGGGCTGCTTTGGGTGGGGACACCTTGCTGCTGTCAGTGGTGGAGGACTTTGTTGTGCCATCTGTCCTAAAGCCTTTGTTAACGTGAGTGGAAATGCATGGTCATCACTGTGAAACTCCTTCCCCCCTCCCTTTCCCCAACCTCCCCCCAACAGGCGACGCCTGCAGCTGAACTCCAACCAGGCGTTCTTCCTCCTGGTGAACGGACACAGCATGGTGAGCGTTTCCACACCCATATCCGAGGTGTACGAGAGCGAGAAGGACGAGGATGGGTTCCTGTACATGGTGTACGCCTCTCAGGAGACTTTCGGAGTGCAATCTTCTGTCTAAGACACGCGAGCGGCTTCTAGCCTAGGATTTTGGTTGACCCTTGGCCATCACCCCCACTCTTCCCCACACACACCCCAGGGAAAGAAACGGATGTCACCTACGCTCTCAGTACCTTATAGCATAGTCTTGCTTTAGCAGGTGTCTCATCTTACCTTGCCTTGTTTGTGACTATTAAACAGTACAGACGAGCACCTCCAGCTTTGAAACCTGCTGTAATATTCCACACAGGCACATTTACATTTCTGGACTTTATGAATGGAACCCAATTGTGCATGTGACGATTGTAAATAAAGGGACACTCGATTGACTTTTAACAAGCAAACAGGCACCAGGGAGGAGCTAAAGTGTTTCGTGTGACAGTTTTCTGGAAAATCTCCCTATGATTCCTTAAAGCTTTTTTTCTTTTTTTAAATGGGAAGGCTTCTCGTGAGAGCAAATATGTTTTAATGTTCCAAAGCGGAGCTTTGTCTTCTGCAGCTCGATGAGACTCGTGTCAGTGCTGCAGCGGGTTAAGGCAAGTGCTTGGGGTGAGCTGGGGGAGTACAACTCTTTTTGTCTCCGTTTTTTGTGGCACCGCCAACTTCGGAACGGTGCCAGTTTCTGAAATACTCATACCAAACACCACAGCTTTATTGTAGTTTTAGGAAGTGTTTAACTGTAAAATACACACCTGGACAGGTAACACTGAAATAAACTCCAGTCTGTTATGAATTTCCAATGCCTGTGTGTTCAGTGAAGCACTGTTGTTCATATGGGCTCGCTTCCAAAAGATCGTTCCCCCCCCCCCCCCAGCCCAGAGGTTTGCCGTTCCCTTGCCCGGCAGAGAGTCTGCTGGGAGAAAGTAGTCGAGGGACCTGCTGCCAGCACACGGGGCTGTCAGGATGCGTGCGGCCGGCCGCAGAGCCGGGCCAGTGCAATCTGAGACGCGCGCGGTGCCCGTAGCGCTCGCGGTCTTGGGAGCGCCGCCCATCCTCGCTGTCTCCATCTGCTCGGCGGGGCGGGCGCGCTGAAGCCCTCCGACGCGAGCGGGCGAACGGCTTTGCTTTACACACCTCCGTACCGAACACTGGACTCGGACGTGCCACTGGAATTACCAACCCGCACCGCCTAACCCGTCTGTCACTTGTTTTCCGTGTTATCACCGAGGGGAGGGGGTCAGGGAGAACCGCTTTTAGAAGCAGCTCGTGTCCGGGAGGTCCTGTCGAGAGTTGACGAACAAATGATTTTTTTTTTCCCATCACTGAAGTCTCCTGCCACTTGCGTGGGGTTTGGAAGATCTTGGTGTTACTACTGTCCCGAGGAGGGAGGCAGCCTGTGCAGAGGAAAGGTATCTCGTAGGAGCTGTGTTTTTCCTCTAGAGTCGTCGTCAAGTGAAGTGTAGCAGGATGAGATTACTCGTGTATATTATGTGTCTGTGAACTAACTCCATCTGTTACTGGAAGCTAACTTACTATAATGGGGGAAAAAGAAGCAATACTGCAGCGTCTTGGCACTCTGGCTCACTAAGGTGTACAATTTGTACCTACCTACACCTCTTTGCATGCATCTCGTTCACAACGCTTACTTCAGATTTTTTTATCGTTCTTTGTGTTTTTACTCCAGCGTAAACTTTTAAATGCAGCTTGTTCTATGTTTAGTTTTGTTCGTGTAAGAAATTGTTTAACTCATAACTGACAACAGTACTTGTAATTACGACGTGATTGACCGATATTCCTGTACAAATGTTGCTTTTTTAAAATTAATACAGTGCTGATATGGATGGATTACATCCCAACTTAATTATGGCTTGTGTGGTTATTTCTAGACAGCTTTCTTAAATCGAATCTCTGTAGGGAAGGGCACAGAGAGGTCCGTTCCACCTGCTCCAGGACACACAAGGGGGTGAACTAGGTCCTGCTGACGACGACTAGACGCTTGTACTGAAACCTCCGACACCGATCATCATTAACAACTCGGAGAGGGAGCTGCCGCCCTCCAGAAGGAGGAATTTCGGGTGTAATCGCCCCGTAAAACACTTCTGCTCTCTAGATGGGTGTGGACCGGGACGTGCCTGCACGCAGAGGGGTTTCCATGTCCCCGTTTTGCTCCTGCTCGACCAACCTCTCCCTCAAGGCTTCAGAGTCCCGATGCTCTCGCGGGCAGGACTCTTGCTCGTGGGGAACGACCCCAGGCACCAGCCGCAAAAGGTTTAAGGATGCAGTGAGCTGGTGATTCCTTTTGCTTACCCCGACCTGTGGCTTCCTCTGCAGTCAGCGCAGACCTAGCCTGCGCGAGGGGCGAGCCGAGGGGGCAGAGCGGAGCCCGGAGGCTCGGCTGCTGCGTTCCTGCGGAACGGGGCGCGAAGCTTCCCTGCTCCTCATCCCCCCCAACTCCTCCCTCCCTGTGAAACCAGGTACGGGCTCGGGTGGGCAGCTGGAGTCAGGCCACGGCCGCGCTCGGTAACAAGCAGCAAGCGCCAGCCCTTTCAGAGCAGCGCGGCTTCCTTGGCTCAGCCGGGAGCCGAGTCAAGGAGCGGAGAGCAATTGCAAGCACTGTAACAGATCTGCGATTCACGAGCAGATGTCTGTGGGTGGAGAGACGGCAAAAGTAATAAAGAGAATTTAAAAAAAAAAGAAAAAAAAAAAGTCCCTGGTAACTGCCGAGCTGGAGGAGCCCCCACACAGATGAAGCCCCTTTAAATTAAAAAAAACTCACAAAGGGATTCTGTTTAACTCTTTATTTTCCATACATTAAATTTACTCAGATAAAAACATTCTAAAAATGTACAATTTTACTTTTAACAAAGTATAATAAAACATAAAAATCCCAATACCAGAATACTTGACATTTACAATTCAAAATCAAATTAGCTGAATATTAAATATTTACAAAACTATTTAAAATATTTATAAAGTTACATGCACAATTTGTAATACTAGAATTGACCGAAGTAAAAGAAATGGCTCAAATGGGAGCAGGAGTTTCCTTCATTCCTAGTGGAAAGTTATGTCCAAGAGAAGCTGTTAATCTGCACTTGAAAACACACAGGATTTGCTTTCTGCTTCAGTACCAACACGTTTCTTGCTTACGTAAGAAAAATTTAAGAGAGCAAACAGGTAGTTCCAAGGGTTTATTACAAGAGACGTCGGTGGGCGGGGGCGGTGGGCAGCGTTACCGGGGCCTCGTCCAGCAAAAGCGTCTTCGGACTCTTGCAAGTGCTCGGTTCCATGGATTTCTGTCCACATCCATCTCAGTTAACAGGCGTTCTAGACTACCCCGAATCCACAGCTCCGAGCGCCCGTGACCTCCAATAAACAGACAGCTAACCCATATTCGGGGGTTTCAGATGATGTCATTTTTATTTTGGGGAGGAGCGTTGCTCTGCCAAACGCCGCAGACTACGTTTCATTTTTGAGTACCTTCACCCCGAAGCTTGCCAGCGAGAAATAGCATGAAACAGAACTGTGGGTAATGGTAAAGGTCTAGTGTTAGACCGTTGTTTTCGGAAGTCTGGCACTTAATTTGCCAAGATTTCACGACCGCGGCATGAAAAAGTTTCACAAGAAGTGGAGCGTGCCACGTTATTTTAAGGGAAAGTATTGTGGAACTCTCTGATCGATACCTCACTTGCTAAAATGAGGCTTCCCTCTTCGCTCTCCTGCTGTTTAGCATCGAGCCTGGCCTATTTATTAACGCTTGATTTGCAGACTGCCAGCGCGAGGAGGAGTTTGCTGGAAATTCCGTCCTATTTCGAGTATTTCCATCACCAACGCTCCCAAATGGAAAACACTTCTGACACCGCACCGCACGTCGCTCGCTCCCCCCAGGGAAGACTCATCGCTAACTTCTCCGTGCCCCTGCAGGGAGGTGACCTGGGATTCCCTTCCGTCTTACATTTAAAAATCATTTCTAGTCCACAGTGAAATCCATCTTGAGAACTACTTCTTTTTATACTTTTAGGACAAAGATAGGAATAAATAGCGCTCTTTGAAATCTCCATCTTTCGATGTATAAAAATAGGTTTTAAGAACTGGTTCTTTCAGCCGGTGAAGCTGGAACTACTGTTTTAAAACAAGCTGCCTTACTTTTCGGGGGGGGTAAAGATGGACTTGTGCCTTTTAAAAACAGATTATTTTGTGGAACTAAAGTGCTCTGTTCGGACTTGCCAACTTTGGTTGTTCTCGGGACAAAGTGGACAGCATTCACTAGCAGATCTGAAGCCACGACTCGCTCTGATTTAGGGAAGGCTCTGCCACTGCTGCTGGCTCATCAAACATTTCTCTGTTACGCTCGGGTTGCTTTAAGGTACTCAAGACTTCCGAATTTGAACTTACTCTAAAACCAGACTTCACCATTTAAAAACGTTACCTAAAAGTACACATAAGCCACTTTAAGAAACATCAGCCTTAACTTTACACAAAGGAAACAATCCCAAAGAAAGCTCTGAAGAAAGGAATGAACCGGTTTGCTGGACAGAAGTTCAGTTTTACAGTCCTTTTGTTACGGTTTCGACTCCGTGATGAATGTCAGGCGAGACTGTGTGCCCAGCCTTGGGCGTTAAAACAAAATGCAACGGGTACAGAATTTTTTTTTTTTTTTTTTTGCTGTTGATTTTTGCTATTTTGAGAGGGTTTTTAACACTTGCGTGTGTGTTGAAATACAGTTTATTTAAATACAATTCAGTTTTAAAATATTGTTTAAAAAAAGTGAAAAAAAAAAATGTTAAGGTTTGGCTTTCAGCACATGTT
Source organism: Aptenodytes patagonicus (assembly GCF_965638725.1). NCBI lineage: Eukaryota > Metazoa > Chordata > Aves > Sphenisciformes > Spheniscidae > Aptenodytes > Aptenodytes patagonicus. Next base: position 2,793,111 of record NC_134959.1, on the reverse strand, counting down.
CCAGGCCACTGGAGAGACCCTCAAAGCTGTAAATAGTAAACATCGTCACTGAAAACTGCGCGTTTCCTTCGGCGTAATACAGCATGACAGATTGTTCCTACCATTGTCTCAAGCTCATTAAGGCAAAGTAAATTGCATTGTCAGTTTTCATCACTTTAGTGTTGCAGGTCTGCAGGTTGTTCGTTAGAATACAGGTAACCTCCTCAAACGCAGGCAGAGCGAACAGAAGCATTTCAACGGTGTGCGCGATACCGCGGGTAGTGTGAGCTGGGCTGAGAATACACAAATCTCTCTTTTTTTTTTTTCATTGCATAGGAATAAAAATTACCTTTTTTTTTTTTTTTAAAAAACCCCAAACGTTACGCAAATTTAGATTCTGGTTTCCACGAAGCCAAATCCGCTAGCAGCTGCAGATCGCTACCTGGACTGAGTTTGGTTTCTTGCCATCTCACGTTACCGTGCCTCTCCGGTGATGCTCATTTATCCTGCTTGCCTCCCCGGCGAGGCTGACGACCGCCCGCTGAGAAAGGGGGACTGAAGGACGGCCCGGAACATTTCTTTCCTATGAACACGGTCCAGGAAGGTCTCGACTGTCAACGCTGCTGCGTTACCCCCTCACACTGACATTTCATTGCTAAGGCCCGATCTCCTCGGGGCAGCTCTGCACCACTTCAAAACCTCCTCCTGGGATATGACTTCCCTCGCTTCCAAGTGAAAGTCAGCTGCGCCACTACAAATACTATTCATCCTGGTGTGGTTTAAATTGGTGTAAGAAATTCCTCCCAAGTGTAAACAAGGCTTCAGACTTTAAAGGTGTCTTCCAAATTACAGTATGCAAATATCTCTATGTCAGACATTTTAAAGAGAAGGCCTCACCCATTTAATGCTGTCAAATTCCTCGGGTGAGCCATGAGGATTAGTATCTTCTTTCAACCAGACAGGACCAAACTGTTCCAAATTAGCAGTTCAAGATTTGTTTGGCTTCCTCTCAAGTCCTAATTTAGATTTGTCACCCACAAATTATGTACGCTAAGTAGTTAACACCAAAGCTAGTCATCTACAATCTATTGCAACGAAGGAGGCTGACAATAAATCCTTCAAAGTCTTGATAATAATGAAGTTTACTACCTTTTACATGTTTGACTTCTACCACTTCTGAATCCTGTAGCAAAAGCCTTGGGGTAGGAGTCAAAGGTTTTTTTTTTATATAAAGTAAAGCAAAAGCTTACAAACTCTGCTGCCAGAGTTCTTTTTTTTAGGATGGTTTAAAATTCATTTACAAAAGCAGAATAATAAGGTTTCTGTGAAAGAGACCTATATACAGTAACAGGACGTAAAGGTTGTTTTGTGTATTACAGGAAAATATCCTTGAAGCCTTTATGACTCTGGAGTCTCTGGGACTTGGACCCTTGGAAACTAAGTTTATTCCGCTGCTGGGAACCCAGCACTATCTAGTAATAAGTGAGACAATGAAGCACAAGTTTGTTTCCAGAAGGAACCGAAACTGCCGTGTGTGTTCTTTTGGAAGGGAAAGGAGAGACTTACTTAAGATTTTTATTGTGTAGTTAAGTCACATAGCCTGCTGGTGCCAATTTTTAAAAATTGGAACTTCTTTGCCTCTTGCACTGGTCTCAGAGTGACACTGTCTGCTAAAAGTGCAGAAAGCTTGAAGAGTTTTACATTCTTCTGTAGTGCAATCCTTAAAAATCCCAGAGATTAGTGCCTGATCACTTTTGAAAAAAAGTAGACATTTTACCTAGCCCAGGGGTGCCAAAGTCCTTCTGGCAAACGGCCACTCCTACCTTCAGCCTCCAGCTTCCACTTCAGAATGTAGCTGCCCTGGAGTTAGACGTTTCACCTTAGGAAGTCCACATATGGCAACGTTCTCCAGCAAAAAAAGTACATCGATGTTGTACTTGCAACAGAAAATGCAGCTGGCCAGCTCCACCATCCATCCAGTACGCATCGGTCCTATGACACGTAGTCAGAAGTTCCAACAACAAGATCCAAGCTTGAATTTGGCAATCAAAAATGGGTTTGATGCACCCCTAAGCTAGATTTTCTACCTAGTCTAATAAAGTAAAGCACCTTTGGATTAAAAAATACATTAAGCTTAACAGCAACTGGACGTCTCAGTTTTGTATTTCAATCTCCTTGTATCTCCATGGCTTACAGTATTTTTCTTGCCAGATGATAAAGTATCAGTCTGTGGAGTCAAGACTTTCAGAGGGAGGAGCGTATTTCAGCCTAAATGTACCTGGGGGAGAGGAAACAGAAGAATTAAACAACATTAACCTTCTCACACCCGTTACATCTCAGAACTTTCCAGAACAGCCTGCTGCTTCTTAGACATGTAACGCAGTATTACAGCGTACCACCAGCTTGCAGCGCCGCGGTGAAGCCGCAGAAGAGGCTGACAGGCACGTGTCTGCAGCTGGCAGAAATGAAAATCGAAGCACAGTTTTACACAGTGAAAGTCACCGGCTTAGACGTAGCTTTAGGGCTGGCAAAAATTCGTTTGGGATAGTTTAAATGGAAATTCAATTAATGCAATGAAATTCAGCTTAAAAAGACAGCAGACTACGTTTCTGTCCGAATCAGGACTGACGAGGCAGCGTCACTTCTTCCCCATTGGCCACTATCAAAACACTTAGCCACAGAAACGCCACCAATTAGTTAGGTTTTAGCACTGCTGTAAATTGCTGCCTCAAAACCAGTCACTTGTGAATTTATAGTGGTCAAATACTTGAGACCCTGTCTGCACCGTATAAAAATGAATGCAGACAAAGGCTATAGACAAGACACAATGTAAAATGTAAGACCTCCTTGCTGTTCGCTCCAGTCAAAAGTTCGTATTTAAATTTTTAAGCCTACACCACATGCAAATTATCTCAACACAATACGTCAATCAAAATAAAAAAAGAAAAATGGGACTAGAAAGCGCTCTTGGTAAAGTAACATTTCTCTCTTAGTTGTTTCCCGCCCGGAAATAAGGATTTCAGCTCTCTCCTGGAGGAGGCCGTGCTGTAACCATGTAAACGACATGCCCTACAAAATAATTATAGCAGCAAACACAGGACCTTCAAGAGCATTTGAACAGTAATTCTTCATTTATGTTACTATTTTGGGGAGGAAGGGAAAGGGGGAACAGAGATGTTCAGTTTGTAAGCTTCCCCAGGAACTTGAAATTATAAACAAAGATGACCTGGATGACGAGGTGTAAGCAGCAACAACAATTCCTCTGTAATCTGCCCCCAGAAGCTCCCTCCCTCCCGCAGCGTGTGCTTCTCCCCTTCCCAGAAACCAGCCCAAGCCCCGCAGAGCACCCGGGTCTGACCCAGGGCCTTACTTGGGCCCTGTCCTCGGCGTTGGGTCTGCACAAAAGTAAGTTTCGGCTTTTGCCAATATAGCTCAAAACCACCAGCTTTCAAGAACAGGATTTTTTGACGCGCGTCAGAAATGAAAAGACACGGCGCTGCCTGCCCTCAGACCCCCTTCCTGCCCTCGGGTACGCAGCCATTCCCCTTGGCTAAACGCAACGCTCTGCGCGTAAGCCACGTCCCGCGTCAGTCCCTCCACCTGCTTTTACCTTGTCGATTGAAATCCATGGGAGGCTGTTTGCAGTCCTGAGCTCTGTGACCACTGGCCCCACAGTTGTAACAGGAGAGATTCCCATTTTTTTTGTGACTTGAACCATTGCTGTTTCCCATCATTCCCTGTGCCTGATACACCCCTGCTGTCCCCGCCATAAAGTTCTGCATTGGCGGTACCGCAAACGTCGACTGCCCAGTCATTACGGAGTCCGGTGCTATACCGCTGTTGTAGGCGGTGTGGACCACGGGGAAAGTCGTGCTGCTGTTGTACTGCTGCGTGTTGATGTAGCCGTTACTACACAAAGGGTTGAAGGGCAGAAATGGAAAAGTAAACATCGAAGGTCCTGAAAACGGGTGCTGAAAATAGTTAGCGTAGCTGACGGTCATACCACTCGACCCACAGTTCCCGCTACACCCGCAGGAGCTGCACACCATGCACCCGGGCGGCTGCTGCTGCTGGTGGTGATGGTGGTGATGGTTCTGGTTTGGTACTGGGATGCTCCCTGCGGAGCCGCTGCTGCTGCTGCTGCTGCTACTGCTGCTGCTGCTGCTGCTGCTGTAGAAGTTGTTCTCAGCAACAGATGAGAGTGTGGGGCTGGAGCTGGGTGCGGGGCAGCTGGGCAAATTCGCCATGGTTGCAAATGATGTGGAGGGGTGGCTGCTGGAGGAGGCCGCATTACTGTTTGCGCAGAAGCTGCCTTGCATTGGCGCCACTGGCACGCTGCTCATTGCAGAAAAGGCAACTTTGGTGTTGGCTGTGTACAGAGCAGTCCGGGGATTTATTATTGCAGGGGACACCGTTATTTGCATATTACTGGAGCAGGAAGTCTGTCCGGCAATGGCAGAATCAGCAGGAAGAGACGAAGACACCAGGAGTTTGATGGGTGGACGAGCCACGTGGAAGACTGTGCTGGATGTTACAGTGGCAGCAGTACTCGTTTCTACTATTAATCCTGGCTGCTGAGCTGTTTTTATCACTCTGTCCAGAGTCGAAGCATGTACGACTTTGGTTCGAGGACCAAAGTTAATAGTAGATGTGGGTGAGCTGTTCTCAGCAGCCCCTGACAGCACTTGCAAGGGCTGGTGGGGAGAAGATGCAGACATTACATCCACCACCGTATTTCCAAAGCTCTTTTCCATTTTTATGCTGCCCCTAGGTCCAGGAGAAACTTTATTTCTTTCTTCTAAAGATAAAAGTGAATGCATAGACGATGAAAGTAGCTTCATGTCTGCATTGCCACGGTCTGATTTATGCACTGAATTTAGCATCCGAATGGGGGTGATATGAGTAGAGGCCGCTGACATCATTTGCATTGGCAGAGCGTGGTGGCCGGACGGATTGGAGCCTGCATCGTTTTGCACTGGTAAGACCTGAGCCGTGGGTCTGGCAGAGCTCGAAGTGAAATGATTCAGTAACATCACCGGCTTTTCCTTTTCCGAACCGTCTAAGTGAATCTCTAAACCTAGGGACAGAAACATCTATAAATACAACTGCTTCCCCAGACAAAGCTGGGCAACACAGGCACCCTCTTTGGTTGTTTCTGCTTACGTCTCTCATTCTCCTCGGCGCTGTCTGAGCTCTCTTCCCTTGTCTGGATCCCCATGGGGCTGGAAGAAGAGCTGGAGTACTCGGAAGAGCTGCCCTCCCGGGGCAGTGGGTGGGCTGGCTGATCCACATCCACTCGCAGCTCTGCAGATAAAGGGTGTGCGAGCAATCAGGGAAGGCAAACAAGAGGGGTAACACCTACTTGACAGGACCTAATTACAACTGTTTCACGACACCATCTAACATACAGTGATGCTCAAGATTTACAGAGATATGCATCGGCTAAGAAGCAGGACTCTGGAGGCGTAACAGTCGCTGACTAGTGCAGCTAGCCATTCACACAGGAGCCGTGAAGAGGCAACTGCTTTTTATTGCACTCCATATACACAGGAATCAAACTTTTTGATTGCTCCCTATTAAGCTGATGGCATTTTGGAAGATAAAGCTTACGACAGGTTGGTGAAAAAGCAGTATAAGAATGAGCTTGCTCTTGTGCAAGGACATATTCAGCCCCAAGAGCACAGCAGTGTCCTCTGCTCCTCTCTTACCTGCAGCATGGTTGCCACGAATACTCTGGATAGGCCCTACGTGCGTAGTAGGGGGAACCCTTGCCACCCCGCTGCTGGTAACTGAAGAAGGTGTTGTGGGGTTTAGGCACCGTTTCTCCGATTTTTCTCTACAGGGTGATGGAGAAAGGTATGAAGAAACAAAAACTGGCTAAAGCACAACAATAGATAAATCAATTTCTGAATGAAACTGAAGCAGACAAAGCCCATTAAATAATCCACTAAAATGTTATGCTAATTTCAAATGGAAACATTTGGAAATGACATCAATCTTGACCATAGCTTCTTGCCAGCAGTTACATTTGGACTATCTGCTGTCTGATTACAATACTAATGCTCTTATTTGTATAAAGTAAAACACCACCAAATGGTGACTAAATTCTATCACACATTACGTAAGCGCGTCCCAAACCTAGCCACGCACAGCAAAACCAAAGAGAAGCCAAACGCAGTCCAAAGTTTTCATTTTGCAAATACACTCTGGAAAAAGTAAGACTGATAAAAAATGCTGTCAAGGAGCTTTGATAAATGGGCATGGATTTGGATTTTTTTAATTGCTTTTTAAGTAACTGTAGTAGCTTCAGAATAAACATTTCCCTTTAAGTGGAGATATAAAAAATAGGACAATCTGTTGCATCAGTTTCCCCAAAGGGCTATCAATATTGCACAGAGCGCTGGCGTTCTTTACATCACCTTCACCATATAAAGCTGTGATCTTCCTGAGACCAGGGTTACCTCCAGCAGCCCTGACTTTCAGTGGTTTGTCCCCATACAAATTTAGAAGTCCAGATCCTGTACGGGTATCATCTGGCAACCCGCACCCCAGCTCCAGCAGTCAGCAGAGGCCTGAGCGGCTGCAAGCTGCCACAGCTGGCTTGGATCACCGCGGGACACCAAGGAGGCTCTCAAAGTAGCTGTGCTCCATCCGCACTGACTGGAAGCCAAAAAATTGTCAGGTCTTACAAAGAAAAAGTCCTGCTGGGCACCCTGACTTTCTGTGTGCATCACCAGAGCTTGCAATCCCTACAGCTCAGTGGCTTGCTTGCCTGATTCCCTCCTACCCCGTGAATCTCAGGCGGGTGGTAAGCCCAAAATCTAAATGGGCTTTGCACACCTGCTTTACAATACCTATTATCCAAGTTTAAAAAAAAACCCTAAGCAACAGTATGTATCTTCTGTAAATTATTTAAAAAATGTCCCCCTCCTTAGAAAAGCTGTCAACATGATGGGTGAAGGCAGGCAGTTACGTTACGACTGGGTTGCCATATACTTTTAAAACGGAGTTCACAAGTTCTTTACATTTGGTAATCCTTACCACAACCCTGAACAGGCAACAGTAAACCAGTAAGTACTAAATATTATCTAGTAAGCCCCCGTTTCAAGAGCTTTTCAAAGTAACCGACACAATTGCAGAGGAAGGGAGATAAGCAGCATCCGTATTTACAGGTGGGAATCCTGGTAGGTTTATGGTCTGGAAAACAAAGACCACAGTAAAACCTGCATTAAATACCTTATGACCTTAAAAAGACAGTTCCCCCCCGCCACTTACTTCTCCAACTCTAGCTGGGTTTTGAGCTTCTTCTTTGCTCCCATGGTGAGGGATTCAAACTTATTCAGATCTTCCTCAGTAAGACTCAGAAACTTGTAAAGAAAAAATGCGTGCTTAGTTTTACAGCCTGAAATATTCTTATTTACATTTTCAGTAAAGATCAGTTCTGAAAGGCAACTTTAAAGCCATTTTTTTAAACATATGTTTATTCAAAGAAACTCTCTACTCCAGTTTTAAATTATAGAATCAGTGTAGAATAAAAGCGTGGGGGACTGGCATGAAAGAAAGAACATCCGTAGATTAAATTTAATTAGGTGTGTGCTTATATTAACTATTCACAATAAAGATGAAGTAATTCGTGTACATATTAAAACAAAACTTTGTGCTATAAATGAGTTTAAGGATCTGTTTCTCTTAAAAAATCACTCTAGTTTTCCTAGTTGTGTCATTTAACACAGAAATCAATGTGCAGTCATCTCATCAGTTTAACTGGAAAACATACTCCAAAATAAAATTTTATAATAAAATATAGATATAGAATGTGAAAATAAAATATATACATTCACAATATAATGTAATGAAAATTAAAGCCAGAAAAGTATGCGTAATAATACATGCTTTTTTAAAGCACACTAGAATGGGCAGAGTTTTGCTACTTTTATTAAAGAAAAAACCACTATGTATTTCCCCTCACATAATGAAGAAAATCGAATCAGAAGACTCTGGTAACAGATTATAATTGAATACATACAACATACTATAACCAGCACAAAGCCATCCCAATTTAGACCTGGTTCAACCTAAGCACTTAGTCCACTGGAGGGCGTTCAAGGCTAAAAGACAGTAAGAGGACATGAATTTTACAGATGGAGCTGGGCAAATGCTGTAAAAGTATTCTATTTAGATAAAATCCAGCACACATAGGTATCATTCGTGACTCTTACTATGCAAATACATCAGCGATTATTTTTCCACAAGAATTTCTGCAGAAAACAAAACCCTCACATTCACTTGCAGGTACGTGCACACGCTAATGTTCACGTCAGAAGTCTGTGAATCTGATTTTTAAAATAAGGATAACCAAATATTTTGGGTGAAAAATCAATCAAGAAGCAGAAATAAAAAAAAAAATCAACAAATTCTAGTTATCTACTGCACATCAAAGGGATGAACAGGGAGCCAAAGCAGAGCTCCTAAGACAGCATGCAAGTTGGACCTTCAAGTGTTCGGTGAAGAATTCTGAAACAGGTGGCAGCTGTTGAACAGCCCAGGCCCCAGACACAACACAGATCGAAAATAGAAAGAATGTTTTCATCAAAATATTATTGCTTCAAGAGAGTGCAAACCTTCACAGCATTTGCCAATAACTTCTGCGATTCTCAATGCAGATGTTTGCAGCCCCTCTCTCCGCACTAGAGGATACAAGGATAATTTAAAAGCTGGCTCCCTTTTCTTAAGCTACTGCCCTACCTTCTCCATTGTGAGCTGTTTGAAGACAGGATAGTATTTGTGCAACCGCAGTTTCCTGAGCCAGTCTAAGATCCCGTTTTGCTCCTGTGTCTGAGGGGTCTGTGGACTGGAAGACATTAACATGGGTGAAGAAGAGGTGTCCATCTGGGTGCGATAGGCCAGCGATGAGCCAGTACCTCCTGCGTGGGAACAGTGGGGTAGTGCAACGGGAGCAGCAGCCGAGTGCTGAACGTGATTCTGAGAAGACTGAATGCCAGCCACTCCACATATAGGTCTGCAAAATAGTTAACATAATTTGATTTAGCACATTGAATCTGTCTCACCCAGAGTTCAGCTACTACGGCCATACAAATCTACCACTTCCAGGATTTCTGGTAAAACCTGCACCGTTCGATCCAAGTTACAGATTTGTACCTATGCTGTTCACTAGCACAATAAAAACAGTGCCGTTTAGGGCAAATAGTAAGACCCATCTTCAGCTTAAGCAGAGGTTTCCTTCTATAATCACAGATAATGTATGTTCTACTACCTCTCTGTGATTTACAAAAGGTTTAGAGAGAATGGCCATGGTTCAAGCTTTGCATTATTAAAAAGAAGAAAGGAAGCCCAAATATAATCCCATGGAAATTTTTTTTCCATGTGGAAGTGGCAAAATAACCCACAACACTGGCTCCTCGGAGGGGTCTGGTTTTTGTTGGAGAAAATTAAAATTGCCTCTTAAGAGAGAGAGTTCTGAGTTTGTTAAATCCTAACAAAAGGCAAGAGAATTTCTTTCCTTCTTTTCCCAAGGCTGGCTTCTAACTCCCTTGGAAGAAGTTTCCTTCCTCCCTCTGAAAGGAAAACCCCTGCTGTACAAGGAAACATTCAAATACGCTGTAGAGAGAAAAACCCCTTTTGGAGATGCTCTAGTCTCCCTTTGCCCACGAAGACTTATACTAGGGATGACCAAATCTGTGCCTACAATTCAGACGATCATTATTCCTTTCAAGCGTGTGATTGAGACCATTACGACTTACGCAGTAAGCAGCGGATCACAAAGAAATCATCCATCACCACAGCTCAACATGGAAGTGTTGATGCCAATTAGTGGTTACAGCTTTAAACACTTTGAGAAATGCTGCTTCGAACGGGTGTTCGTAGGTTTTACTGCCAGCAGGAACACTGCAATTGTCTGATCTCACCTCCCATGTAACACTGGTCAAAAAGTTTCCCTAAATTCTTCCCTGAACACATACATTTCTTAGGACAAGAGAGCCGCTGCTGATTTCATAACCGCCAATGACGAGAGATTCTGTCACGATGCTAGAAAGTTTGGTCCAATGGTAATTACATTTTATATGCTTTATTTTTGAAGCTGAAGTTGAATTCTATCTTCCATTTCCAGTAATTATGTTACATTTTAACTGTCTGTTACCTAAGTTTTGTTGTCTTTGCGATCAACTCACTGCAAAACTTTTCTTCAAGCAATTACCCATACTGAGCTCTTGCAGTTATTATTATGTGTTTCCTTAAGGCATTTAAAGAATGAACAAATGACAACACTAGGAATGCCAGTACCTGACACCAATATTCCCACCATTTGTCTGTTCTGGGCAGACCACACACGAAGGCTATAATTTCTTAAAATCTGCTACAGATGAGTATGAAAGTGTAGACTCAAATAAATCCCCAAGGGGAGACAGATAATTACCTATGTAATGGGGTTTTACAACGAACCAGAACAAAAGTAAACAAATACTTCACCTTCCAGATGTTCCCAGCGTAGTTCCTACTTTATAAAGGGAGGGGTTGCCAGGATCTAAAAACAGGAAACAGAAGTTACAAACAGCATCGGTTTATGAAATGTGTATCAGTACTAAAAATTCATTTTTAAACTTTATTTAAACTTACTTGAACTCTGAAGTTGCTGTGAAGGAGATGAAGTGCTGAAGAACTTTCTAACGTGGTCGTTTTTCACCACATGGGAAGGTAATGGTGCCAAATACCTGCATGTTCATCAAAAGCAAACACCCCCCCCTTCTGTTATATTTGATTTGCAGCTGCCTATGCAATCATGATCGTAGACTGCATGTGAAATTTTGAAATTGAATTTGAAATACTGAAACTAAAACATGAAAGACCTTTCAAATCAATACCACCACGCAAATCTGATTCAAAGTAGGCTCGAAACGTATGGATATTCTTATCCTTAATACTACTTAAACACTTGTTACCATTGCATTGCTTTCACTCTGTTTAGTATTTCAGCAAAGATGCTTAATTTAGGAACACTGAACACTTGTAAGGCAGAAAATGTTCAAATATAAACTTGAAAATTTCCCTTCAAATTCATGAACCTGAAGACCGTAAAATATAGATATATCTGTTATTTAATTTTCTCCTCTTCAAGATAAACAGCAGATGCAGAGTCTGGCAGTGTAGGGAAAAAGGCTGTAAAACTTATGTCGCATTTTCCTTGGGATTGCTGTGCCTCTTTCGGGGGAAAAAATGGCAATCTCCTAAAACTTTGCGATGTATAATGTGTATGTGTTCTATCAACATGACTAGACTTCTTGTTGTTATGCAAACCTGACTGCCTTTTGCCAAATCTTCTACAGATTCAAAAAGGCATAAAAAGTTGTTAAAAAAAAGAGAGCATTTGGACCTTATCTTTGTAGTTGTCATTTTTAAAAAGTCTTTGACTAAAAAATAATTCAACTGTACACACACTCAAATGTGCCTTCCACCTTGAAAAAATCACAGTTCATTTCTGAACTTTTCAAATACGCAGCACTTAACAAAACAGCTTCTTTCTCTGCTCCAAAGATGCAACCTTTGCTGTCTAAATGCAGATTGCTGTTCTATTAACCCAGATTTGTAGAGACTGTTGCTAGCTAAACAGCAGCAACAAGCATTCTCTCTTACCCTACCTGATTCTCATCAATAGGCTGTGATCCTCAAAGCACAGAAGGGACTGTTTGAAATGTTAACGCTGTTTGCCGTGGAAAATAATTGAGGCGTGCACCTGCTGGCTCTGACTATGGAAAAACAATATCCACTGTGACTCTGCCAATGGTGGACAAAAGTCTGTCTTGACTTAGGGAAAATAGGTGTTTAGCAGAAGCTCTAACAAAAGTTAATTACTATTTTAAAATGTCATTTAATACTTTGCATAGATAAAGACAGTAGTAGCTGCAAATACTTTTAGTCCCTCTAATTTTCCTAGCAAAACTATTTCAGTATTTAGAAAGAGAGAACTGATGTGACCTGCCACAGATGATGATTTTTAAAGTGGTGTTTTAGATTAGATAATGGCCAGGTGATTTGTGGTAATGTGAGGAGGTACTATCTAAGGCTTCAAAAATTTCTTAGCTCTTAATGGCTTCCAAGAATTTAATGGCTATAATATATACATGCATACCTACCTTTTTAAAATTAAACTAAAATAAACACCACGATAACCTGAAACAACTGAGACAATAAAAAACTCTGTGAAAGGGTAGGGGGGAAAAAAAATCCCCACAACCCATCCCTCGATACAGAAGGATGACTATTCAGGCAACTATTTTTTCCTGAGTTTTGTTTTGTTTTGTTTTTTTTTTAAAGCAGTTTTGGCTATTTTTGAGCCCAAACCAAGCTTCTGCAAAGCCAATGATCCTCTATTTGTTTTTATCAAGGAATGAGGAAATGTCAAGTCTCCAGGAAGCTTAATACAGAATATTATTACCATATGTATTTCTGAAGAAAGAATTCCTGAAAAATTCTTATGCACTGGAATTAGCAGAACATCAAGAAATAATGCTTAGGATCAGGCTCTCATTTCTTGAAAGTAATTTAGAATATGAACATAATATTTCTATTTCCTGTTTCTTTCTTCCACTGGGTGAAAAAAGTCAAGTGTCAAGATAAAAAAACCCACAACAAGAAAAAACCCAGCATACCTAAGGTCCGATTCCAGGTCCATGTGGTTCCGTTCTAGGTAAAATGAATCTGGACCAGCTAGGCAAGGAATGAATTTCTCCAAGTTTTCTTCTGGATACAGCTGAGATAGCTAAAGGTGGAGGATATTACAAATAAGAAGTGAAAAGACGACTTGTTACTCATCTAAGATTCAAGGCACAGCAATTTATAAGTCAAGCATTTTATGAAATTCAATCTATCTGTATTATCTCAGTACATTTTGAAAAATATCATTGAACAAAATTACACATAGGGACAAAACATCTCTCTGGTTTTGAAGTGTTTTTCATGTCGCCTTTACCTTTGAAATAAATTCAGTCACTTCAGCGGAAGATTTGGTTACCAACGTCACTGAAGAATCAGACCACAGGACCTTAAGAAGTGAAAAGCATTCAGTTTAGTAACTAATAGTCAGGGATTTAAGTTTGGTTCCAAAAGATCAATAATAGGCATCAAATGTCCCCCACAGACTGCAAGAAAGTTTGTAAGGTGTGACATCAATAAGGAAAACCTTTTTTTGTGCACAAGTAACTACTACTCAGTCCTCCCTCCCTGCCCGATTCTTGCTGTTATTATACTTAACAACTATTCTGAATGCTTGAAAAAGCACTTCATAGTTTACACAGCCATTGCACGCTGCAGACATCCAGCATTAAGGAACAGACTACTAAGTAATGGAAATTTTTTTTCCTTATTATTGTTAAAGAAAACAGCTGGTTTGTAGAATCTGATGTACAATATGAACAACTCACCACGGCACAACAGTGCCTGTTTATAATTAATCAATTCCATATGCCATGCAAAGTTGAAGATGGCAGCAAACCACCCCACTGCAAAAAAAGGCAAAACCTTAGAAATGAAACCTGCAGTTACTGCTCTAGCTACGCTCTTTAGACACCATCTTGTATATGCCCTAGAAAAAGGAAATAGTTCAGTATCTCTTCCCATACGCTTTCTTCATTAAGTCATTACATTCTTAGATACAGAGGCATTTATTGGTTGGTAGATGATTAGTTTAACTGAGCCAAAAGCCAGGACTTCTTGGCACGAAGAATATCAGCGTGAGACTGGCCAATAAGTCCCTTCAGACTGAAGATATCTATTCAAAGCGTTTGGAAGGCATACGGATCTCCAGCAGTTCTATAGGGGAAGAAGCTGGTTTTATGTGTTTAAGACTCAGGAGGCCATCTTCTCACATGACACTAGTTTCAATGACAACTGAAAACATACACAAAGTTTTTCCAGCCACCAGAACGCTGCCAAAAAAGACTGGTGAGAGGAGAGTATTTCAAAATATATTACATAATGGAGGAATTTCCTCTCTGCAGAGCTGTTACACAAAAAGTAAGGGGGGAAAAAAAAGAAAAGAAGAAAGAAAACTTTAAGCAGTTTCTGGTTTTACAAAGCCTGTGGGGTTTTTTGTTTGTTTTTTAAAGTTTGTGATAAATTAATACTTCTTTAAATTCATGAGAAATTTCAGAAAATATAGGAGACATTTGTTACGACTTACATTTTGCTAACTTGTTATAATTGTCAATACTCATAAAACAATAATGTGAACTGTAAATGCAGGGAACAATAGCATTGCCAAGCGATGCTGAAAACACTAAACTGCTCTATCTATTGACCTTCTATTCCCAAGCTACTAAACAAAACATTTAATAGTTGGGTTTCTAATCCAGCAAACAGCAATTTATTAGCTCAGCTAAACTATGTACTGTTCTTTCAGTTACGAGCTGTCAAGTGAAATACTGGTAAAAGTAATTTCTGGTATTTATAGAAAAATTTATAATAGGAAAAGATGTTTCACAAGATACTAATATGTAACTGGAGTCTAGACGACTGCATACTTCATAAAGATTTTTAAAACGCCTTGAAAAAATCCTTTCTAATATTGATGACATGGAACAATCATGGGATTCAGAAAATTCAGAACATTATCCATGGATCAAGTCACGCAGAGGTTAACGCTGTCAACATCACAAGAAGATGCTGAACTGATGCTCTATCTTGGGTGGCGGTTTTAAAGAAAAACTTTTTTTTTTTTTTTTTTTAAGTTGTAGATAATTGAAATTCTACTGTCCATTTTCTTTCGGGTTCTCCTTTTCTCACCAACTGCTTGGCTCTATTGCCTCATTAAGCAAGCCAAAGACATTTTCTGGGCTTTGCATTCTGAATTTTGGAATACGTCGTTCCAACTAGATGGGAGAAAAGCAGTTTGTCATTCTTTCTCGCCAGCACCCAGAATCCAGTCTCTGCTATTAACACAAGGTTTCACAGAATGAAGTCATCCCTCCACAGAAATTGTGAGCAATGACCGAACCTCCAAAAGCTGCGTAGAAACGGGGGGGAAGCCACTTCATCTAGCAGCTTGTGGCTAACCACTCTCATTCCAAAGAAACTATTCTCACTTCCAGTTTGAATTAGTCTGGCTTCAATTTTCAGACAACGGTTCCTGTTATGCCTTTTTCTGCTAGATTAACACCCCCTTAGCCAAAGAAGAAAAATATTTTCTCCCCTTTGAAAACGCTTTTATATGACATTCGAAGTCATCTTTCAGTCAAGTTCTTTAACTCTCTCACTACATGGCATTTTTCTCGAGCCTTGAATAATTTCCATAGCTATCTTCTGTATTCTTCAACACCCCTTTTAAAAGCAGTAACACCTGAACCATATGCCACAGTCTCACACTCCCCTCAATGCTGAATGCAAAGATAAATGACCATCCTACCTCTCTTCCCACATGTGCAGCACTGACCTAGGAGTCTAAATTCTTTTCTTTGTCCAGATGAAAACTTAAATTCTTTCTAGCTTCTGCATTCCAGCACATAGATACCCATTCTGTAAGCATGGCACGATATTTTTCCCCTAAATATATACTTTGCCACAACCTGCTGCAGTAGAGTGAATGTTTTTATTTTGCCTGTGGCCCACTCTGCATCATCCACAAATGTTCATCAACAGCAATTTACGACTACTTCCAAATCATTGATTATAAAATATGACCAGTATCTATCCCCAAGGAGCTCCACTAGACCAGTTTCTGGGATCTAAAAATAAGGTTTGAAAATTTAACTCCTCCTTAAGTATTATCCTCCCTTCTTTCACAGTAAAAAAAAACCAATGACAAAAACTTACCTCAAAGGAATATTCAACATTTCTTTCATTCTTCTTGTGTGCCAGTCCCTTTAGCTCCACTTTTTCAACACTCACTATGAAAAAACAAAGACAGAAGAAGAATGAGGAGGATATTCTTAAATGCATGCAAAAGTGATGACTCTTCGGTAGTGCCAGGACTTGCTTTGAGAGCATCCCACGACTTGCGGCAGTGCTACAGGTGCACAGCTCAGGCTTGCCTCACTTGGCAGATGGGAAGGTTGATACCACCGCTCGGTGATGTCTTCAATTCTAGCCTTAGCAAGGCTTCGTTTCAACCAGTACCCAAACAATACACTAAATGCAAAGTTTTTTATTTCCTCATGGCCTTATCATACCACTAATCAGCATAATAACAGAATGCTACACCAACATGGATGGATTTATCTTAATAACATCAAGTAGCAAATACCATCCCTCCAAGGGAAAACTGGCACAAAGAGAAATGAAGACGGGCAAAAGTCTCCCATGTTTTCAGGGGCTGATTTTGCAAGGAGTTTAGTGTGTTTTTATTGCTGTGTTGACATCACGACTCCTCCTTGACTGCCGTTTCACGGAAAACTTCAGCCTCAATTACTGCAATTGGAGTAAGTTGTAAGTAAAAACAGGATCTTAATGTGGAAAGCGTTGAATAACAGTACAGGTCACTGCTTCCATCTCTACAGATGATATCCAGCCTTTAAAGACACAATCTTACGCATCAAATATTTGATATGCTAAATTCTTAGAGACTCTCATTTCCCAATACACACAGATCAGAAATTCCACCACGCTAAACTTTATGAAGATTATTTTACTGACTTTCTATTTCTCTTGCAAATTTCTCCTGCCTTTTGACCGCACGCATGGGGATACACACAGAGAATTTTTCTCATAAAAAGCCAGTTTACATTGGCTTAAAAATTCAAAAGCAATTATACAAAAACAAAGTCACTAGAATTTTACCTCCAAGTGACAGGTGCTTGAAGGGCTGCATGCTGTGTATGTTGTGCTTTCACTCAGCAGTCCTGACAAGCAAAACCCAGAGCCCTACCATTTTGTTTCTGGGAAATCACTATTTACAAGATGTTTACCTGTTTTCAAGACTATTTATACACTATATTACCTGTAAGACTCCAATGTATGTTTATCACACGTATCTTCCTCATAACATAACCGCATGACAAAACAGTTGCAGTGTGAAAGTCACAGCAACATTACAACGGGCAACCTGTTTCATCAGCCTCACATCTCCCTATTCCCCACAGTGGGACTTCAGCCAAAGCCACCCTATTGTCAGTCTGGAGCTTGATTTTCCTCCACCTTAAAACAATCATGACCTGAAGTCTTTAGCGTGGCCATTTAACAATTTTTGTTGCATCCTGTTCATTTAAAAATGCTACAACCTAGGTCTTGGCTGCTTTAAAGACCTCCTCTTGGAGTCTTACTTATTTGCAGCCGAAATTTTTAGAACTGGCAAGTTTTAAATAGGTCTACAGATGTTCGTGCCCATCTTTAAAATACATAATTAACACCCCTTTTATGATCATCTCAACTGTTCCTTCTCCATGTAATTCCCAATTACAGTAACATAAATCCCTGAGCTTATGAATAATGTCAATTCATTACTTACTACTTTCTCCTGCATATTATGCCTTTTGTAGAGACTTGCTCCTCTTAAAGTTTTCAGTGGATTCCTCTCACGCTTCTGAAATGATTTTACAGTACTACCACGCTGTTACACCACATGCTGAGCACCACAGGAATAAATCTTCTGCATGCCAGATATCTATGAGCTATCTAGACAGTATGTAGTAGCATGAAGATTTAAACATGCACATGGTTCAGAGGATTTTCTTGTCATTTTAAGAAAAATCTACCTCGGTACACTTATTTAAGAGAATTCAGGGCACCCTTAATTGTGATCACAGTTAAAATATACTGAATATTGACTAGAATTATATGTACTTCAGAATTATAATTAGAAAGAACTTGTAAAATGGATATTGAGGGGGGGTATCACCATACTGTTGGTGAAACAGCTGAAGGATGAGCAAGTAACTTGTAGAAAGCCTAGTGTCAACTGCTGCAACATCTGTTTTTGGAGTAGGACAAAGAAAGCCAGAAAGACATAGCAAGTGTTACTTAACATTTGTCGTTTATAGCAAATCCACTGTCACTTTACTGAAACTGTTCTTGTCATTGGCATTTCTACAGTATTCAAATACCATCTCCTCTATCTATTCATTATTCCTCTACAGTAATTCAAGCAAAATAGGATTACCTATCAATATAAAATAAAGCTATTTCTGTTTTACTATGTGGGTAAATAACAAACTTTAAATCACCTTGTGGATTTTGTTGTGCTGACAGTTACATGACCTTTTCATGCTGAAGTTCTGGTCTGAACTTGTTCAGTTAATATAATCTGCTGCAGTGAATTTATCCTCTGGAAAATCATTGCAATTAGCAAAGTGAACCACTAGGTAGATATTTCTGCACTGACTGCAGTGATCCTAAACTGAATCTTGTAAGATTAGGTCTGTTCTAGAGCATGAAATACAGTTCATTGTGCAGCAGCAATATGCTTCGAGGGACAATTGACTGGATAATTTCTAACATTATACAAAGTGCTCCAGTAATCTTCTCCCAACTAGCTAATACTGTGAAAAATATCATCCATCTAAAAAATTCTAGAGTTCTTGTTTAATTTGTCAAGTTGTCTGTTTTTGTTATGCGGCCTCTCACATACTCTCCATATTATTTAACTTGTGGTTGATTTTATTAAAATAGCCTTCCTAAACCTACCCTGAAGCTTAACTTTATTCAGAGCAATCAATCATACAAAACTCAGGAAGAAGAAGGTGCCATCTACCAAGCAGGAGTGAGTGGATATTAAATTTGCTGTCTAACTAATTATAAAGTAAAAAAAAAAAAAAGACATTTTTTAACTGTATTTACTCCCAAAAGCATGGGAAATTGCTCAAAGAGCTGACTCTACCCAGTATCACTATAAATGATTCCATGACCAGAAAAACCTTTGAACGGAATTAAGGACACATGATACTGTTGTCTTTTCAGGATGCTGAATTCAGCAAAACTCAAGCTTCCCAACCCAGGGGATTAAAAAAAAAAAACAAAACCCAAGACAGTTAATGTTTCTAATTCAGGAGATAGCCAGAGCAAGTATATTTGCACTACCATAAATCCGAGCTTTAGGTCTGGAACTAATCAATGGGAACTCATCCACAAGTAGTCCAGCTATGCTCTCCACGTTAGGCTTTGTTGTTGTGCATGGGACAGGAACGGACCAGAGCAGCTTGGCAGGGTATCACAGTCATGATACAAGATCTCGGAGACATACCTTTCTGTCTGCTCCTCTCTCCCAGCACTTCCCCATAAAATGATCCACGAAAAGTGTTTGCGTGTGTATGTGTACGTGCCTCCCTCACTGCTGGGCTTTCTAAGCTGCATTAGCAGAGGGACACAGAAGACTTTTCGTCATGGAGATTTATCCATAATTATCTGGGAAATTAAGGCAGGTAAGTGAAACAGCGGGATGAGATCACAAATGACATATGAAAGGGGTAGAGAAATACAAAGGAGGTTTGTGGAACTTCAGTACTGTAGGAGAGGCTCCTATCAAGGCTGTGGCACCCTCTGTGTTACAAGCATCTTGTGCCATCATTCAGAAAAGGGCAGAGTACTGGGACATATCCACACAACCCTAGGCATGCATTCATAGTTACTAGGAATCAGATTTTTAAACAGCTGAACCTTTGTCTTTTGCTGAACTCTACGTTGAAAGGGCAGCAGACAGTACAAAAACATCTTCATTCACTTGCAGAGATTTTCTGTAATCAAATTTCCCAAGTTTTTGGTTTTTTTTTTTTTTATTACTTTATTTGCTGCATTCTTCATGTAGTTTTCAACTGTACATAGACTTGTATCAAGTATGGAAGCTCACATTTGAAATACTACAGCACAGAGGCAGAGTCAGTTCCTCTAAGGGGTATGATTTCTAAGTCATCTTTTCTCCTTTCCAAATAGTGCCTTCTCCCCCCTGCCCTCCGCCCCATTCCAAAATATCCAGGTAAAACGGATCCAGTGAGTTTGAAGACATTTTATTCAGTTTTGTTTTCCTATTCCAGCCTGGGATTTTTACCCATTTGGCTGATATTAGTGCATTTGTCATCTGATGAGTTGAGCGTTTCTGTGAAGGCGCAGACAACTCCTTCCCTCTCCACAGGACCAGGTATTAAACCCTCTGGCTTTCTTGATGCCAGCCACTGACCAGCCTCTCCCTCTGAAAGAGCAGGATCTTGGACCTCCTCCTCCTAAAACGTCAGCAACTACATAAAGTGAAAGACCAATTCAAATGCTTTAGGATTAGCTACTCCTAGCAGGTCAAGGTCATGGTAAAACATACAGTGGACATGGGCAAGAACAGAAAAGACATCATTTTTGGAAGCCACCTTAATACCCCATTGTAGGTTGTGTTTTTTTTATAACCCCCTTTTTTCAACTTCTGGATCAAGCCACTGCTAGCCAGTAAAAGGACTAGATAGATCAATGTCTCAATCCACACTGAGAATGTTTGTGTTCCTTCTGAAAAAGTAAAAAAAAAAAAAAGACAATAACAAGTATTGGTTGAAGGCTAGCCCTTTTTCATAATATCCAATATTTCAGCACTAACACCAACACTCTAGAATTAAATCAAACACCCATTCCACCAGTTTTACTGTGGAAATCTATGTAATTTGTACCAGTATTTCTTCCTTTGATTTCATAAATAGCTTTACACAGTGCTTTTTTTTTTTAGCAGTTTTCTTTACCAAAAGAAAACATAAATGAGATACTAAAGCTTTTTTTTTTGTGCAACACAGGATGAAAAATACAGACAAGACTGCAAGCCAGGAACACATCAGGAGAGCTGAGCAACTGGGTTAAAGTGAATGACATTGAAACTACTAGGAAGAATTTACTACACAGTCTGAAAAAGTAAATTTCTACTCCATACCTAGCTAGTTATTTTCCTTTGTATTAAGTCACTGCATGTAGGTTCAGTTTGTGTGACATGTAGCATGTAAATACTGTTCTCTAGCATTGAGGTGGTAAAATTTGAGTGTCATGAGACTGGGTTGAACCTGTGCAGCTCTTGAGACACAGTACTTGACAAAAAAAAAAAGCAGAAATGCTACAATTTTTAAGCAGGGAAAAAAAAAGTAAAATCCTTTAGTTTGTGTTATACAGGAGGCCAAGTACATAATTCTAATGGATGCTTCTGGATTTAAAGATTTATTAATTTTCATTCATGAAGTTGTGCCTTCATGGAAACAAGCATTCAAACAAATACAGCAGTTGAACTTTTGCTGTAAAGATCTACCTAAGAAAAAGGAACTAATCAAATACTTTCTACGTCCTTGTTTACACAGAAGTGGTAACTGAAAATGCAACACCAAGACTTTCACATGCCATCTCCTCTTGGTTTTTTAAGAGAAACACTTCAAAAGCAGCATTACTCAATTACTGTTGTCAGACATCAGAAGGTAATCCCACGTGACCAGCACAAAAGCTGGTAACAAAAACCCACAGAGTCTCCCCACTCAACCCTCAAACCCACCAGTATTTATATTCCCATACATACAGGCAAAAGTGAGGGAAAACAGGAAAAAGTTTATTTGCTAGTTTCAAAGCATATTTAAGGCAAAGCACATGAAATTATAACATTTGGTGGTTGGTTTTTTGTTTTCTTTTTTTTAACATAAAGATCAACTGAATTGAAGCTGAGAAACTGCTTCTAAGTATCAGCTTCAGAGGGTTTTTGGCCTGTTTTTCAAAAAGCTTCTGCTTTCACATTCCTGGTTTTTTAAAGCTTTTTATGTAGGCTATGATAGAGAATGAAAAAAACCTAAGATACACTCTTCTTACCAGCAAATACATCGATCCTCTTCTGCCACAAACATAAAAGACTAAGTTTTCTAGTCAACTAAATTTATTTTATTTCCCTAGCCTCATACTCCTCAAAACTTAAATTATTCATTAACTTGAATACTAGAGGCCTAAAGAAAACTTGCAGAATCAAATATTAGTTTTTCAAAGCACATACAGAACTGGTTGGCCAGAGTCTGTAAGACTAACAGCAAGCTGAAATTGGTGAATCGAGAGCTGAGTAACTCAAGTATTGATCAGAATCTTTCAGGTTGCCGAGAGCTTGGTGTTCGTGATAAGTCCCAGGACCTCAAATCGGGTCAACCTCATGTTTACTTACTACAATTCCTTTCAACAAATCAGACAACTACAGCATCAGCTTGTAATAGTTTTGTCATTAAAGCCAAAAAAGAACTGGCACTGTTGATCTGTCCCTGAGACTTCTTCAGAGAAAGATTTCACTGGAAGAGTGTCCGATGCCTCACTTCATAAAAAGCTTAGACGAACTTTCAAACTTGGACCCAATAGGCTCTGAATCACTAAATACTAAGAGGATAACACCGAAACCATTCAGCTTGAACTTTGCTCTATTCAGCAACCAGCAAAAGCACACCTTTGATGGTTTCATGACACATTAACTCACAAACTCTTCCTTTTAGGTAAGGGATATCCAGTCTGCATCAAAATATTGATGGGCCAGAGTCCAAATAATGGAATAACAAGAGATGCTCGCTGGTATGTAATGTTTGTACTTACAGGAACTGTGCTTCTGGGGAGTGAAAGAACATGAAAAGGCAGGTCATAAAACACATTCTTCAAATGCAAGTGTATCAAACAAATTTACCTCTGACACTTTTTAATTAAGTGACAAGTGCACATCCCACAGCTATGAGCTTGTCTGTCTATAGCTATACCAGATGGAAAAATTGCTTCCACTTGAGAGCATCAAGAACTGTTTAGAGTATTTCCTTAAAAGTGAGAGAAGACAGGTAAGGAAATAAGATCACTTTCAAAAAGAAACACTTATTTTACTACTTCTAGAAAAAGTCAAATATGGGAAAGGATGAAGCAATTCTCTCTACAGTTCACTACATTGATTTGTCATGTAAGAATGACCTTTCATTATTATATTAGTAGTGAAGAGAAATGACATCTCATTCTCAGAACTCTCCAGACACAGCAGGGTAATTTATTAAGATATTAATCTGTTTTCACATAATACAGTGGTTATGGATTGAGAAAACATCACGTGAAGAAGTGTAATTGGGACACTTAAGTGATCCCAAAACCTTTATGCAAATATAAAACTGCTGCTTGCTAAGAAACATTTAAACTGAACCATGTTATGTAGAACTCACATCCCCCCTCCAAAAGAGGGCAGAAAAAATTGTGGTTGTATGAAAGCACAGTAAGATCTTTGCTTATTCTTCCCACATCAGATATCTTTAAAATACTCCATCAAGCCAGACCATCCAGGAAATCAAAGACTGCATTCCAGGGAGAGGACTACTACATTTACAGTATCTTTGAAACTTAGCAATGACCACAGCAATACAAAAATCATTGAAACACTCTTGAAAAAGAAGTCCCACATTCACTTGAGACTCCAAATGGAGCAGTCATTTTCTGATTACCAAATTCTTTAAACCAAGTATCTTGCAGGAACTAATTCTGCCTGGCTAACACAATTTCAGGAGACAGGACTAATTAGCATCACAGCTTTCATTTAGAAAAACAAAGGAGGGAAAATTTAGCAGAGGACAAAAAGGAGCCTTCTCCCCCATTCCTGTGACTGAAGCTGATGAAGCAGGGTCTGTCATAGTACATGACCCAAGAACTACTGGCTAGCAGTTATTGAACACATCATATCACTTGCTGCTCCCTGCATTTCCACTTTCTAGCCTTTAATTCTCTTAAGATTAACAGTTTGTGGTTCCTTAAAAGTCAATGCTAAGTTGATCTTCTCTTCATAAGACAGATAGTTTTGTGGAGAAAAAGGGAGAAAACAGAACTCAAGTTTAAGGTATGTTGGACTTGTTAGGACCCAGTTCAGCCTCATAGCAGGGTCCACTGTCCGGTTTTCTGCTGGTATCTCTTAAGACTAAAAGTAGAAGAGCAGACAGCAGCTTTTCCATGGTGTCTGCCTAAAAAGGAAGCTACAGCTAGGAAAAACCTCATAACCGAACAGTTTTACTAGTTAGCAAGAAGTCTTCTGGCTGGTGCCTCTACAAAAAACACACAGGAAGACACTGGAAATTAAAGCTGCATGAACATAATGAAAAATTTGTTAGCAGTATGTTCTTCATAGTAGGAAGAAAATTAACTCTATCCCAGCCGAAACCAGGACAGAGCAACATTAGCAGAAGAAACGCTCTTAGAACTGTCCTTTTTCTTTGTAAGAAAAAAAGGGTTCTTCCAATTTGGAGAATATTTAAGATCAAAACCAACACATACCATGAGTTTAAGTGACAAGCTAATCCCACTTTAATTTAAAAGCAAGACTAAAGACTATGAACTGCAATATTCCACAGGAAATAATTACACAGCTTTTTTAAACATCAAGGACATTAGCTTACTTTTGGCAGCATACAGGAAGCAATAATACGCTGGGATTGTATCGCTCACCCCCAATCAAACTAGTAGTTTTCATGTTCCTGCTATTTCCTCAGTTTGGCTTATTTAACTTGCCAACTAAGTGACCTTCTTATGTTTCTCAAAAAAAAGACAGCTATTAAAAAAATGTCTGTATATCTTAGCTTTTACGATTTTAATTGAATTCATACATTGTTTTGAGTAATACTGAATGATACTGTCAGCACTTTAGCCATCCACAAGAGCCAATCAACCTAAAGAATGGTTTTGCAACTTCATTGGATTCGAAAGCTTAAATAAAACAAAAAGCTGTCTGAACTGAAGGCTGGAGAAGACTCCCATCTGGACAGGAAAATGTAAAACCCAGAAGAATCAGTCAGCTGCTTCCAAAATCAAGATACAGCTTCAAGCACTAATTTGAAGGTTTTTCTTACCAAATACTTCAGGCCAAGAGTACTAACTTTTGCATTACTGCTGCTGAACTGCCTGCCATTGCCACTGAATAGACAACTGCCTTACAAGTTGCCTTTTTTCTTTTCTAATGCCAGAAAAAGCTTTTACAGAATACATTATCCAGAAAGGGCTGCTGTATTGAACATATTTGTGTAACAGCTCCACTCCCTTACTAAATCTGAGCACCAACACATGTCACTAAACAGGTGCTGTGCCTTGAAACATATACCTACCAAAGATATGCTGTTGAAATATGTATAATAACACTCTGGGCAGAGAGAGAGAGCGCTATGATACAGAGCCAAGAAAGGCTGCGAGAGTTTGACATTAGTTAGGGACAATTGAGCAACAGGTAAAACCTATTCCTTAATTCAAGTAGCTCTAATCAAGCAAAGATATCTCTCTTTATAATGTCAGGCAAAACATACCCAAGAAGGAATCCTTAACCAAGTTTTTTAATACCATGGAAACACTTTGGCATTTTCAAGCATGATTTTAGGTAAACACTTGCAACACTGAAGGCTTAAAGGTATCCTACAACAAATTCAGAGACACTAGTCACTGTTTGAGATTAAGCATGTGCTCAGATTTTGTTGCTTGGGGGCTGGGGGACTGCTTGTTTTTTAAAGGACTTCAGAATTTAATTTGTAAAATATATTTACTGCCTAATTCCCCAAGCTGGCTAATTCTACATGTAACTGCAGCTAATTAACTATTTTCATGCAACTGAGAAAAGCATGTGTAAGTTATGAATGCAGCTGTGTACTTAATTTGCTTAGAAATCTGGCCCAATGACTCATCTTCCTTCTCCGATTTAAGAGTAGACTTCTTGGGGGAATGCACAGCCTATTTTGAAAAGTACTCCTGCAAAAGTGACCATAAACCCAAACGCTCGGTTTGAAGGCAGCTTCAGGAACCACTAACACATTCTTGTACAGGCAATTAAAATAAGCAGGCTGCCCGTATCTAATTACAAAGCCCATGCTAGTAAAAATATCTCTGCAATCAAGAGAGATGTTCAACTTTGTATATAAATACTTTTACTTGCTGGGTAAGTAACATGCAGTTGTATATTTAGTCTAGTTTTTATCTGATCAAGTGATTATTTTATTTACTGTTCTTAGATCACTTTTAAACAAAATCTTGGCTTTGTTTCTTATTTTTAAGAGAAGGTTAGCTCATCCTAGAGAAGTCTTATGCTTCCCTAGAAAGGATTTTCTCTGGCACGTAATTCACTAAACCCCCGCAAACCCAAGGCGAGCCAGATGATTAGTTCTGATCCAAATGCTATATTCACCTACAGAACTAAAAATGCAAAGTCAGTTTTCCATGGAAGACACTCTTGGTAGTGTAGGCCCTTTCCCTAATCAGTTTTTGTGCTGAAGTGTACCAAACCCCAGAAAACCCAGGCTTCACTAAATCCCAAACATCACCAGAGGAAACAAACCTAATTCAGCTGAAACCTTTGAAGTTGGTAGGTCTGCATGGAACAGACACTTACCCTGAGCTTAGAAAGAGAATACAAACCTCACCAGTGCACCCTGAAAGGAAACCAGTTGGGGAAAACATGACACATTCAGGTTGACACCGCAGCTGGGGATCTGAGCTGGCATTTGCTTTGAAGTTTTGAGCAATGCCCTAAATACAGATGGACAAATCAAGTCTCACACCAACACACCAGACCCACCAGTGAAATAATGCAAGATGCCACCTTTGAGTGCAGTTTGAACCGGCAACAAACCACCTTTTTTGGAGGGGTGAGGAAAATGGGAACTGAGTTAAAGTTGCCTACTACCCATTAGTTTTCCTTCATTACACAAGATTTTATTCATTTAAGTCTTCTAGGTCCCACTTAGATAATTATAATCCACTGTTACTCTTTATTAAGAAGACCCAGTCCCCACTGCATAAAAACAATTATAGTTGTAATCAACCACAATTGCATCCGATAAGGATTTGCCCAGCAACACTTTATGCTTAAAAGTCACCAAGTCAGGACCTGAACATTTCGTGTATATAAATTAATTACACATATTATATAAACATATGTTTGGTTTTTTTCCCCCTACAACACAGTCAAAGATTGTGGGCTGCAGCATGTAACCATATATCAGCATAGATGGACCCCTGTCAGTGAGATTGTAACGTAGCAGCTGCTCAGCCAGCATGCCCTGGCTTGAAGGGCAATCTGGTGATAAAACACCAGAGTGCTGAGATCAGATGGCCGGCTGCTCCAACCTTGGCCGAAGGATTTCTTCAGCTACCTAAAGGAGTTAAGAGTTTCCACCTCCAAAGCAAAAATACAGCAGAAATGTGCATTTCAAACTCAAAGGCACATGAATACACGCAGCTAGTCTTATTTAAAAGACAGCTACTCCAGACCAGCATAGTTTAATGCTCATGTAAATAAGCACGTGCTGTTTTCTGCATTTTTAAGAACAGTATCAGCATCTTGAAACTCATGACTAAGGCTGCAATAACAAGCAAGCATGAGCAGCAAGGACAAAGTCATTTTATATCAGCTTCAATTTTTTTTTCTTAAGAATTATAGCATGAAAACCTTGTCAACAATGAAAAAATATTCTGTTAGCATACTATGTAAAAAGACCAGACTAATCTAGACTAGGCAAAACCTTGAGTACATACAGTCTTGCCAAGAGCCACAAATGCATTCAAGTGCTTAGTTCAGTGACAAACAAATAATCCCTCTGCACAGCCACTTCTGTGAGGTTCTCCTTTTGCTGGCAATTATGTCCTTGTACATTTTCAGGTCTCTGGTCTCAGGCTTTAATATTCTTGTTCCCTTTTATACTTTTGTATAAATCATTGTTCCTTCATTCTGGATCCCAGACAAGATTTGACCAGTAATTCAAAGAGAAAGAAAAAAGCTCTAATTCAGCATTTAAGCTTATTTTGAGGTACTGTACAACTCTTAGACAACTGTTTCTGTAACACATCTATGAAGCAAATACAAAAGGGAAGAGAAGACCAAAGTAGATTTTATTAGTATTTGCCAAGGCAGTGAGAATGCCCAGGAACTCAAGTAAAAAGAACCGAAAGAAAACCAAAACCCCATCCACTAAAAAACCCAGAGTCTTGAAGCTTTGACTCTCCACACTTGCCACTAGATTCTTCAGTATGCAGAACAGAACGAAGCAAAACACTTTTGCGGTAGTAGGATAGCTAGCAAATCCCTGAACTATTTAATAACAGGGACAGGAAGGAACACAAACTTCGAGCTCCCCAAGCCACTAATACCTATTTCATACCTACTGTTTTTGCAGACAAAGTTCCCTTATTACACTTTTCCACAAGACTGTTTACAAGAAAACAAAAGTCTGAATGCTTTGCAAATACGGTGGTCCAACTGTATCTCTGCTTGAATGATACACATTGAATAATTCATCCACAGAAGTGGAAAACACAATAGAGATAATCTTCTAAGGCACTGTTGTGTTTTATGCCATTTCCTTTCAGCTGTGTATATTAATGATGTAATTTTAGCAGGGCTACCCCTTTGAGTTACTGTTAAAAATAGCATCCACACCATGCACTGATGAAATGCATCCACTCCAGGCAGTGAAGTAATGCAGCAAGTCCACTGCTTTTTTCCAGGGAGATAAAAGAACAAGTCAGAAAGCAAATGCAACGTTAACCTCTTAGCTTAGCACTTCTGTGCACCTGAGAAATAAAATTTACTTTAATCAAAACCATTGTTTTGCATAATTACAGCCTATGACTTTCCAGCATAAAAGAGCAAGAGAAAGTGAAATTAGAAATGAAATCTGACAAAGCACCTCAACAATGCCAAAGTTGACTATTTGTCTCCTCCTCCACTTGCGTGGCACACAGTAACAGATACACCATATGGATCAGAGCCACAGCTCCTCTAAGTGCAGGAACACGTCTGACAGCACCTGCAGGGAATGCTTAAGGAAAGTACAAGATACCCTGCTATACGCAGGTTTCGGGCAGCATGGCCCCTTAAACTTCTGCCTATTTCCACTATCTGCAATCCCCAAATGAGATTTTATTCTCAACTTACTTCTTAGCATCAACCCATGAACAACTCTAGATGCTTTCATTACACATACAGCTGTCAAATCTCTTAATCCACGTCTCAGTATCTGGCTCTGCTCTGGCATTTTTCAACAGATGCAGTTTATGAAAACTACATTAAGCCTGCATTAAACAGAAGAATCCAGCTTTCTTTAAACAATCCCAAATAAAGTTGAATTAATACACAGAATTTCACTGCTTTGACTGTTCTCAGCTTCATTCTTTCTTCATTTTGATTCTACTTATAATGAACCCAATGTTAATAGCACCATTTTCTTGTTTGGTTATTAGCAAAAGGAGATATAAGTTAGTGAAGGCACATATAATTTAAGAAATCTCTAACTATTTAAGCAAAACAAAGGGGAGGAACTTGCTTCTGTCTACACAGAGTGTCTTTCTGACCACCAGTTAGAAAAATCCCAAACATTTTGACATAAACCTGAGGTTTTTTTTTTCCTCAGAGAGATCTACAAACATTAAGCCAGCCCTGATGTGAAGCAAAAACTACCCTCGCTTGATGGATACGTAAACAAGACTCTACAGTAAATCACAAGCAAAGCCATTATCTAGAACACAAGAATCGGTAGCTCTCGTACAGTGATCCTCAAAGGACAGGAGGCACCAATTCCTTCCAAGCTTGAACCTGCAGTCCAAAATAAATAAAATCACCCACCGTCTTCTGACCTGTGAATCAAGGCTGGCATCAGCTGGTAGTCAAAGTGCAGGAGAACACTCTTTAAAAAACATGACCAATTTCCTCCCCTCTAACTGCACGTGTCCTGCAGTCAGACTCATGAGTTACCATTTGCAAAAGGTCTTTCTCACTAGCTTAAGTACTATTACATTCGTTGTTTCTTCTTTGCAGTCCATCTGTTCCCTTGTGCCAGATACCAAATGTGAGAAATCATGATCGCTTCCATGGAAGTAAAGTGTTGTTATTTACTAAATAAGGTCACTTCCAGATTAGAAAGAAGGGAAGCAGAGTAAAGAAATATTTGCTGTAGTAGCAGGGGAAGCAAAGAAAATTGCTGGCAAAGTAAACAACTTTTTGTGTGACATGTTCTCATCCTTCCTCTCCACCCACCTCCTCATTTTCAAACCAGACCAATATGTTATGTCAGTGCTCAGTACGAAGGATAATGCATCTCCTCCTGTGACTTACCACCCTACTTGAAACCAGAATTTATTGTTACCAATTCCCAATATCACCAATTTCTCTAATGTTATCTCAAGTCCTACAAAGTCTGGTATCTTTTCCCTACTGAAGTCTCATTCTTTCAAAAATTGCCAGCCTTCCATGTCTGCAGAGAAAAGCCCCAATGTGAGAATCCTAATGCTGACATCAAAAGTCAAGCAAGAAACCTAAGATTTACTTTAAGTTCTCATGAATTTTTAGATCTGGACCCACAAATCTGTGAGGTATGACAATATTTCTAACTTGTATATGCAACTACCTGTAAAAACTCCAGCTACCTATTGATAAAATTATTGTACTTTAAGCCTACTACCCTCAGGGAGCCACCTTTTGGAGACGAGAATTAATCTAAATGTAAAGGTATATGAAAACAAAAAATGTGCTTTGGAAAATGGGGGATTTAACAATAAACTGATAAGGGAAGGGAAGGGAAAGAACATCTACCAGCTAACAGCTAACCAGCTATGAAAGCTTCTTAAGCATGCCATACACAAGACAATTGCCATTTAGTCATTAGTACACTTGTGACAGTATGTAAAAACATGGGCAAGGACATACGGTTTTCTAGGAATACATGTGAATCACTCCCATTTTCTTCTTTAAAGTGGTATTTTTGTCCAATTTAGTTTAGGGGAAATGTAAGCCTAGACAGGATAAGCAAGCCATTTATTTTAAATTCTTGCATCCCTCTGTTTAACATGGCAGTGAAACGGGTTATTTCAAAACAGACATTTCCAGATGTTA
The DNA here is from genome assembly GCF_965638725.1 of Aptenodytes patagonicus. Lineage (NCBI taxonomy): Eukaryota > Metazoa > Chordata > Aves > Sphenisciformes > Spheniscidae > Aptenodytes > Aptenodytes patagonicus. The sequence continues at coordinate 2,762,339 of NC_134959.1, read as the reverse complement.
AAGGGTGTTAAGTTCTAAAGAAATGCAATAAACAGCTGAGCATTTCTGAACATTTCACACATCCCTTACTCAATCTTCAAGCAGCAGACACAGAAATGTCCAGTCCTAGTGAGCTATTTGCCATCAGGCTGCAGCAGGAATTGCTGGGAGACAAGAATCAGCAGTTAATGTTCACCTTCATTTTTCCTTGAAGTCCTGCATGACATGTTTTCTAGCCTTCAGTAAGTTTTTAAATTTCAAATTTCTTCTCCCCCACCCCCTGCCTTTATAAGGGATTTTCAGTATAAAAGCAAGTTTAAGCATTAGTTCCACCAAGATGTACACCAGGTAAAGTTTTCACAACTCACTTTATTCTGACTCTGCTACATTTTTTCAGAAGATGCGCTGCATTAAGCCATTACCTGAAGATTTGAGAAAAACTGGGTTTGCTCATTTAATGCAATTTTAATTAAAAGCTCAAGTTGCTCATGCTGTTTCCATTACTGGCAAGGTCATGCTATTGCTTCCATAGCTGTTGAGGTAATGGCTATTAATTTCATCTGCATTAACAACTAATGTGCCATAGCAGGCACTTCCAGGACTTCATAGACATGAACTGGCAATACAAGAGAGTCCTAGAAATGTACATGCCTAAGCGTTGCCTCCTGTGCTTCTGAAGAGCCATGGAAAAAAGCAAATAGTATTAAATATGAGTTTATCATCTCACATTAGACATTGACAACTACGTTGTCATTATCTAAGATCAAGAATCTGCCTGAGGAATGCATTACAGCAAGGTAAACTCCTTGGCGTGGCTGAATTTACCAGCATACTATTCTTAGAATTTTTATTTTTCAGAGTAGCTTGATTCTAATTCATTATAAACAGAAGCGTCATCCAACTCCCACTAAAACCAAATTGAACAGGCTTCAGAGTACTCAAAATCAAGTGCTTCACTGTCAAACCTTACTTTAACAGAACGCTGGTCATTTTGTAATGTTTAATAAGAAAATTATATTGTCCAGAACACAAATTCAGAACAAGTCTTTATATAACGTAACAAATAAAAGCAAGCTTAATTAGTAAGGAGCAAAATGAAGCCTTTTTTCCCCATGGACCTATGCTGTATGTTTCCTCTCTTCCGAAGAGACGCCAGCCCCATATCCCCTATGACAGACCTACAACAATACTACTTTCCGTATCTACCACGTCTACCTTAAGTTTTTCCAAATTTTCCACATACTCTCTAAACATACACACCTAACAGCTACCTTCCTTCCCCAGACATGCTTACCATTGCAAGACACCTGCCTCTCTTGCACACCCATTTACTTCTGCAGGATGCCAGTTCAGTCTTGCGTCCTTACAGTGATGTGCACAGGGCTCTTGAGCTGCCAACTGGGCAACAATCAGCACATGTTGCCTCTAGTCCAGAAAAAACAAACACAATGAGTGGCTGGGCAGACGAAACAGGGTAAGGGCTGAACTGTTCTTACCCCTCCTCTTGATAGAGGCATGAATGGGTCTCTTCTATCCAGACACTACTGTAAGTAAAAACTCCAAATACCTCTGTCAAATTTGAATTAATTTGATCAACAGGCTCAACAGTTAATAAGGTAGGGACTGACAGAGCTGCCCAAGCAGCGTGATTCCATCACCTTTACTGAGGAAAGACAAGCAAGAAGCCCAAACAAGACTAAAGAAAAAGAACCACTCAGCAGATTCAAGACAATGCCCTTACTGCTTATATCAAGCATATGCCTATTTTAGGTGAATATGGTATAAACACAATTAAAACTGCTTATAGGAAATGTACATTAGAGTATTCTGTCACATGAACTCAAACAAGAGCCATGGGTAAATATATATACAGCATGACTTTCCACTGAAGCCAACTCACTGCAGCTCTTGGCCAAGGTGTAGACCTTTTAGTCTTCACGTAAAGTGCCTGTGAACCACAAAGGGCTGCCCTCGTGAAGGAATCTAGGCCATGAATTACAAACTTCAGTAAGAAGCACCTTTAAGTATTTGCACAAAAAGGTTATGACAATTATTGCATGAGTAGGTAGCTCAGAAGCCTACTTTTCATTCAGTTAGAAGGGTCCCCATGCTGCTCTCCCCTCCTCTCCCTTTGTATCTTGTCATAGCAATCCCAGATCTCTCCTGACAAGTCTTGTTACATGGAAAGGGAGGTAACAAGGATGATGAAGAAATAGTGACTCCAACCTCTAGAGAGTACAAAAGTTAACTTATGAACAGTTAACATAAATTTGCTACTTAACCTGGCCTCTGGCTTTGGGGACATAAAATGGGCTTCTATGCCTGCCTACAGAAGCACAGAGTACAACTGCAAAAATCAGTAAACTTGATATGAAATGCAATGGTTTTGAATTTTTTTTAAAAACTAAATTAAAAACCTCATAAATATTGTCTTTGTTGCAAAATTAAGCCTCCAACCTTATGGAACTCCAACTACAGAAGACCAAGCTGCATGGTTTATCCAACACACAGGCTTCAAGAAATTTCTTAATATACAATTTTCTAGCACAGGGGAAAATATGCAACATCAAAAGTTTGGTTTGTTTTTGTTGGGGTGTTTTTTTTTTTTTTTAAGTACACTAATCCTCGGATTTGATTGCTAGAATTAACTCTAAATACTTGATACTTATAAAACAACTAGTATATTAGAGACAGTAAGTCAGAATGCAATGCCTTGTGTGTGATCTAACAACCTACATTGTTGAAGTTTAGAAGCAGAGTTCTACTTCAGAGATAAAATGAAGACATATACAAACAGCTGAAAAATTATATACAGTTGGTAGAGGGAAGATTTTTCCTGAAGGATTAGCATAGCCCAAATATTTCTTTAAGCCCTACCCTAACAGTAGTTGACCCAATATTGTTGGAGATGATGTATTTACTTAAAAATAGAGTAATCCAGCTACACAACTGATGCAGAACAAGGCACTATAAAGTCTGGACCCTGAACCAAAAGGATTTCAGAGCTCTTTTCCTCCCCCTGTATTTTCTCCCTGCCTTCAATAGGCTGAACAACTGGTGTCTAACATTTCAGGAGGAAAAGACTGTTGACTGCCGTTAACTAAGAGAGCTCCTCCAGTCTAGTTTCTTGTGGAAAAAGGATGAGTCAAGGAAGTGGGAGACAAAAAAAAGGTGCAAGACCATACAAATACATTTTGCCAAGGAAAATAAATTGGGTAACAAAAATAGTGGTTAGAAGTTCTGGATAGCTTATACCACACATTTCTGCTGACTATTATAACGAAACAATTTAGATACCAAAGCTTCCTGCACGTAACAATCAGCTTAACCTACCTGCAACTCATATCCTACCTGAGGTCGACAGGATTACTGCAAACAAGGATATATTTTACATCCTAATATTAATCCAAAATTAAATCAATACATTTCTGAGACGCATGTTCTCTGAAGTTTGTTTTTCCTCATGTCCACAGACTGCAGCTCCTTTTGTCCAGTAAGTCATGTGCTATTCTATGTATTTATTCTAGCCTGGGACACTGTCAAGGCTTTGCAGGACCCTGTATATGGACTAATAGCATACCTTCAATTAAGCAAGAAGTTTTACTGTGCTCAGCAGGAGTACTAAATGGAGTGCAGATTGTAGAATAAAGCCTACTGCACCCATTTTACATCTAAAAGCTTTACTCCTCTCTGTCCACAGAAAGCAGTTTGTGCCTATCATTAGATGCATGTGTTGCAAGAATTGTGATTCAGCTTCACTATATAAGGATCATATTTCAACAGTTGCTTCATTTGAAATCAGACTGGCTTGACGACAATTTTGAGGTTTTGTGTGGCAACAGTGGAAAGGCAAGATAAATATACAGGAAACACCAAGAATAGGGGAATCTTTGCCACTTCGCAGAAAATGAGACTTGTTCAGTCGAGGAAACCATCTTCCAGGCTGCTTTATGGAGAAAAACAGTGGTAAGTGCCACCTGCAAAGCCTCATAGCAGTAATGAGCATCTTACAAATGCCAACACAGAACTTCCACTGCAGAAAATTTAAAACAGAGGCTGTGACAAATCAAAATTTTACTCAGTATTATGAGAAATTACAGTACGAAGACTGCACAGTCTTCGTACTGTAATGTTTTGCAATTTACATTGCCTTTATAATAAAGATTCTTTTGTTCTGCACTTCAACATCTGGTCTAATGTACTTTATTCCACTGTGCTTTCGGAAAATACGCTGTGGTCACTGACCATGTTTAACACATTGCTAAAATATGTCACATGTACAGAGTAGTACTTGCCTACAGTGCTATCCACCTAATGGCCAAATCGTTCTGCTTGGAACCTTACAGAAACAGTAATTAATAACATCTCTGGTGTACAGGAAATTCCCATCGCTTTTTTAAAAAATAAAAAATAAGCTGAATTTTTCATTCAGCTTTGATAACCGTAACTACTCTCTTTTGGGAATTGCCACACAAGGTCAGAACAACTCTACATCCATGGGCTTGTTACAAATTAGCTCTGTGAATAGGACTTCCCGTAGGTCAGATAGCTCCTTCTGGACTTTGGCATAACAACTGAATTTCCCTTAGCTACCAGCGCAGGATTGCCTGCAAAACAAAAGTTGCTAGCGAATATACTATTTTTAACCAGTGACCTTCTTTAACCACCTGGGTCACTTGCTACTAGGAAAGAGTTCTGAGGTGGTTCCCCAGGAAAACGTAGGGTAAAATCCTAAATTTAAGACGACCGTGCCTTTATCAGAATCCCTCCAAGTAAGTTTGCTGACTTTGTTGGCATTGTGCTGGGAAACACAAACCTGCCTATAGAAGGGACCGTCACTACATGGCTGCACTGTTGCTAAAGTATGTGCCTATCAGGCATGCATTTGCAAGCATGGAATCTCATCTTTGAAACCAGAACCAACATTTCTGACACTGACACCTTCTGCAGCTATATTTGCACTGGTTCAATTCTTGTAGTATTGCGGAAAAAAGCCCAGGGCAACACAAGAAAGTGTGGCACTCAACTCACCCAGTATGCAAAAAAATGCCCAACCTTCATTTGAATTTGATTTGTTTTGTTCGAATCAGTATTAAAGCCATAGTTAAAACCTGACTACATTCTAGAAACAATGGAAAAAAAGATCTAGCAACACATCCATCCTGGAATTTCAATTACATGTGTCACAAGAACCTCTCTGTATTTGCCTCTGCTCTCCTTGACCAGCGAGATCTGTCAATACCTTAAAACCTGTAAATGAGCCTGTCTGCAGCTTACAAGCACAACAATAGCCAGTCCCCAAGAACAGGGAAAGGCTCTGCTTCCTGAAGTTACCTCCAGTTAAAGTAGAAGAAACCTCCAGTTTCACATCTGTGAAAACAGGTTTGAACAATCCTAAATCATCCATCAAAAAATATGAGTAAAAAGCACTATTTATACTGCATGTTACAGCTATTAGACTTCAGAAGAGGTCCACATCCTTCTATGTCAATACCCATCCGTATTTTTTCTAAACTTGCATAGGCCAAATCTTTGAACTTTATTTTACAAAAGAAAAGCCCAGATAAAGCACAGATACCTGACACGCTTATGTCAGCAGGTACAGGATCTTCCTAGCGTCACAACTCTTTGCAGAAGTGTCCACCTGGTTTACCCTGCTTTAGCACCGATACATGCAGAAGGGGCTTTAGCTAAGACTGAAGGACCAGCACAGAAAAATTGGTGAATTTTGCTAAATATTGATAGGCATATCAAAATACTGATTTGCCCCCAGCTGGTCAGCACTCCCAACAACTTGGGCATTACAGCATGGATCCAGTACCCCAATGCCTGACAGTGTTCCTACAGTTAGCTGGGCCTCTGAGATAAAAGGAAAGGTTTATGGACTTCTCAGACTGGCACTCATTTTATAAATTCGTTTCCCAAGGCAGCAATATTCTGTGCAGATAGGATGGTGAAATTATTCAGAAGTTATGTATTTGACAAGTCTCTACAGGAAGCATGCGTGAATGTTTCCAGCTAACCACTTAATGCAAACACAAGCGCATACAGACTTCCACCACAGTTTGTTAAAGAGTATTCAGCAATATACTCCACTCTTCTCATCTCTCTCCCGTGCAGAAACTTGAAATATTTTATGCTAAAAGCTACTTTCAAAGTGTGGATTAGGGAAAAATACAGTCACTGATAGCTTTCAGGTCCAAGCCGACTACAAACCCATTCACTGTTCAACTATATACAGAGTATGTTATATTACTGACACTTCTACAAATCGGGATTAAAACCATTCACTGGATTAATACAAACTGTCTCTAATCCAACTAAGCACAACGGATACTGCACCTTCCGTGAGTTCTCTCATTTTTCTCCTGTTTCAGCTACAGCCTTTTTAACTGAGACACTTCCAGCTCCAGTACTTTGCCAAGAGAGGAATGACGAACTTAGGCAGCTCACTATTTCTGACCACAAGTGAGAAGAAATCCTGTCCTCTCAAGCTGTCTGAAACAAGACTCACTAGAAAATATCAACACAAGAATTACACAACTGGTCGAGCAACCTGTCCATCCCATATTCTCATGACTGACTTTCATGTGCTCTAGGTTAAAAATTTAGCAGAACCCGCTAACTTAAGAGATGTGTCTGTTTGCTACGAGAATTAAAAGTCTGTAAGTGCCAGCTCCAGGCTGGCAAATAATCTTCAGTTGTACTCCAACGTTAAGAGGCAGAACTCCCTACCAGACAGATCATCATATATCAAGGAGAACTCAACACAATCTTTGCTGCTGGTGAACCAGAAAGCAGAATAGCAGTTAGTAAGAAAACTGTATTTGTTCCACAACTCCTTTTACCAACTATCACTAAGGCAATCTATAAATTAAAAAGCTACATTCTCTGAAAACTAAGCAGGTATTCAATAAGAGAAAACAGATCAGAGGAAAACCTAATTAATTTTCCACAGTGTACCATGACTAATCTTGGCATATATGGTACTGGAATAGCAATCACTTGAGTACAAATGAAAACAGTGTTGAACCCTGTCCTATTTTTAATCAGATGAAAGCCACAAACCTAGCCATGCTTCTGCTTAGTGTTGCATTTTCTTCTACCCTGATAGCTTTTACAGCTGGAGAAATAGCTACTTACAGCACTATTCTGCTGTAAAAAATTATTGCTACTTACAGCTACTGGGATTATAGTTGAATATGTCACAGAAAAGGAGGTCTAGTGGAGGCAAGCTAGGAACATTTCCTTGGGACATTTAACCCTTTCCAATCTGTATCAGTTCCTCAGAGTGAAGATGTGCTTTGAAATTCTTGATCACCATTTACGTAGTATTAAACTACATTTACAAGGTTATACAGCAAGCCAGTTGCAGAGAAGGAAACAGAACTCTGAAGACCAATTCCAAACAAAAAAATTATACCGCCCATGACAATATTTTGAAGGCAACATTCTAGTGCTGCTGATGTGATGGTATGTTTCCCCTGCATTAGTTCTGCCACACAGAGCTATTTTTATTAATACCACGAAGAGTTCACAAAAGCTGTTCCACACAAATAGCAGCTCACAGTTCAAAAGATCTTCCTCACTTTACAATGCTTTTTGTATGCATTAAACAAAAATACTGTTAGTCACATTTTAACCTAGACATTTTAGTATTTGTAATCATAGCCTGGAGTGTGGAAATGGAATGCGTACTTATTAACTCAAATTTGCTAAGCCCAGTTTTTAGCCAGGTCAGCATGCAATATAGCATTACAAAAATAAGACTTATTTGGTAACAACATTCAGGGTGCATGTGTGTGCTGAGAAAGGTGCAAGCTCACCCTATCTTCCACTCCTCTTCCCTCAGTTTCTCACTTACACATTTTTGGGAACCAAGAGAGAGGTGGACGTGCCTAACTGCTGTTTTAAATGCCTTCTCTTCTCCCCAGTAAAGCAACGCTCATCACCATATGCGCCATCCAAGAAATAACCTGCTACTATAAGGATGAGAGATGGAGTGTCAGGGATATTCACTCTTTGAGAATATAGTATTTCATGAGAACTAAGCTGGTATTTCAACTCATAAGGAGCTTTCTTGCTTATTTCCCAACAGAAGAATAAGCATACTTGTCTCTCACTGACCATTTTTCACCGATATGCTAACACTTCCTACAAAAACCCTTCTATGACTTCCTTTGCTCAACCCAACCCAGAAGTAAAGAAGCAAAATTCCAGTCTCCAATCACAATTAAAATGATGCTAATCACCATCAAGAAATACGAGTTCGTTCCCCCATTGGAAGTATGCATGCGGAAAAGGACACACCTTTGGAGTGTTTCCCCGAAGGCCTCTTGGGTAATGACTCCTCGATGGAATGTGTTGATGTATGTAGTACATTTTCCAAACTGTTACTGACACTGTTGATGGGGGTCTCAGACCTTGGAGTGACCTGGGAAGAAAAAACAAAAATCCAATAAAATAAACTGAGGGAATGCGCAAACATCCCACCTTCCTCCGGAGTCAGCAGAACCACTTTGAAGGCAGTTAGGAGACGTTTGCTTCTTTTAAAACCAAGGGGTTACTATTGATATTCCACAAGTAACAGTTCAGGGAAGTTGTTTTAGTCAGCAGCTATTCACAAATCTAGATTATCTTGGCTAATCTGTAAAGCTACTTAAAGTATAATTCTTTTTTAAACAATAGTCACACAGCAGTCAATTGTAGAGATATTGCAAGACCCTTAACCTCTCCACACTGCAGTTCTTAACTTTTCAACAAGACGACTAGGGGAAAAGGGCTCTTGGAAAATACCAGTTTTATGTCACCTATCTACACAGATGCAGACTCAAGGCATTTCAAAGTATTTCCACACAGATTACAAGGAATGAATTCTAATTTAGCAAAAAACTAATTTTCTTGTCTTTGCCATTTAAAAGCCTGTATCATGATCATATTTCAATGAAAAATTACACACTAAAAATGCCCAAGCAGAAGGCTGCATCATCAAAACAGGCTTCATGGCCTAATACGTACCTTCTAAACTGCATTTAGCATAAGAAAACATATTTTCACCATTATTTAAAACTACAGAAACAAACATAAGTCATTAGAAAAAGCAGAATTGAACACTGCCCACTTCAGCTGCTGTCCACAAGAGCATTCACAATTATGCAGCAACACATAAACATCTATTACTTGTAGTATAACATTCAATGCCTGCCTCAGAAGCAAGGCAATTACTCTCTTGTTTTCTAGGTAATGAGAAGCAGAAGTGGATGAACAGTTACATTAGCAGTACTGAACACAAGGGTTTGAGTATCTTAAACAGGAAAGTGTGCTTTAAAGAACTAGTTAAGACTAACAAAAACACTCATACTAACTAATGCATTACTTGAATTTCAATTGCCACATTTTGAAGCAAGTGAAATCCTAGTATGGAGAACTGTAATTAGAATTTAACGGGGATTTTAGCCTTTCACAAATCACAGGAGAAAATGTACAACTCTACATACAAAAGAAGCTATCCTTTATTCATGGTGACTAATACCAGTGACTACAGGTCCCTGTAAGGAAAAAGGCTCACTCAGATCCTGATTCCTTGAGACAGTGCCAGGAGTTAGGACAATTTAGGCTCAAAACAATACTTTGCTCACCCTACCATTAGCCTTACATATTGACATCAATTGGAATACACAGTGCAAGTCAAAACCAGCACATCCCTACCACTATACAATTACCTATTGTAAGCTCCATTTTAAGACTGCTGTTTACAGATTTAGATGCAGTTTAAGGCAGTAGCACAAGTGAAAGACTTGGTATACTTGACATCCATAAAAAAGCTTATATGTGCAAAGAAATCAATCAAGAAAGACAGATGAGTGTCAGAAGAAAGCAGGATTACAAGTACCTGCTTTCCTTTTCAGCACTGTTAGTCTACTTTTTGATCAACAATGAAGTTTACTTGTATGCTTCTTCAGCACAGCTTTCCACCAGTAACAAAAACTTAGTATCAAGCTCTCACATCAGAAAGACCAGCCATTAAACTTTAAGCTTGGGGGGAGGGTGGGGAATAGTTTAAATCTCCTTGCCAAAGTCAGTCTTTACCAAAACTTAGCTCACACCGTCTCTTTCCTGGAGCTCATTAAACTCTCCCTCCAGTGGATTGCTGCTGAGAGGAAGTTCCAGCGGACTGAGCAATGACACCATCATCCTCCTGGCACTGGGAGAGTTCGGAAGAGCAACCAAGTAACAGAGCAAGCTGGAAAATTAGATTCAGGCAGGACTATGTTATCCTAAATAACCAGGTTCCAAATATTCAGAACCATCAGCAAATATAAACACTTACAGTACTTGAAACTGAGTAAGAACATAGCCACATGGTTTCAGAAAAATCTCTAAACAAGCAGTTTGTTACAATAGATTGCCTCCTATCTTGTATTCCCTTCTCTCCACTATCCTTACAATAAGCATTGCGTGCAGTTTACAATTTGCATTTTGTTTATACATAATCTCCAATTCTTTCCATAAAGATTTAATTTTTATATACTTGGTAAAGATTAATTTAGCCCATATGTCTTGACTGACTGAGCTCATATACTATCTGATTCAGTCGTACATCAAAGCAAAGCAGTTTCAAATTGGCCTAGAAAAATCACAAAGCTCTGATTAATTCCAAATGGAGTGCTTTGTTAGTGAGCTGAATGGTGTTATAACCAGTGAATCTGACTGCTTAAAGCTTTCATTCCAAATTTTAAATAGTTTTTTCCACTGACTTAAACATACCAATACTGCAAAGGTTTGGATTTGTTTAGGAGAAGTAAAATCATGAAGAGTGTTTTGCAAATCAAAGTTTTCCTTCCAAAATAGTAACAGCTTGCTTTTTTTTTTAATTTGAGGCCAAGCAAAACGGAGAAACAATAACCCATCAGCTATGAACTGCAGAAGACAGTGTCCTGGGAGGGTTGGGAGAAACACTGGCAAAAGCTTAACAGTAGATGCCCAGGAAGGACTTGTCCAAATTCAACTGTAGAAACTCAGTATCAGGTACACTCTGGAATGTTCACCATATCTGAACATTACTGCAATCCCTAGTTCGGGCTCAGCACAAACAACTACTAATAAGTAGTCACTAGATTCTGAATGAAGAACAAGGCATTCCAGTGAGATAGAGAGTCTGAGAACTGGTAAGCAAATTGCTTTGGACCTTTTAGGATCTGTAACATCTCTGAGGAAAGCCAAGATGCCATTAAAGAATAAGCATCTGCTGTTCAAGAACTGTTAAAGGCTTGTTTTCTAAAGCAGTAACAGTCCACAGTGACGGTGGATAAGTTGGCATCATGGAAACCAGAAATGTTCAGGCTATATATCCTAACAAACCACAGGAGTGACATTTTATAAATGCAGAAAAATTCACGAATCATTCAAGGTCTCAGAGGGCACAGCATCAGACACTTGAACAGAAGACTTTGGATTTTTCAACTTAAATTATTTGAGAACATCAGCAGAAACAGTCCACGAAGACTAATCAAATACAACAGCAACCTTAGAGTTAAAGCAATAGAAATATTCTTCACTCTACCTAATCTTTTCCTTAGCACAGCATTTTGTAGAGGGCCAGGGAGAAGGAAAGCCCTCTGTTGCATCTATCCATAGTTTCATTAGATTATTCATGAATTGTTTTAACATCAGAGTGGCCTGTAGGCTTATTCCATGACTGTAGAAGATGCACCACTCAAACGGGTGCAGAAGAGATTCTTAAACTATTTTCATTCAACTTTAATGTTGCGTCTAGTCCCTCCATAGCAAAGCATCTGGCTCACAGATGAACTTCTGATTTTCCAGATTAAAACCTAGCTTATCTCTCGAATTTCAAGTTGAAGTAGTAGCCATAACTAAAAATAACAAAGAAAATTCATCATTACTTAATGACTAGCTGAGGCTCAGCCCGAATTCTTCTGTGCCTCATTCTCCATAGTAATAAAGAGAGTATCAAAACTGGTATCAGCCACTGAAAAGCACATCCTTCCCAACGAGGGCTAGACAGAAGGATCACGGAATGCCACCCTGAAGCCCTCCACCCCCAGGAGTTAACCAGGAAGAGAAACAATTGCTTTGACTCAGGGATCGAGGACAAACATGTCAAGGTATCAGAAGTCATTGCTAGAATTTTAGCCATTATCACGTTTTTCCCTTTTCACCTGCCAGCAAACAGTAACATTTTTTTCCAGCAGCGTGCAGTGATTTTCTTTTCAGCATCAGAGATGTACTAATAGGCATAGATCTTCTTGGGACAGTAAAAAAAGTTCTAGAAAGCTCTCCAAAACCCTTGATCCATCAAAAAGCACACAGAAAAAAACCCAACAGACACACAACAAAATCACCGGCAGCAGTTACTTCAACAGGTGATGTTTCTCTTTCAGCCGCTGCTACCTAAAGTGGCTCAGCCACTATCCAAGACAGTGGAAGTCAATATGGAAAATGGTAGATCTGAGAAGCCAGATTCAGTAACTGTTAGCTTTGCTCCCCAGGGACAATGCCTAACATTTAATATAGCAAAATCTTTCATAAAAATAACAGGACTGATAGAAGTCAAACTTAATGCGGTAAGAATTTTACCAAAACAGCAATTATATGTTCCTTTCAAAAATAACTAAACAGAACACAGAAAACACATGGTTTAATAGTGAAGTATTTGCTGACTTAGTTTGAAGTGTAGCCAATACTAACAAATCAGCATAGCTTACTACCTAAAGTGTAACATGACTTATAATTTAAGGAAACAATGATATAGGATCTGAGGGAATAAAATACTGATTTCTATACTGGGAAAAGTGAACAAAATATAAAAGCAATGGGTCAATCAAGTGAGATACTAGGGCAGCAGCTAAAAGCCACACAAACACATTCTCCCATTGGTCACACAGGAAAACTTTTTGACATGATGTTCAGTTTTCCAGAAGTGGCCAATGATATACTGGGAAAGTCCCACAGATAAATGCTTCTGCCAATACTTGCTTTGGAAGTCTCCATGAAAAAAGGTTTTTCATAATCATAAACTGACCTCCATGTTTGAGGCTGATGCAGATAACATGGAAGAGTGCACTCAGGAATTGGAGTACTGAAGTCTGGGCAGAAAAAAAACCCAGTCAACTCCATTCACTCCTGCCAGTTTCATATTACTGAGTATTAACAGCAGCTTATTTTGACGTTAACACCAAGGTCTTTAACACAGTGCAATGCTGTTTGCAAAAATGCTCCAGCAGAAGCTTGATGGCAAGGATACAGCCCTTGCATGCTTAGGCAGATAAGCTGCTATTTCCCAATGCAGGGACATAACTCAGGTTCCCAAATAATTGGGAAAAAATGCACTGCTAACACTCGGATGTCAGTCTACCGATGCGTAAGTTCAGTAGGCTAAGTCCGAGCCAGAAACAAGAGCAACCGATGCAAGGACCTGAAACTCAATCTACTGAGACTACAAAACCAGGAAGAGCAAGACTGAGCAAACATCTTCCTCTTAGTAGCAACAAGCCATTAGTCTGCCCAGCTGCTTGTGAAACCATAGCCTCAGGCACCAGTTCTGCATTTACTTACATATGCGAATACCTGACTGTTCTCCCACTAGAAGAACAAAATTAAAAACAACTTCTTTTGAAGATTTGGGCTCTTCCACGAGGATGTTTAAGAAACTCAAACACATCCAACTTTTCACATACCTAGTGAAGTCCTCAACACTGCTCCACACGTAGATTTACACGTGTTTAGCTGCTTTGTTGGACTGGGACATGAATGCAACTGAAAGTGTTTGGTTTGTGCTAGAAATTCATGCAGTTCCAACAGCCAGGGTCTACCAAAAAAAAAGAAGAGGTAAACACCAGGTGCAATCAAGTCAGGTGTGTCCATGCTTCTCAACAGCTACAAAAGGTCCCACACCTATTCTCATAGGAAGTTGGTAAAAAGGTATCAATCTTTAAACACAAAGGGTGAAGAGGCAATTCACAGTGAAATGGGATAATAGATCAGATGCTTTTGTCCTGTGAGACTATTACTAGAATGAAATGAGGCATGCAGTACTTAAATGCTATGGGACAATCACACCTGCTACAAGGGTCCATTATAAATTTAGTAGAGCAGATGGACCAAAACAGTCTGGGTTGTATTTTATAGACTAAGTAATTTCCACTAAAAATCCTTTGCTTAAAGAATTGGGAGTACTTTGTTAATACTAGGAACATAAATCTACCATAGAGTAACTGGACTTTAATGATATTGCACTGTATGTTTGTCATTCGAGACAGGCAAAAGAAGCATTTGAAAACACCTGGCAGCTCTATTTTGTGCAAAGATGTGCACTCGCCCCGTAAGCCAAACAAGTGAAGGTGCACTCTGCAAAGAAGTTTCAGAATTCTTTAATATTAGCTAATGCAATGTTTTCTGCCGCCACTACAGTCTCCAACAGTTAACCATATGAGCTTGCTAAAGAGGCAGAATATGTGGGATTGCCCGCTGAAAAGGTACACTGAGTTAAAGTTTGAACTCTAAAGGGAAAAACTCTCTATAAAAGGCAACAGAAAAAACAAGTTTTAATACAAATAAGCTACAAAACAGCCTGTTTCATCTACCTGATCTTCCATGACTTACTATAGCTTACTGGACAGGCTGCAACGGCAACCAGTTCACTCACACTGTGCTAATTCAAGGCACTTTAATTCTAGACTTCTGGTGCAGCAGGCATATTTCAAAAAAAAAGACAGATGACAAGATAGATATTTTATTTTTCCTTCAAAACAAAAAAAATCAGATCTGAATTTTACAAGCCAATCATTAAAAACACCTGAATATCAAAACAGGTAAGTGCTTATAACCAGACCTTGAAAGAGATACTACTGGTCTATATCCCAGCACTGATGTACAAGTATGTCCCCATTTCTTCACCAGAATGCTACCAAAAGCTAAAAGCATAGCCACCAGAAGGGAAGATTACCTTGAACCTCCCAAGAGAATTCAAAGTGTAGCATGGTCCTGTCTGCTATATACAATTTAAAACATTAATATTATGTTGACTTTAGAGCTACCATACTTACGCTGCCAGCATACGGGTGGGAAATTGCCGCCACGGGGCCAGTACATACATTTGGGAGGTAAAAGGATAGTCAAAGAAGCAATTCTAAAATCTGCCAAAGTATAATCCAAGCAACGATACCATAAGCCTTTCCCTGGTAGAACGGTTCATTGCCACTCCAGTCTCTTCTGCAACACTTCGCATATTAACAAGGTTGGCAGAAGTTATGTGACAAGTCACAAATTCACTGAATTGTATTTCTCCCTCCTACCCCCTCCTCAATATCCACTTAAGTAATGGCTTGAGTGTAATAAAACTACTTATGGTGGAAAAAAGAAGACACTGGAGAAGAGTTCATAATATGCATGAAAAATGTTCACTTTCACTATTTATCATCATGACTTGGCAAGACTTTAATTAAAATTAAGATCTTACTCTTAAGCAATTGATCTTATTACTTCTGGATCATTTCAGCTATTTACAAAAGCCCTGAAACCCTATACTGGCCAGAACACCTCTTAAAAAGTTTATCACTTCCAATACTTGTTATTGGATAATCACACCAACGGGACCAAAGGAAAAATTTATTTTAGCATGAGGCAAGAGTAAGGAATTTAGATGTTTGCTCATTACAAAACCCATGCAAAGAAACACTAATCTGGACCATATCAACATCTCTTTGCTAGATTTAATACCCATTTCAAATCTAAATAGGGAACAACTTCAATTCAACTTGCTTCAATTCTTTTGCCAAAGAGTAAAGTCAAATTCTAGTTTAAGCATGACAGTGGTTCTCATTTCTACAGATGAATTAGATCTAGCATTTCTATAATAAGATTCTGTGTCTTCACAGAAACTCTTATCTATATTCTTGGGAATAACATGCCTATATTTGCCTTTTTTTTTTTAGGAGAAAAAGCACTCAAAAACAAGTAGTAAAATGGACACTGCAGTATTTGAATATAGAAGATGACTATACGTGTCCCTTTACCAGAGCACACTTAAGAGTATCACAGGTACTGCAGCACTGAGAAGTCCATAGAAGAATCAGAGCCCTACCCTGCTAGAAAGAGGCACTGCTGTATCTAATATCCAGCTAAAAGATGACAGGATCTAATATCCAGCTAAAAGATGACAGGATCTCAGTTTTAGCAATTCAAACATTTAAAAAAAAAAAGGCTAAACCAAATGGTTAAATACTCCCAAACAAGGATGCTGTTCAGTACCTTTGAAGTTAGACACTGGAATGCTTGTTAGGTGTGGTTAACTACTGCTGGCTCTGCTTTTCCAAGCAGGATCTGCATACAGCTTGTACACTGATTCAATTAAAACAGTTTCAAGTTTGGTACAGTTCAAAATGTCCAACACCTTACAATAGCCATTTTTATTCCAGAAGAGATGAGGCCTACTTCAATGTTGCTTAACTGACAACTAACAGTTATGAGGTAATTAGTAGAAAAAAAAAGAGTAAATTAAAAAAGTGAAGTGGAACGCACTCTTAAAACAAAAACTTCATTCAGCCTGCACAAAAAGTGGGAAAACAGTTCATGGAAAAAACATCATTATTAGCTCAACACAAATTTTTTGGCTGCTCTGTCCCTGATGTTTGGATGTACAGTCCGTTTCCCAAGCAAACTAATTTAGGTTCTTAAATTCAAATTCATCACATAACGTATGATTAGGCAAAGTGAATTTGGTGGTAATTAATACTGTTACTACATGAGACTGTTGTCTTCCAAGGATTCCTTTATATGTTAAGCTCATGTCTGAAAATATTGCAGGTTTGAGACAACCATTTTATCAGAGTTGCAAAAACTTTCAAAGAAGAGTATCAGTAAGAAATGAGCCAGAACTGGAAGCCTCACATTTCTTAACTGGAACATCAAGAGGCATGTGTAATCTGTGTTGCCTCAAGTACCCAGAATACTAAAAGGACATGCAAAGATTGGCACATGTCACCAGCTGGAAGCTACAAGACCTGCCCCTACAGCTCCAGAGGTTAGTTTCATGTGTTTTTGAAAATGAGATCATTCCTGAGATAGCAACTACTGATACCAGTGAGTAAACACCTCTAATCCTAGCTCACAACTGCTATTAATGTAGTAATCTACTAAAGCTATGAAATACCTTCAGTGGGTTAGGAGGCTAAAAATTAGTTTTTTCATGATTTCTTCTATCCTGCAAAGCTAGCATAAAAGCCATAAAGGCAGCTGACAGATCACTTAATAGCTAGATTGCTTGCTCTGTGAAGACTTAAGGACTCAGTTTCAATCCAAGAAGTAACAGTTTTTTCCAACTCATCATTCCGCAGATGAAAAAAAAAAATCTCTGAACATTTCTGAAGATAGCATATGTAACTTCAATCACGTGTAGCAAACAGTGCAGAAAGGTGAAGGCATTTGAAATGGACCCCTCAGAACATCAGCTCTACACAGCTCCCAGTACATAGTCTTTAGTTATTTCTAAGTTTTAGATGAGCCTATGGAATTAGCATGGGTGAAAAATAGCATCTTATGCTATAAACTTGAAATAGCCATTGGTGCAGTATTTGGAAGCTGACTAGGCAAGAGCCCTTTTTCCCATTCACAAGACATCAACCTGAAACAGCCACATAACTACAGTGTCACTGACTTATTTCCTTTCAGCTGCGAACTGTAAGTCAGACTTACTATTTACGACGCTGCTTCTGCAGCTGAAGCCACAACCAGATCATCGCACTAACTGCACTGAAGAGCTCTTGTCAGTCAGCTAGCGGAGCAAGCTCTAAGTGGCCAAAGCATTATCTTATTTCCCTGTTTTTACAGAACGATCTCAATGAGTAGATGAAACCACTCCAAGAAATACAAGGTGACAGATTCGTGATAACTTCTCTAGTTCTGGAAGTTATGTCCTCAGTGTTACTAACGCATGTAGACTTCTTGAGAGAAAAAGTTAGCCCATGCAGAGATTCATATTCTTACATCCAGATGAGTGCCAGTATCCAAGCAGGTCCTGGTATGTCATTAACTACAAGACAAGCCTAAGGGGTTCTGTAAAGACAGCATCAGTACAGCCTCAAAACAACCAAGAATGAATAAAAACATTAAGTTTTCACCTGTAGCTAAAAAAGATGTTCGTTGTCACAAGTTGATCACAACAGAAGTCTGAATGGGTGGTGCAAGATGTTGGGAAGCAGTTTTGAGACATTTCTCCCTTCTCTGTGGGTCACAAATTCAGCAGTGGCAATTTGCCTATCAAAGCACCCGGATGCCTACATGCACAGCAGGAGACATTTGGCTGCTGGTTTTCATGTGCCCTGATGCTTCCAGCTCCGCCTCCTCTACAAAGAGAGCAGCAGTTCGCAGCTCTAAGCACTACACACCAGCACAGAAATGAGCCTTCAGACGCTATGCTCCAAGTGCTGGCCAGAAAACCATTCTACCTCCTTTGTGGCAAAGGTATAAAAGACAGCTGAATAGGCATCTTAAGGTACAAAACCGGCCTGAAAACTCAGTTGCATCATTTCCAGTTAAAAATAAGCCCATTCTGGTTAATCCCAGGAACAAAAGTTTTTAAAGACCTGATTCTTTGGATACATGCCTGGGCTTCATTTGAAGACAATTTGCACTCTTTCAGTATTTAAAAACTATACAACCACCTTAGATTTTATGCCTACAAGCAAAAAGTTTGAAGAATCCACAACTCCAGTCCTGTAAACGCTGGCACCACTCAAAACCAGAAGAAAATACAAGGGGCAGAAGTGATCATCTTTACAGAGACTAAAGCAATAGTCGCTATAGAGAAGGCAGTGTTCTCCCTACTTAGGGCAAGGAAACTTAAATGTTCATTTTGTACTATCAAGTAAAAACCATGAATCTAATAATTAGTGACCTACTTAAAGCCAGCCACAGCCACCTTTTCCTGTAAAGTTAAGATTCATATAATCCCAAGAATAATCTCAAAAAGCACAAATTAAAGCAAAAATATATGGGCAGCTGTTTTGAGCCTCCTTGTAGTCAGCAACTGCAGCAGACAGTAAAAGACAACAGCAAGAAGCAGTGGTTTGCATCACTAACCAACTTTAAATGTGTTCACCTACCCCAAAGCAACTTGAAGAATCATGAAATGATTACAATAATTCTGTATCAACTGTTCAAACTTTTCACTGTTATACACAATTTATTTTTGAGAGATTTCACTGTAAGATGTGAAAGAGAAAGGAGGTGGAAAAAGGATTGCAAGCTCCAATCCTCTGGAAAAGAGTTGTACCTACTATCAAGTTGGGTCATATTTTAATAAGACTGACTAAGCAGAAGGAGCACATTTCCATTTGTTTCTGCAAAGAGAACAAAGAGCACTGTTCAACTTTTTTGTTGCATCTCCCTGAATAAACAAGTTCAACATAAGTCATCAGGAATTGTAACGGACCTCTAGTTTACAGAAAAACAGGTAGTCACACAAGTGTTAGTCCCTATTCCCACACTCAGCACAAGGGAAACGCTGAAGGATAACTAGCCCTGTTCACAAAGAGCTCCCTATTTGCATGCCGTTACACATCCGCTCCATTCCAGCTTCCAAAAGTTTCTCAGGACCTCAAGTGGTGACCACTTCTCCAGCCCATTTTCTAAGGATGAGCCCAAAGAGGTTTGCGCTTCAGAATTTAGGAGCAGCATTCATATAATTTAACACACAGTGTTGACGTCAAGTACCAGCTTAGCGTAGCTCAAGCTGTAGTAAAGCAAGAGTGATGAGAAAGTGCTGGCTCCGGGGAAGAAATCCTCCTCCAATTCTGAAGAGGACGAAGAGCGCAGGACTCTTGGCAGGCAGCAGCCCAGTGCAGCTCACTTTCTCTTGACATCGGCATAGTTTTTTTTCTAGGTGATGTTACAACACAAGTATTGTCACAACATAACTTGGTAACATCACAAGACCTAAGTCCACAGTGTTGGAATTTATTTGTGCATATTTAAACAGTGCTGAATGGAGAAAGACATTGTTTTTTCCACTTGCTTCATCCAACTCCTGTTTTAAGCCAACTGCTTACTCTAAAAGTAGGAAAATTACCCAGCTATCAACATCAAAAAAATTTCACAATCTTAAAAAAGGAAATCTGCATCTGTTCAAACAAAATGCATATTCCAGAGACTGTGAAAGCAAAGTCACCTTTTTTGTTCCCTCTCAACTATTCTGTACTTAGTGACCAGTATTCTTCAATGCCAATTTCTTAAAAAAAAAACCCATGTATTTTTAAAGAGACAACGCTTCAATGAGTTCAGAAGAAAAAAAAACAACCAATAATCAGATGACTGTCCTGTATGCCTTATTGCTGGCACAAAAAATGGTAGGATGGATTCTCCGTCCATCTTAGATTGACATAAACAGTGCCGGATTTTTTCAGCTACATAAATCGTGCACTATTTGTGAAGCTTTGAAAGCATACTCTAAAAAATGTTCCTGCCTGCATAATTTCATCTTTTTTTGCTCATCTTATTTTGGGAAAACTTGTATATGATTTACAGTCTTTCCTTTCAAACCTAGGGTCCATGCATCTTTTGAATAAGGGAAGTTCCAAGTAGTTAAGTATCTGAAAGGAAGCTTTTTCTGGTTTTAATTATACCCTTCTACATTCTGTGTGAAATATTCTTTCCATCTATATTTTATTCACGTAGAGGTTTAAACTGAATAAAGAGGCATTCCCATACCCTGTCCTTTCCCCTTAAAACAAAATGTCAGGAACAAGCACTGTTTAAAGACATAGGAAGGAAAGATTAAGAGAAATATAAAGTTTATTAATACTCATCTAAATTTTACAGTTAAAGTAGCGGTATTCAAAGAAACACAAAATTGGAAGGAAATTTGTATCCAGGGGAAGACCGAGCACACATTTCTGTCTCGGTCTGAAATTCAATGCTCAACTTAATGGAATCTGTACTGAGCCCTCAGAAACAGCTTTATTTAGGATACTACTCCAATATAGTGATTTTCATAGCCTTTAGGTATACACCAGCTTTCCCAATAGAAGGGTAACAGTTATTTGCTGACTGAGTCCTACATCCTCAAAAGCTACAGCCTGTTAACTGATCACATGCACCCACTTAGCTGGTACTTAGTTTGAACTTTAAAGCAGGTTAAATTCAGTCAAGAATACAGCTTGACTCCCTAATTTGTAGCAGGCTAAGAGCACTTAAGCAGTCAGTAACATACCTAATCTCTAACAGCACGTCTTAAAATGTTACTGTCTAGCTTCATTGCTGGCAATTGAATGAAAAAACAGCAAGTTAATGACAGTGAACCACTGACACCAGGATCAATACCTGAGAGATTCAGGGTGACAGGCAACCACAGCATTTCTTTAAGTTTAGTATCAGAAACTCAAAATGTTTGCCATCACGTTCGTCTAAACAAAACCCAGACTCACCTAGCTGCCTTTGCCACTGGACAGCTACTTCCAAAGCTGATCCTCCTTTCCAACTTCTTCCAGGGAAACTTTTAAACAGATGCTTGTTCCCGAATCTAGAGATACTACATGTTTGTTTCCCCTGCTAAATCACTGGTCTTCCATGCAACTGGCAGGACTGTCCCCTCAGCAGACGTATTGCCAGAAGCAATCAGTTAAGGTTTATACTGCTGCCTGTTGATCAGCTTGTGAACCCCTTCGCATTTAAATGTCACGAGCCCATAAAAACTCCATGCGTCCCCTCTTTTTGCCCTCAGTTGACCATCCCCATCATCAACCAAGCAAGTGATCCCTGCCAATCTCTTAGGCTGCCATTTATCACTAGAGTGCCGGTACTAAAAGAAAGGTTTAAAATCAGAGCTGAAGACACACCCCAGTGCCCTGAGCAGTGCCATTATGGTGTGCAAAAGCAGGATACCCACCTTATGGCAGCCAGGATAGGTTGCCATGGTGTTGAGGGTAGAGGTGCTGGGATTCTTGCTGGTGCTGGCCATGATGTTCTGGATCTGGGTGAGCTCTTGCCTCAGCACCTGTTTCTGGTGGAAGCTGAAAGCAGGGTGGTTGGATGCCATCGTGAAGAGCAACAGGAACTCATCCCCTGTGCGGCCCTCATTGAGTTGTAGCCCGTAGTTGTTGATGACCGAATCGATGTGGGTGAGGGTACGGAAGAGGACCCCGGCCGCCTCTCGGTGGGCAGACCCGAGCAGGGCGAGAGAGACCAAAAGTTTGCTGCGTACCACCTCGTCCGTCAGGTTGGTGAGGCTCCCCAGGTCGGCGGGGTTGTTGGCCTTGATTTCGGAGTCGCGCAGGGAGTGGTAGTCCTTGCGGGCCAGGTCCTCCAGGCAGGCGCCCAGGAAGCGCAGCTCCAGCGGGATGCAGAGGTCCAGGAGGCCGCAGAGGAACTCCACGCGCTGCGGGGAGGGCAGCTCGGAGAACCAGCGGTACACGCCGTCCCGCTGCAGCCGCGGGCACCGCTTCTCCACCATGGTGCTTCGCCTACCCCCGGCCCGGAGGGAGCACACCCTGGTGGGGGCGGCGGCGGCGAGGGCGGGCGGCAGTGCCCCGAGGGGGGCCCGCAAGGCCGGCGCCCCGACGCCCCCCAAGCGGCCCCCTCCGCGCTCCCGCCCCCCCGGCAAACCCGCCCCCCGGGGGGCGAGGGGGCCCGGCGGCGAGGAGCGCGGGGGGCAGCCCCCGGCGGCGGGCAGGGCCGGGCCGGGCCCCCCCGAGGGCGGCCGCCGGCGGCGCCGGGGGAGCAGGCCCGAGCGCTGAGGCGCGGCCTGGCCGCGGGGTCCCCGCCCGGCAGGGCCCGGCGGCCCCGAGCAGGCCTCTGCGTTCCCGCGTCCTCCCTCACGGGGCGGCTCCTTCTCTCAGCCGGGCGCCGGCTGCCTCCATCCTCCGCGCAAGCCCGTCCCGCCGCGCTGGGCCCCGCCGCCGCCGCCGGAGCCGCCCCGCCGCCGCCGCCACAACCGCGGGAAATAATCCCTCGCTGGAAGGCAGCGAGCGGGCGGAGGGGGACGGGGCCGCGGCGGAGGGATCCCGCGGTGAGAAGTCCCAGCCGGGAGCGGAGCGGAGCGGGGGGGAGAGGGAGAGAGAGGGAGAGAGAGAGGAAGGAGCGATGAAGCGCCTTCACTCCCGGCCTGACCCCGCGGCGGGCCCCACCCACCGCCCTGCCGATTGGTCGAGCCGTCTACTCGCACCTGGGGATTGGCTGCTAGCACGCTCCCCCCCACCCCCTTCCTCGCGTACAGCAGCGGGGTCTAGGGGGCTTGTCAATCGCCAGCTTTTAGCCCCCCTTAATCCCTCCCCTGGCGCTGATTGGTCGAAAGGACCCTTAAATAGGAGAGGGGCGGGAACAACCTCCTTTTGTGTGCGGCCGTCTGTTGGCGGCGGGGCTGGGGCGGGGGGAGCCGCTGTTGGGTGGTCTCGGTGCTGCCGCCGCCTGTGGGGGCCAGGTCTAAGGCAGTGACACCCCCCCACACACACACACACACCCCCCTCAGGCTGCTCCAGGCTGACCCCGCAGAGGAGCTGTGGTGGCTGATGTGGGCCTGGGGCTCCCGTCCCCATCACCCCCCCCCCCCCCTCCGCTCAGGGCAGGGGTTGTCCCTGCGGCCTGGCCAGGGTCAGCCTGGAGAGGCACCTCACGGCGTTATCCTGACTGGCTTTAAGTCACGTTCGACCAGCTTCGCGCTCTCCTTCGTGGTAGGCGCATTTGCAGTCTGTCCACCGATTCAAAGAGCGCTACCCATGCTCTTTGCTGCCTCCGGCGTGCGACGTGCCTTTTCCCTGACGTTCCTGTCAAAAGCATCTTCATTTCAGCCACGAGGAGCCTTACGGAGCAGAAGGGGGAATGGCTGCGATGCCCTCTTCCCTTAGCTATTGTTTTAGGATGGCAAAGAGCCTCGAGGATGGAGCAGAGGGGTGCAGTGCGGCATGAACTCCTGCCGCGTGTGTGATGCCAAAATCCTGATAAAGCTTTTGGCACCAGCGTTTGCCGGAGCAGTCTCACCAAACCAAGCCGCGCTCTGCAGTCCAGGCCAGTTTGGCAGTTGACTTCAGATTGTCTTTAAACACAGTGTGGAAACAAAAGAGACACTAAAGGCCTCTTAAAATGGTAATTTCCCCCCCTCCATTCCCACTCTCCATTCTAAACCGGGATTCTGGCTGACAGCAATGTAGCGATGCACATTTTGAAGCAGCTTTATCGTCTTCAGATTTACAACCAAGAGGCGGACACATCATTGCTTTTTTTCATGATGTTTTTCCATGGGACTCGGCTGTATGTCTGTTGTAGCCCAGTAGCCAGACTGCGCATCAGCTGGATAAACGGTACAGGTGGAGATCTTTAAGTGGAGCAGGCCAGGAATAACATTTTTAAATGCAGCCCCAGGCAGGCAAAGGATGATTCCAGACTTGATTTTTATATGATGGTAATCTTCTTGGAAGATGGACTGTGCCTCTTATTTTAGCAAGTGCAATATTGCTGCAACGCAGATAAACGAAAGAGCTAACGTTGATGTTTTTATAAGCACAACTGCATTTTGTCTTGAGTTGATCTTTGCGGGATGCACACGATGCCCAAATGCGGCCTGCTTTCTGTCACATGAGTTGTGTGAACACTTGTGTTGGTCTCGTATAAGAGAAAAAGGCTTATTCCTTTGGGTGATGGTTTATTGGAAATTTCATTATACACCTTGCTAAGACGAACTGCTGCACCACAAAAATTCCAAATGCTGGTAGTTTATCCTTTTTTATTTCCCTGTGGAATATCGTAGACTATCAACTGCATTTATTGAAGTCCTACTGAAATGCAAGAGTAAGCAGTCGAAGGACGCTTACTGGGGTTGCATAATGTCATATAGTGTAAAGCTGCACAACTCTCCTCCTGTATTGCAGACCTCTGCTGTGAGAGGGTCCTTGAAAACCTCATGGCCTCTCCGTGTCCTTTCCTTGCAGCGATCCGTCACTGAGTGCAAACCATATGCGCTTCCTTTTCCTGCCGTGCCCAGTATTGTCCATCGGAGGAAGGGATATGCAGAAAACGGAGGAAGTGCTCTCAGTCCCTTGGGAAAAGTTTGCACTGAACTGCAGCACGGGCCAGGCAGTAGGCATAAGGACGCCGAGTTCTTTGGTGGCCTTTCTGCTTATATTGGTTTCTTTAGCCCGGCATTAATCCATCCTGAAAGCACTACGCTGTGCTCAAAGTCAGGTATCTGATGATTGCTTGGCCTGTACCAAGCTGAAGGTTTAAACTTGTCTGCGTGGGAACCGGGTCTAAGCCTGAGCCCAAATGAAAGTTTTGAATGAGAATTTTGCTGCTAAAAAGTGAGTCTGTGGTTTACGGCCAGAGCAGAAATTGTTTGTCTTCAGTGCCAGACAGTAAGACAAACTCTAATCTGAAGTGTGGTGTATATGAACTGGGAGCCTTTTCTCTGATTAGAAGTGGCTTTGGGTGAAGCCCGAGGAAACCAAAAGGAGCATGACATATAATTCTGTCACAAGCCACCAAGAATTCCTGGCTAGCCAGCGGGCAAAGCAAAGAACTGCCCTCAGCAAGATAAATCAACTTTGTAAGAGCTCGTGTTACCACTTGCTCAAGACAGCGGGTTGTGAGTGAAGGTCGTTCTGGGGTGCCTGTACAGCCATGTTCCCCGTAAGAGCACAGCCCTCGGGACACCAAAACTGCCTCCTTGTTTCATCCCCAGATCATCCTATTTCCTGCATCTTCTCCCTGTAAATTCTCCTTGTGCGTGTTTGAGACGAACAGCTGGGGAAGATTTCTTGTCGGAGTAATCAGTAAACAATAACTGAGAGTGCAGTTATTTTCCTCTTTTTGTATTTTCAGAACATGCAGAGGCCGTCACTGAATGTCTCAGTCAGGAGAGGGTCATTTCTTCAACACTGGACACATCTACTTTAGTTCTCACCTGCTGTCTTGAGGGTCTGAATTCTTGTACTTTGATTTCCTTGATCCTGTTTAACCAAGGAGCCTGGCTGAAGTGCTTCTTTTCCTTTAAATAGCATGTCAGAGCAAACATAGCCAAATCCACCAAGATAATTTCTTCTCTATGTGAGTTTGACTCAATGCAACATAGAATGTCCAAAAGCGTATAAAAATTAACTGAAGTAATTCAGTGTGAGGTGGGTAACTGAGTCCTGTGTGAAAGGAGCTATTTCACTTTTTTTATCCATCCACCACAGAGTCAACAGGAGATGAGAACCTCTACCATTGAAACGAGAGGGGAAGCTTTATTTAGGAGGCTGCTGGTTAAAAGGCCAGTTGAGTTACCCAGATCTAGCTCGTGTCCAGTGCTCCCAGCACACAGGACTCCTCCACAGGGCCCTTTTCAGAGCTTTTGTCTGTCACCTTTTAAAAGTTCTCCAGTTCCTTTAGGAGGCTGTTCAACGCTTGTCATTAAATGGGCAGAAGTTTTTGCATGTTTGGCATTTTTAGACCTCCTAAATGTGGCTTAAATCTTGGCACTTCTGCCAGAAATTAAACCTGAAAATTCTAAGTGTTCTCCCAAAATGACTTGCAAAGCCGTCGATGAACTTGCTGCTATCTTGGTCTCGCTAGGTATGAGTTAGCTGTGATGGGCATCCTTCCCTCACGTGGGTTCCACCCAAAGCCAGCTCTCCTCCCGTTTTGGGATTGGATGCTGTCCCAGGACAATATGCTGAGAGAAAACATACTTCTGTATATCGATGTACCTAAAACCTGACAGACCAACTCTGTGTTGCTTTGAGTGGGACCTCTGTGGACTTTCACCTTGGAGCTGCTGGCCCCTTTTGCGGTACTCAGCACTACCTCCTTGCATTTCCTCTGCTCTGTCCCACCTCTCACAAAGTTTCCGCTGCTGATCGTCCCCTGCCTCTCCCCACGTGCCCTTCCTGGCTGCCCTCTTCCAAAACCTTGCTCCCCATTGCCAAATAAAACTGCCCATTCTGACCTGCCCGACGTCTGCCTCTCCCATTCCCCTTCCCCGCTCAGCCTCAGTGAAGTCTTTTGATCCTGCAACTCGACTCCCCCGTCTCCTTTCCTGCTGGGATGCAGTGAGTGACAGGAGCAATAGCACTGCGTGCCGTCTGCGCCGTTATACGGAAGGGAAAGATAAATATTGCTATTGCGTGTTCACTCAACTACTTCTGTGCACACGGGTTATTTCCTGTAAGGTTTCTCGCAGATGCTGGAATTGGAGCTCTTGGTTTTGAAAAAACAAACAAACCCCAGCTTTGAAGCACATAGAAAAATATCACGTGGGCTTTGGGAAAAGGCAAAAAAAAAAAAAAAAAAAAAGCAGCCAGATGTCGGGCCTGCAGCATCCCTTGCAGTATGCCTTTCAAATAATAACCCGAATGCGTTTGGTTTGGAGAGGGGTGGTGGAAGGTGGCCTTGCTGTGACAGCAGCAAAAGCAGGATGGATTAAAGGCTGGCAGCGATGTGTTGGGGATGTGCGTGTGTGAGGACGCGTGTGTGTGCGAGTGTCACTGCCCTCTGCCGATAGACTCTGGCAGGCACACACGTGTCTTTAGGGATTTTTCAGGGTTTTTTTCCAGCTGAAGGCATAAGGGACAGACTTGCCTCTGCCTGAGTAAAGGTCCCCCCTCGATCACCACCGTCTCATCTGTCACCTTTCAAAATTCAAAGTGCGAGTCAGCCCTGAACTTCCCTCACCCCGTGTCCCCTGTGTCCCTTACCCTGCGGGTTAGCCCTGGCACGTCCCTTCTTGGCCCCAGAAGCCAGGCAGACCTTCTGGCTTTGCGCGGTTCCCCGTGGGGCTTGCCTCAGCATGAAAATCCACAGTCCCTGGCTGCCAAAAATGCTTCCCCCGGCTCCCTTCCCTTACTCCTTGCATCCGTCTCGGAAACTGCTGCAAAACAAACACCCTTGGTTTTCCCTGTCTTTCACTGCCCGTGCTTTGGCCTGTCCCTCCCTCTCCTGCTCTGCATGGCTCGAAGGACGGGGATGTCTCAGCCTTTGCTGAAGCTACTGCTGCCTGGAACAGCCTCCTTGTCCCCACCGTCCCAGTCACAGGGCAGCTATTTCCTTTTGATTCCTGCTCTGAATTCTTCCTTACTTTAATCTCACCCCAGGAAAGTCACATTTTGGGTGACTCTTTACAAAACAAGGGTGTGTTGCAATCGTTTTCGGTTTCCTTTTACTTGAGCTAGCACAGCTGTTTGCCACGTCGGGGTCCAGGTTGCCGGAGCCAACTTTTACCCCATGCACAGGGTGCTGCTCCAGCAGCCCAGAGGGGATGTGCAGCAACCCGGGATGGAGTCGTCCTCTCCTATCCACAGGCTGATTCCGGCTCTCATCCATTGCACGATGTTAATTTACTCTTGGCTACAGCCAAATCACTTTACAGCTGGAAAGAAAAGTCTGGAAGTATTTACTTGACTATTCCAGTGACATTCCTTGGGCTGTTTTCACATCATATCCCTCCTCTGCCTTTGGTCAGTATTCCACTAACCAGCTAGATCCGCTTAAAATGCTCAAGGAGAAAGCACGAGGAAGAAAAGGAACGTGCACAAGTATTTACCGAATATGAATGTAAAGTTCAGTGTTTCTTTGCAACATTTGAAATTCATGGTGCGCTTGGCTACAGAAATATCAGCTCGGGCAAGAGAGATAATGTCATCTGCCCTACCTCCTAGCCCCACACTGCAAACACTTCTGTGCAAACATCTAATATTTACATGTTGCGACGCACACTGGAATTGCACGCTGGGGATGATTTCCTGAAGAAACCCACAAATAACTTCTGAATGACGACCAAAATGAGAAAATTGGGATTGGTTCACGGGCAATTCATGAATAGAAAAAGAGATGAAATTAGCTGAATGAACTGTTCATTATGCATTATTCAGCCAGCTGTACTAATTAGTGCCTTAAGGACTGTTCCTGTTCCCACTGCAGCCAACTCCAAAACTCCTTTTGATTTCAGCGGGAGCAGGACGGAGCCCTCAGAGAATGGGCCTGGTGCCTGCTTCCTCTGCAATGACTTTTTTTTTTCCTTAGAATCATAGAATCATAGAATCATTAAGGTTGGAAAAGACCTCTAAGATCATCGAGTCCAACCGTCAACCCAACACCACCATGCCCACTAAACCATGTCCCTAAGCGCCTCATCTACACGTCTTTTCAATACCTCCAGGGATGGGGACTCAGCCACTTCCCTGGGCAGCCTGTTCCAATGTTTAACCACTCTTTCAGTAAAGACATTATTCCTCACGTCCAATCTAAACCTCCCCTGGTGCAATTCTTCTACTATTGCTTATAGATTCCAACTTTTTGTCTCCTATTAAAAGGGCTACTTCTAAAATGTCCTGCATGATGATCAATCAATCGCAGGAAAAGAAACGCACCATCAGTCCCAGAGTGTGTGTCTTATGCCCGATGTGTTCTCTGAAGGGGAAGGTTTTTCATATGCCTTCTTTTGCTTTGCTTTTATCCAGACTAGGTGGTACCGAGGAGCGCAGAAGCCTGAAAGCCCTTTGGAAAACATGAATCAATCCAGAAATGTCACTAGGGCAGAAGGTGCAGGAATTAACATTTGCACTCTGAGCCCAGAACTTGCAGCTGGGCATTTAATTTTTTTTTTTCTGTGTAAGGATAATGTTTACGGTGTTTCTTTCCCACCAAAAAGTTCCTACAGCACAGTTTTGCTCTGAATGTGGCAATGTTAGAAAAATACATCGCTTCAAACTGGTGCGTGTGCCTTTGTCAGAGCTGCCTCAATAGCAGACTGCTTTGTCCCGCTTTCAGATTTATAACACACGATATTGTCTGCATAGGTCTCTCCATCAGACCACTTGTGTTAGTGACCGGAATAACATGCTTTATATCTTGCTTTTCTTACCATGGGCAAGCCAACACCTTCAGGAGAAGCAAAACCTGATTCTGGTGTTGCTCACGGGAGACTGCAATGTCATTCTGCTTCCTATTTTATTCTGGGTTGCAAAGCCAATTGATTGGGAGAGGCACAACTGCAGACCGTCATCCACATAATCTTTCCTGCTGGTGATGAGGCCAGGGAGAACCCAGACGGACGTTCAGATCCCAGGTTGAACTTGAAGGGATCACATTTAAATGAATTACCCCAGTCTTGCTGCAGAGCCCTTCTGTCCCCCAGCCCAAGGCAGAGGTGTCTTCACTGGGCACTGTATGGAATTGCTGGCCAGGTAGCAGCTTCCCACTTACATGTAGACACATGCAAGTTTTGCCTGGATTTTGCCCAAGTCTATCCATGTCATAACAGACGTCTTTTTTCTCCCAGTTCTTTTGATCCCTCGGTGAGCAGCAGCAATGCAGCTCCATGGTGCTGATGGTGGGTTTCTGCCCCAACCAAGGTGGAGCTGCTGGTGGGTTTCCTTCCCAGCAATTCAGTAAAATTGCCTGCTGGGGAGAGAGCAGAGGATGTCCCACCAGCTCAGCCTGGAGGAATCTCCACAGCCCCACTCTTTGGGCTTCTCTCCACAGACTGCCTAAAATGGATATAAAGGAGCCTTAGAGTGGAATTTATTTTCTTCCTAAGACCATCCTTAAAATAACAAACACCAGAAAACTGGTGACATGCGGTACATCTGTTTGAGTAACATGGACCTTCTGTCTGTAATAGAGGAAACTCCAAATAACTCTTTCATTTGTGTTTCCTTTCTTCTCCTTCCTCATCTCCTCCTCCTCACTACTGTATACAAATCTGTTCTGCAAGCTCAAAACCGCCAGTTCTCTCTCCCCTGACAAGCTTGTTTTTATGCCATGTGATAGTTATTTAATTTCCTCTTTGCTTCTAACGCAGCTAATATTTATCTTTCCTTATGGGATTGCGTCTTTGTTTATACGCTGATGTCAAGGGGTAAGGACAGCACTTCTTTAGATCCAGCAGACCAAATTCCTGCCCTCTGACTGCATCTCATGGAATAGCATCTTCCCCTGCAGGCAGTCCCGCAGCAGCCAACGGTCCCAGTTCAGAAAAGCAATTAGGATTAAAATATGTGTTTAAAGTTAGCACGTGTAGCAGTCCTTTTCTAAATAGGGATGCTTTCTAAAGCAAAGCCAGTGGAGTTACTGGTACGGCAGGCAAGGTTCAATATGCGTAAGGCTATTAAAATCTGGCCCAGTGTTAGCCGCTTAATTGCTTCCCCAGAAACAGCAAGGCTGTGAAAACAATGGCTAATGGCCATTTCTCCTTCTTTTTTTAAGACGACCAATTAAACACAGGGTTTAAACATATGTAAAACAAAGACTGCAAGGCACCGTTTCCAACAATTCCACTGAAATCAATATGACCCTTAGAAAAGGCAGGATCTTACCAGGCAGCGTGTTTTGTCGGTTTCCCTTTGTTCAAAGCTACGCTCTAAACCAAGTTAGGAACCATCTTTTCCTCATTAAATTTGTTGCCTTTCAGCACTGATCCTTTCACTTCATTACCACATGCAATTTTTAAAGCCCTCATACTAATATCACAACTATAGATCTAGGTTTATTTATAGCCCTAAACTCCGCAGAGAGCTGTGTGTCTTGTTGCTGTGGAAACTGGGATTCTAAAAGTAAAAGGATTTTAAAGGGATTTTAGAAGAGACCTGCTGAAATTGAGTACTAGCTTTCTCTTCCAGAGGTCTGTGTTCAACTGTGCCGACGGCCTCAGCTAGCCCTCAGGGGATACCGCTCCTCTATGCTTTTTTATGATCTGGCGCTTTGCTGCCTGGTTTTTGCTCTCTGTTGTGAGACAAAAGATGCGCAGGTAGCTATGGGGGTGTTAAACTCTTGGTGTCAGCAATGGCATAGTTGCCAGGCTCGGGGCAGTTTGCTTTTTTCTTTCGCTCTCATTGTTTTTGGGAGCCTTTTGCCAAGGGAAGTACCACCTTACGCGCTGCTAAGTTTGCAAACCTCCTGCACGCTGCAATAAATTGAGCTTTGAGACTGGCATGGGTCGGTGTTTCCTGGAAGTTAAATTTTACTGTATTAAACAGTTATTTAAAGGATATTATTTCTCTCTGGGTAGAGTGTGTAAAGGACGAGAGCGTGATTGATGGGCTGGGTCCTACTTGCACCCTGCGTGCTCTATTGGCAGGTCAGCAGTGGGCAGACTCGCACTTGGCAGAAATGCCACGCTTTACCTGGGGCAGGGATCTCGCCGAGCCACCCAAGGAAGAGCCAGTCCTTCCCCACGGTCCATCTAGGGATCCTCAGACCGAAGCCAAGCTCCTGCATGAGATGCCAAAAGCTGGCAGCGTGACGCCCCCTCCTCCTGGCTGTGGGCTGCGTGAGGCTGCCGGATCATCGCAGGAACGCTGTGCTTGCCACCACCCAGGCTTTTTCCATGCCTCTAAATGTCAGGTGTCCCCCACCACCCGGGGACAAATCTTTCGAGAGCTTTGCCAAAGGGCTGCATGCAGAACTTCTCTAGCTATGGGAGTCACTTTCTAGCAAGAGCTAAGCTTTAAAAAAACCTTATAATTCAAGCAGTAATTCTGTTTACGAACCAGCTCCAGAGCCCAGTCTAACCTGGGCAGAGATTTGAGATGCTTCCAGGCTGCCGAGCTTGGAAA
The DNA here is from genome assembly GCF_965638725.1 of Aptenodytes patagonicus. NCBI lineage: Eukaryota > Metazoa > Chordata > Aves > Sphenisciformes > Spheniscidae > Aptenodytes > Aptenodytes patagonicus. Next base: position 2,729,823 of record NC_134959.1, on the reverse strand, counting down.
AATATCCTGGAAAATGCCACCCTATCGATGTGGTCAAGGGAGAGGAGGGGGAAGGGGAAGGACAGGCAATATAACATGACTAGCCCACTAGCATGTGTCTTAAATTCACGAACAAGGCACAAATGTCAGAGCTGATTAGCTATTGCCTTGCATTTCCATAAGTAAAGCAACAATCCCTGTGCGCGCTGGCTTCCAGGGTTTGGGGGGCGATCACCAGGCAGCCTCTCCTTCCCCAGAGCAGCCCTGACATTTGCTCAGCACATTCTCCGGGTCCGTGCTGGCACGGGGTGTATCGTGCCTGACTAGAAGTTATTACTGTGATATTAGATTAAAAATAGAAGTGCAGGAGCCAAGACTCACAGGCTGAGGGAATGGTAATTCAGTGACTTATCTTTTCCATTAGAGGGTGCCAGGAACCTACTGTTGCTGCAGACCCCAGAAAACGTGACTTTGTCCTGTACATTTTGGGACCAGGCAAATCCGTGCCCATTTTGGGACCCAATCCTCGTACTGCCCAACCAGGCCAACTAAAGTAACTTGACTGCCATGCTGAAATGCGGATGGGGAAGGGTTGATCTGGCAGCTGTAAATCAAAAGCACATCGGCAGGTGACAGCCCACAGCAAGCTCAAGGAGACGAAGCCCTCCTCGCACTGCTGCGTGAAACAGGAGCATCAGCTGGAGGTGGGGAGAGGTCTTTACTGGGCTTCATGTGGTGCTGATGAGACTCGGGTGAATCCAGCATTCCCCACTTTAGGTTGTCCCTATATAGGAGGTAGTGACAACAGGACGGATGTGCGAAGAGCTGGCTTTGCTCAAGCCCGGAAACTAGGGTTCTTAGGCCCAAAGCATGTATACGCGGGGTTGCGGCATCCTTTTGGATGCTTGTAAGAAAAAGGGGTGAATGACACTTGTCAGGGGTGGCCCCTGCGTCCTCAGTCTCTTCTCAGAAAAGGAAAACCTTCCTGCAGCTCTTCCTAGCCCTTCCACTGTGAAATGTCAGGGGTATATCTCCTGGATCTCATCTGCACGGTGGGTGTTTTACGGGGCAGAGATATGTTTTGGAGAAGTGAACATGGAGAGCATGGGATCTCGACACTGCCAAGGGATTCTGGGCACTATTTGAACGCGAATAGGAAATCCTCATTAAAAAAAACAAGTATTAACCACAAAAAGTAAAAGAACAGGTGGTCGCTCTAGTGGGAAAAAATAGTTTGTACGGCTATCATTTCTTGTGCTCTGGGCCTGGTGGTGAGGACAGACAGTAAACGATGGGGCCCCCATCTTCTAGTCTGAGCCTGCCAAAAATCACCCAATCTCAGGTACGACACGAACCGCCCAGTTATGAAATGGATCCGCTTCTCCATCCCAGAGATGCCACTTGGGAGGGGCAGAATAGCCTCAGGTCTGTGCTGTATACAGCAGACACCCAGCCGTATTTTAACCCTTCCTTGGCTGGAGGGGTGTGTGCAGCTCTCCAGCTCTCAAAATGCAGTGCCTTTGACCGCCCAAACAACCGATGGGACTTGGTCTCCGCTTCTCAACACAGCTGCTGCTAAATTATTAGCAACAACCATCTGCAGGCTTAAAAAATGACAATCCAAAGAAATTAGGAGATCAGTCTTAACAGCGTGAGATTAAAAAAATAAGATGAATTTTTAAAAAGGGAAAGCAACCCAGTCCTCCCAATTTAGGCTTTTGACGAGAAATGCAGACTTTGGGAGAGAGCATGGCAGAGCAGGCTTAAAGACTCCTTTTTTAGTTTTGAACTTTGGAAAAACAATTCCAAGATCTATAGTTTTGTGGAAAAAGCATTAGTGAAGTTATTTAGATCAGTCAGTCACTCCCAGCAGCGTGAAGACCCTGGCTCTTCTTCCTGACCCCAAGGCCACCAAAGGAAAGAGCTGGGCTGGCCACACATGGGACACTGGTTCCCGTCTTTATGCCTGGCGCAGCTGCAGGGGCGCACACTGCTGCTAACGCATGGAAAAAGCAAGATGAAGCCTTGGACTAGGAGATATCTTTGTCCTTGACCTGCCTCTGCAGTGATTCACGGTCCAATGCTGGGCAGATCCGTCCCCGTGCATCGCTTTCCCCATCTGCCTGTCCAGCACAGGCATGTGGCTTTCTGGTGGGCAAGTTAACTAGGGGATATGAAGCTTTTTGGGATCGGTGGCTGGAAAGCGATAGGTAATAGCAGTGATGGGAAGGGAAGGCTAGTGTGTCTAGATCCCAAAGCCCAGCGCTGCTTGGCTCTGCGTCACACGCCGACAGCTTTTCCTGTGGACTTCAGCCAACGTGGCTCGGGGTTTGGAGCCGTCTGCTCCTGTCCCAGCCACAGTGGGTGATTCAGAGCAGATGGGATGAAGGGCCGACGCTGAGGCCCACCAGCAAGACTGATCTGTGCTTTCCTGCCTGGGATTTCAGCGTAAAGCAGGAGCAGCAGTGTCTTGACCAGGTGGGTGAGGGCTACGTCAGCAGCCAGCACACAGCCTGTTTTTTTCCCCGGCTCTGGGAGGAAGCTGGTCCTTCTGGACCCAAAAGTTAGCATCATGTGCTGGCAATTATTTCTGCCTGACAGATGAAAAAACAGGGGTGGTAAAGGAGCAAGTGACTTGTCTGAGACAGCAGTTTTGCAATAAAACCATGCTTGGCTGGGTGCTGGTGTTTGCTGAGGCCATTCTTTTGGTCGCAGTGGTTTTCCTGGTGTCGCAAGGATGGAAACTGGTTCACATGTAGTCCATACGGAGCTCGGGCAGACCTCCATGGGCAGCCTGTCTCCGGCTGCTCCCTTGCTGCTCTGGCCAAGGGGCAAGGAGAAACCCTGCACCCAAGTCTCTGGTCCCTCTCATACCTCTTGAAGCACTCTGATTTCATGGGACGGGAATAGCAAATCTCGGGGCTGCAGTCACATCCTCATGGAAAGAGCCGCTGAAAGATAGTGTCATCTTACACTGCTGGAGCGTCTTTCTTCCCAAAACGATCCCGAAGCATTTTGTGGAGTAAATATAAACCAGAGGTATTTGGGGAGGAGCATGGGGTGGGACTCATGGCTCAGAGCGGCACAGCTCAGCAGTTTAGGATAGGAAGGGAAAATACGACATCTGACTACATTGGAGGGAGTGCAGGCCGGCAGAGCGTACAGTACAGCAATTGGCAAATCTGGGGCTTGGCCAAGAAAATAAACATAAGAAATACTTGAGACTGATGAAAACCACGGGCAGCCTGCTCTTGTTTAAAGAGGTCTTTTTGGGACACTGGAACAGACGCCCGTTGCAGATGGAGCGAGATCCTGGCCCTGTTCAGACTCACGGCCAAACCTTCATTGACTTCAGCTGGACCAGGATTTCATTTCAGATGGTTCTGTTTTTTCCCAGGATGTGATTTCCCCTTTTTAGGACATGCCCCTCTGCCACCCTCTGCCCAGCAGGGAAAGCAGGCTGTTGCAATTTTGGAGGTTTGTACACAGATTTAGGGACAGATCCTGTACAGGGCTGAGTACTGCCAGCATGTCAGTAGGGGCAAATGATGCCCTGCAGCACTCCAGAGCTATGTGTAAGCACGTAGGATCAATACATTCAGAGCTGAAGACCAAAACTGAGCACTCAGCAGCTCTGGTAATTAGTTGGGTGCCTGCATGTGGCTTGAAAGCCAGTTTCTTCCAAATTTTCATTTTCAGCAAATAACTTGGAGGCTTTTCACTCCAGAGTTTGACTTGGGTGCCTTACTTTAAAAATTCAGACCCCTGTACATTCTTCAGTTTCCTAATGAAGACGGCAGGCCCTGGGGCATTTGAGATAAGTGAGAAATTGAAGCAGGTATTCATCTGGCACTGACTTTCAGTCTAAGACCTTCTCCAGAATTAACCATCCAAAATTCACAGGCTCTTGAAAATCCTGGTGACTTTAATCACAAAGGAAGTTCGGAGGAAAGGCTCAAGTAATACTGGGAAATATGTGCAGAGGGTAAAGGAGGAGCTTGGGGTGGTTGTGAGGAGAAGAGCATTTCTAGGAGGTGAAAGCCCAAGGAAGATTTTATTCCTGGCTGAAAATGAAACTGGGTAAGAAGTGAATGAGATGGAGGACAGGGTAGGTAGCCTCCAGCTCCGCTCCTTTCGGGGAGCTCCATTCATCCCATTGTGTCTGGGATGTGGAGTTTCAGTCCAAATCCAAATTTTCCCCCACTTCAGAAGAGTTCCCAGCGGGGATTTATCAGCACCGTGTGCTCCTGGGATCCTCCGTTTCGGCACAACCAAGGTGCGCATTTCATCACAGTGAAAATTCAAATACCCTTTTCTTCTTCATCCCTGCTGCCTCCCGTGCTTTGTGCCCCGGGTGTCGCTTGACAGAGACAGCCAAGTTAATCTGGTGGTTTAGGATTCTCGTGGCTTGATTTCTAAATGTCTCGCTGTTCTAGGGCGACATTCCTTTATCCCTCGCCCTTTCTTTTCCTGCTGGATTATCCCATGTTAATAGGTACCATGTAATACAGTCTGTTGTTAACTACTCCTGAATCCTCCTTGCTGATTCCTTAAGCAGAGCTTGAAAACCCATGAATCTGGCTTTGAGTTTTGTGGAGGTTTGTTTCGTGTTTTGCTTTTTTTTTTTTTAAACACAGCACGTGAAATGTGTAGGATAGCTTTCTACTCCGGCTTTTGGGAAGCAAAGTAGTTTCATGTGTTTAGACAGTCTAGACTCGCTATTCCAGACTGCAAAGTGCATCTGCTTAAACCCCCCGCAAAACAGGCCGTAAGAAAGAAACCTTGTTTGAAAAACTACATCAAGAATGGAATAAATCCTTCCATAGCTGTTTATCTGCTCAGAAAAAAAGGTCCTTGAACACTCTTGCGTGACAGTATTTCATAAGAAAAGAATATGAGTAATGTCAACTTTTTTACATCGCTGTGTCTTCTTGCTTCAATGAAAGACATTTCTTCTTTGTTATGAATTATAAAACTCTATTGCTACAGTCCAAACAGTTCTGGGAACTACTGCCACTGGCTTTCTGAACACAGGAAAATACACTGTCCTTATCATTTGCAATGCTCAAAGCATTTCTAAACATTCATTATTCACATAGAAATTCGTCCATCAGCATCTCCATTAAACTGAAAACATAATCCCTTCTTTCTAATCAGGTGCCAAACTACTTCGTTACTTGGTTGATTCCTGGGTGTCCACGATTTTAAGCTTAAGGTTTGGCTTTACTGAGGCTGGCGAGGGGCAGGCGATCCTGCGGAGAGGACAACCCTGCCTAAAAATCCTATGGTCCGTGCTAGCAACAGGAGCGGCTGCGCCAATGCACGATGAGCTGCAGAGCACTCATAATCTTCTGTTCTCTTGAAAACAGGGAAGGAGCCTTATTTCTTCCATCAAGAGCAAATCCTAATCCCAGGGTTCAGAAGCAGCACCTTTTCCAAAGGGTCAGACCAGAGGAGCAGGTGTTTCTTTCTGACCGTGACTGCGTGATAGCAGCGGTGCTGCCTTTCTGTGTGACCTTTGCCAAAACGTGTCGTTGGTCCCTGCCTCAGTTTCCCCATCGGTGAAATCAGATATTGATATTCAGCCCATTGGGATCTTGAGCAAAAAAAGAGAAAGCCATTTTGGCCAATACTCGCAACCCTCAGCTCTGGAAGTCCTGGAGTTCTTACGAGAGCTTTCCGAATTAAAAAAAGGTGACTTTCTGTGGCTGTTAAGAAAAGTTGGAAAAAACCAAGCTCTTTCCAGAAAACACCCCGGATGTCCCCAAAACAAAACCAAAGAAACCCTCCGAGTTGTTTATTTTTTTAAATCTCACGCAGGTTGAAGCCTGTCTCAAGACTGCGGTGGGACAGAGGGAGCAGACATGGCTTTTGCCACTAGGTTTGGCAAAGCTTTGGGACGTAACTCGTCCCGGGTGGGCAGGCTGACGAGCCCGGCGTTAGCTCTCCTGGCCCCTTCCACCATCAGCGGGCAGGAGCAGCCTTTGCACATGGCAGTGATGAAGATGGAAACCCGCGTGCCAAGTCGTTTTCCGAAGCAGGTTTCTTCTCTTCACATTATGTCAGCCGCATTTCCTGACAAAACCAGCAGGAACACGCGGGTGACAGATGTCCCTTAATTATCGGCAGCGTTGCCGCTCCTCGGTCTCAGACATAAAATTCAGAGGCTTGAAATGAAGGCCGTGTTTTGTTTGGTTAAGACTGGCTACCTCGGTTTTATTTGCAAGCATCTTTCAGCTATGGAAAGTTAGTCACCTTGGGTGTTCTGCCGTGCCAAGGGGCATGCCAGACCTCCACGAGAGCGGCGGGCAGACTAGCAGGGTGGAAAATGCAGGGTGGTGTGGGTGGCTGGGGAAGCCGAGTCCCTTCAAATAAATTATGTTATTGTATTGCCGATGGCAGAGGTTTGCCACCTGGGATGAGAAGGGCAAAGCAGGGCCACTTTGCATGGCAGGCTGTGTCTTGCAGAGCGGTGACCGTGAGAAGGATCTGGGTTTTATCATGAACAAACAGCTCGACACACGTTTATTGTAGGGTGATCCAGTAAAATAAAAGGGCAAATGATAAACCTCGGGGGGAAATCACATTGTTTTCCCTTGGCTTCATTTTTCGGCTTCCAAGATCACAGTGGGCAAAAGCTACCTCCATCCTTCAGCAAACGTCACAGAGGGATGGAGGGAGGGAAGGAGGATGAGATGCCACCACCTGTGGAGCCACGTACTGCTCCTTTTCTCCTTGTATGATATTTGCTTCGCGGGCCTTTACACAGGATAGCAGGTTGATTTTACCAAATACACTTGCTGGGTATGTTCCACAGCACATAGGAACTCAAATCTGGTCATCGTCCATCTACCAATTTATCTAAACCTGCAGCAACACGTTTTTTCCCCCAGCCTGAATGCCAAATAACCTGTATTACCTGCTCATCTTTCTTTGCCCTTACTGCAAAATACCTCGTGTGCACCTCTGCCTCCTCTGCATCAGTCTCGACTCGTTTGTCCCTTCCAGCTGATTGCAGCCCTATTCCTTCGCTCCTGAAAGCTCGTGAAACATCAGTGCTCGGAGGAGGTCTCCGCCTGCCTGCCTGCGGTTCCCACACTCCCCCCAGCTCCTTCCTTCAGGCTGCCTGATGGGTGCTGGGGAGAATATAGGCCTGGGGGAAAAGATCCATCTGGCCACAAGGAAGAAAGCATCATAACACATTTCAAGCTCCCAGCATTGCAAATCTTCCCTCCCATGTGCTCAGTCGATCAGGATCAGCTTCTTTGCTGCTGTTTTTGTGCCTCTTGATTTCCACACGGAAACTGGCTCTATTTTTACCCAGCTAAAGCTGATTAGATTTGCAGTAATTGGCAGGATAAACAGACGCATACTGTATGCAGCAGGTTAATGCGATACATTCAGTGACCAGTAAATGCACTTAGCCCATGCCCAGCACAAAGAAGACAATCAAGGTAATTTATTGAACACATGCCTGTAACATGCCCATTAGCCATCCCTGTCCTTCCTCTCTCTGCAAACCCATTTCCCCTCCGAGACAATGAGTGTTATTGCAGAATCCAAAACATTTCATCGTTTTCTCCTAAGCTCTTTGCAAACCGGTATTAAACCCAAGGACACGCAGGAGTTTCTCCTTCTGGTTAACCCAGGTCTTGACTTTTGTTGACCTGCGAGAGATTATTAGCATTGAAGCAGCCACATATTAAAAAAGAAAAATGCTACTTACAACTCGAAGGCTGACCTCCTTCAAGTAATGTAATTTCCAACCATTTCAATCACTTTCATAAGCTACAATCTACCGGAAGATTAGCAGTAGTCCTGCTTGCTGCAATATCATTCTGTTCTTTAATTGCTTTTTGGGGTAATTTAGCTAGAGACCAAGTAGATAAGAGAAAACTTGGGGACAACATCAGGTGGTTGTACACTCCTGGAATTCAATTAACTGGGGGAGGAAATGAGCGGGAAGCAAAAATGAAAATCATTCCAGTTTCCAAAGCTGCATATTTCAATCTAATGTTGTTAGACCTCGGGAATACTCTGGCTGTTGTGCTTGGTGGTGGCGGCAAGGTGGTGGCCGTACCACCCGTCCAAGCCCAGGAGAGACACGCAAGACAAGCCATCCTCAAAAAAGTTATGAGCCAGGGTGGGAGGTGCCCTGTTTATTTAAAAACACCCGTGTCAAGTCTGATCCCATCCCAGAGGGCTTCCCATCCCTCCGGCTGCTGCAGGACCCCACAGCAGCCTGGGGGTTTTGAGCCACTGACTCCTGCCCCTGCTGCCAGAGATGTGTTTTCTGGAGAGTCCCGCTGTGCAGGGCTCTGAGCTGGATATAGAGAATAAAACCCTCCTCTTTCTTCTTGCCAGGTTGCTCTGATCCCCAGCATTTAGCTCCTCTGCAGATGCTGGTGCCACAGGCAGGATATTCAGACCACCTCAGTCCTTACCTTGTCCAGGCATGCCGCAGCCCAAAGCTGCTCACCTGCGATGCCTGGGGACACACGCTTGCTCCCTGTTTCCAACTGTACTTTGAGCCCTCTCAGTTATGCAGTTTTAATCTATTTAATGCAGGCCCTGTTGATTTTGTATTGTTTCCCGATCAATCCGTTGCATGGGCCCAAGCCAAGGGCTGTGCGGAAAGCTAAGGATATTTCGTCGGTATGATTATCTCTACCTAACACCCTTGTAACCTCTTTGGCGAAGGACGGTGAGCTCACCACTGCCTATTTCCCTCAAGCTCCTGTTTGCCATTCATTACATCACCCTTTTTTAATTCTCTATCTATCAAGTTCAGTGTTAGTGGTTCCATTAATTGTCCAAGATCCCTCCCAGGCTTAAAGGCTTAAAATCGGCGGCGGCCTGTCCACCCCGTCAAGCGTGGGCACGGCGCTGGCTTTTTCTCAGTCCTCTAGTACTTTCAGTGACTGTTCCAAGACCTATTGAAAATCACCATTAACTATCCAGACAGCTCCTTGGCCGCCTCCTTTACAACTCTTGCAAGTTATTCAGATCTGCTGGTTTAAAAATATCGAGCTCCATCAGCTTGCTGCTCAGCGTACCTCCTATGTACTCTTGGAAAGTATTTCATTAGCACGTTGTCTTTTTTCCACCAGATACCAGGAAGAAACCTGCACTGAGCATTTTTGCCTTTTCTGTGTTATTGATAAATCTCCCATTTCTGTGTAGTATCGGCCCACTGCTAATGCAAGGCTCCTTTTCTTGAAAAGCTTGGAAAATATCCTTCTGTCTTTAATTTCCCCAGCTTCTGAGGTCTATTAATTACTACCAGTTTCCCTTTTCTTCTTCTTGTGTGTTTATGTTCTATGTGTGAGCCTTGGCGGCTCTTTCACTTCCTTTCTAAGCCATGTTGGTTTTTTTAACAAAGATTTCTGTCTGCGTTGCTGCTTTTTGAGTAAAAAATTCTTAAAGGCTTCTCCCTTTTCAACACATTTTTCATTTAAATTCTTTCTCTAAATTGATCTGACTTGGAATTATTTTCTGCTTTGTGAAACAGGACCTTTTAAAGTGCCAAGTGTGTGTGTGTGTGTGTATATATATATATATATATTACTGCTTTGAGCTTTACTTCATTTGCACATAACAAATGTAATCAAGCCATGATCGCTTGTGCCTAGTACAGATCACCTGCCAGGGCGAGGCTGAATGTGGAATTCCCTCATGTTGGAGGCAATATTTTTTGCGTTAGGAAATTATCTTTTTTTTCCCCTGAAATTCTAAGGATATTTTAATACTGGCAGCTCAGGACCTCCAGCATCCATTGCTCAGTCTGAAGTCCCCAGTGATCACAAGATTTTTATTAGATATTATGGATGTGGCTGCTTAAAGAAGCAGATTGTGTCGAGTCCCTGCTGCAGCGTGGCGGTCTGCTGCAGACCCTTCTTGCCTCGTGCTTTATTTCCCAGGATATTGATCCAGAAACACTCTGGATCATTTATTTCCATGTTGCTAATGACTTGGAACCAGCCTGGGACCACTGGTGCTCAGGAGAAGGAGATATCTGCTCCCAGACCAGTCCCAGCGGGATGTGGATCAGGACCGGCAGATCAAGACCTCCAACCACAAGTGGAAATCAAACGGAGAAGGTGGCTGAACGCAGGGCTGCAATACTCCGGCCGGAGAAATCTCCCCACCACCCTGTGGCGTTAGGAGCGGGGTTGTGGTGCGTATTCAGCAATTCCATCTTGTGCCGGTGGTTTTTGCCGCTGCAGTTAATTCTTTTTGCATCCTGTGATTTCCCAATTGTATTTTTTTTTTTGCGGGGAGTGTGGACCGGTGCCCTCGTTCCTCCTCCGTTAAGTTATCAGGCTAAGGTGCCCCTGGCTTGGCTGGCCAGAGTACCCCCCAGGAGCTTTTCCCTTTGAGATGGAGGTCAGCTGAGCTCTACGGCTCCACCACGGATGGCCTCACCCTGGGAAAACACAAACCTCCCTACACCGCTTAAACAACCTGGTATTTAATTCCACGTTTAGCTGCCTTTTTCCTTTCTTTCCCTGTGAAACAGGAGTGATTTTTTTAAGATCACTTTGATGTCTTTCCCCTTCAGCATCATTTGGGCGTCCCCAGGAGCTGCCTGCAATTTGTGAGGTCCTGCGAGGCCCTGCTGCTAGTGCCAAAAAAACATCCTCCCCCGTGGATGGTGGCCCACTGAGTTGAGAAGCCTTCGAATCGCACCTCGCGGCTGGGCTCGGGGAGGCCAGCACGCCGTCCCTCCTCCTCCTCTCCCCATCCTCTGTTGTGCTTCGCAGGATCAAATTCCCAGAAAAAGCTGCCCGCCTTCCTGGGATGCTGGAGATGTTTTTCTGGGCAGCTGGACTTTTAGAGATACATCCTGCCGTTGTCACGCTGAGGATGCAGTAGCAGCATGGATTCCTCCAGCTAATCCTCTCTCTCCCTTTGCTCTGTGGCAGGTTTTTTTCCTTCTTAAGCATAGCCAGACTTTCCAGCAGGTTTTCTGCGAAGGCTGGGTCTCCCCGATGCCCTGCACTTGTCTTTCTGAACCCCGTTGTACATCAAACCCCGTTGCCTGCCTGCATCCCCATCCGTCCCTGAGCTGCTCCGTTGGGCTGTGCCCCGCTCTTTGCAGGGCCAGGTGGGTTTCTGCACACAAGGGCAGGATGGGATCCACCGGAGATCTGTGCCTTTCCACCAGCATTTTTGTCTGCAAGGCACACCAGGAATAGGCAAGTGCAAATTTTATTCTCTGTATTTTGCATCGCTCCCGCTGCCCACTGCTATTTTGTCTTCCCCCATCCATGCTCAGTTACTTATCATAAGCTGATTTGCTTTTTATTGTATTTTTTCATCATTATTCTTTTATCCCAAACGTCATCTCAGTCCCTTCATCCACACCTGCACCAGTTTATTAAAAAAACACTCGACAGCCCTATCTAACGCCGTCTGTACCCTTCGGGGAAATGTCTCCAGAGTTAGCCAAATGTACTGGCGAAATCCCGCTGCGGTTTAAGGGCAGCCCGGCTCCGGCCCCGGCACGGCAGTGTCTGTGGAGGTCAACCTGGCGCTCGCCGGCGGCAAAAGCATATTCCAGAGGGAAAAGCCCACTGGTATTCGGGGCTGGTGTGAAATCTAATCTGGAATTTCCTCTCCCTCAGCCTCCCGCACATCAGCAGCACCGAGGAAATACGAACTGGTCTGGAAAGGACTCCCCAAGGACTGCAGATGATTGGGCCATGAGTTTTTATTTTAAACTAAATCCTGACCTTTGGATAAAGTCTGGGAAAACCAGATCTAGTTGGGGATAGGCTCAGGGACAGCAGCGTGGCTGTGTCGTGGTCGGCCACCACGCCACGATCACCCTGGCACCTGTAATCGTCCATCCAGCCCCTTCATCTGGTATTCCCACAATCGTCTTCTTTATTTGGCTGCCAACGTGGCTTTTGGCAATTTTCGGAGCCTCCTGAAGCCCGTCTTAAACCCTTTAATAACCAAGATGGCCCTTTCTGACCAAACCCTCCACTCCAGCCATAGGGCAGCAAGACAGGCTACGGGCACACCACAAAACCTAAATCAGGTCACGAACAGAAGATGTAACACGTGGCTGCATTTTTAGTGTAGAAACTACCCCCTTGTCAGGCACAAAGGTGCTGTTCCTAAAATAATACTCATTTTAAAACCACGCGCTATCCTGATAGCCCTGCACTAGCACTTGTCACTAGTAAATCTCATTCTTCTCTCTGCTTCCTCAGCAGATTGTCATTAGTGATTTCTTTTTCACCAGGTACCGTTAAACATGCTGTTATTTTAAATACCTACTGTAGTAGGAGCAGCATCCCGCGTTGGTCGGGGATGTATCGCACCTTGGTGCGTGCACAGGCATTAGCCTCTGGTCTCTATACCCCATTTAACTCCACGGAAGGAATAGCTGGCCATTAGTTACCATGCCAATTAACATGTAAAACTACTGTAACCATGTAAAACTACTGAGAAAACAACAGAAGGGGGCTGGAATGTCTTTTTTTCTCTGCCAAAATTTTCATATGCGTTTAAGCAACTTCAGTTGTAGTGTTTTTCTTGGAAAGTTTGGGGGTTTCCACCCAAAGTCTCTCTCCATGAAACAAATGGGAGTTTGTAGTTGCCAAAAAATGCAGTACCTGAAGCATGGAATTTTTAGGGGGAAAAAAAAAAAACCCAACCCCCCCGATGTATAATGTTCTCGCATTCATGAAGGACCCGGTGTAGTTTGAAAAGACATCTTCAACTGAAAAAAATGCTTCAGTGGGAAAATTTCCACCCACTGTGGTTGCATCTCTTCCCTCCAGCTCTGAGAGAGAGGAAGGTTTTCTTCCAGACGAGGGTGGTGATGTGTTTCAATGGATGGACAAGAAAATGCATCGATAGAGAAAAAAAAAAGCCTGAGTGGGAAGACGCAGTCTGAAACTTCCTACTAGGTGGGCAACCGAGGCAGGTACTGAGCGTAACCGTCCCTTCCAGTGGGGATGCACGTGCCTAAATCCCGCAGGTTTCCATCGCCAGGCTTTATACAGCTCTTTTTATTTCCTTGGAGTCCGGGCCGAGCCAGGACTCGAATCTGAGCCGATAGTCTTGGCTCAAAACTAGAACTCCAGTAACGCCGGCGGCGATGGCAGGATGCAAATACGAGCCGGTGCGCCTGGCAGTCCTACCGGAGATTTACCGGAGGAACCGTGTTTTCATACATTGCACAGATTTTGCTTTATGGGCATTTGTGAGCATCTTTTTAATTTCTGTTAAATAGAGCTCCCCCTTTAATACTTGTGTATTAATACACTCGTGCATTAATATAAATACATACATATATGCATGCACACAGACCCGCACAGACACCCCGATGCTGCGAATAGTTGGCACGCTTAGAAACAAGGGGGTGCATCGCCGGACTAGGACCCCGTGTGCTCCAGAGGCACGAAGCGAGCCGTCGCCACTGCCTGGGGAAGGTTTCGCATCTTCAGCAATCCCTGGAAAAAAATAACCTGCGGACAGGACTGGCGAGGGGCTCCTGCTGTCTTGCACCTTCCCGACGGATAGGCAGGACCCCGATGAGACGCTGTGTTGAAGGGAGGGGACCGAGGTGCGCAGCAGCCCAGCCGGGAGGGGATACAGCCCGGACCGCTGCCATAAACCCTGAGCGGCAGCACGGCAGCACGGCCTTTTCATGAATAAATAATTTGTGTTGCAGTTGCAGTGTGCTGGACCCAGCACGGAGCAAAGTCTGCCCGGAGACTTGGCGTTGGCGGCGCTGAACAAGGCGTTTGGCCCTTTCCCGTTGTCCCCCCCACCCACCCACCTGCAAATGGGGACCCCCGGGTCTGGCAGGCGACGGCCGCCCCTCGTCGCATTGAAGAAGCAGCGGGAGAGCGGCGGGAGCAGGGCGGGGGAGAGATGAAGGGATAAATAAAAATCCGGGAGCATCCCGGAGCCGCGGCGAGGTGGTGGGGGGCTGCGGGGGGCTGCGGCCTTGCTGGGGCGGGAGGCGAAGGCGACGCAGTTCCTGTCTCTTTAAATCCACCCTGAGCCAGGAGCTGGGAGATGAGGCAGAGCAGAAAGCTCAGGATCCCTGCTCATTAATAAGCAGGATTTATCCCCGTAGGGAGCCGGGAAGGAGGGGGGAGGCCGTGGGGAGAGCGGGGTGAGCGGAGGCCCTCTGCCCCCCCCCCTCCCCCGACCCCCAGCCCCTCACCCCGGCATCCAACCTCGCTCCGAGCATCCTCCGGCCAAGATGTGGGATCCGCCGGGCGAGGCGAGCGGGTACCCCCGGGAGTGAGGTTTGCTGGGGGCGGAGGGGAGGGGGGGGGGGGGGGCGGGATAACGGAGGCGATGGCGGGTTTTTAGGGCGCGGGGTGCGTGCGCGTTGCGAGGGCCGGAACGGGAGAGGCTGGGGGAGCCGAGCGGGAGGGCGGCAGAGGCACCGCATTGCTGCTGAGCCGCCCGCCCGGCCGCCGCCGCCGCGCCCGGCCCCGCCATGCCGCCGCTCCCGCCGCTCCCCCCGGCCCTGCGCCGGAGCCAGGCCGGGCGGCCGGGCAGCCTGAGGTGGAGGTCACAGCGGGGGCTCTGAGGCGTCCTCCCCTCCGGGGTGCGCTGGGCTGCGGAGCCCGGATTTGGTTTTATTTTTCCTTTTCCTTCTCTTGGCATTTGGCCTCTTTTTTTTTTTTTTTTTTTCCCCTTCTCTTTTCCCCCCACCCCCGTTCCCTGCCTTGGATGGTTTTTAGGTGGAGTCGTTTGCACCAAAACCCAATAGCTGCTGCTGTTCTTGCTGCTATTTTTTTTTTTTTTTTTTTTAATGATACTGTTTCCACAGCAGGGGAAGAGAGAACTGATCCTGAACATACTCCCAGAGAATGAATAATCACAAGAAACTGGCTTAAGCAGCTCGCTGGATCTGGTGCATGATTTCGATTGAGTTTGATTTGATTTGATTTTTTTTATTTTTGATTTTTTCCCCAAGTCATCGTTCGCATTTTATTTTCTGCATTTCTTTTTTTTTTTTTTTTTTTTTTTTCACCTTTTGGGGGATTTGCAAACCGAATTACATGCATGTCCAGTGGGGGAAGGTTTAATTTTGACGATGGAGGGTCGTACTGTGGAGGCTGGGAGGACGGAAAGGCTCATGGCCACGGAATCTGTACCGGCCCGAAGGGTCAAGGTGAATATTCGGGCTCCTGGAGTCACGGCTTTGAGGTGCTGGGGGTCTACACTTGGCCCAGCGGCAACACTTACCAGGGCACCTGGGCGCAGGGCAAGCGCCATGGCATTGGCATGGAGAGCAAGGGGAAGTGGGTGTACAAAGGAGAGTGGACCCATGGATTTAAGGGACGGTACGGGGTCCGAGAATGCACTGGAAATGGGGCCAAGTACGAAGGCACCTGGAGCAATGGATTACAGGATGGCTACGGGACAGAGACCTACTCGGATGGAGGTAGGTGCTGCATTGATACCTTCCCGGCCGGGGCGGGCGGTGGTGTAGGGGTACAAGCCTCCGACCGGGGACCCCGGTTTTGGGCTGGAGCCTGTGAGTTTGCAACCTGCTAGCTTGGAGTGAGGGATGCTCATACCCCGCAGGAGATAAGGAACCAGCCCAGCACGGCATCAGCCCAGCCCTTTGCCACAGGTAGCCCCATATGTTCAGTGGGTCTCTGGGCGCCGGGTCCTCCCCCTCCTCGGCCAGGCTTTTTGGGGAGGGGAGCTGGCTGCGCTGGTGGGGGGACGCCCGGCTCTTGCCCGGGGGGGGGTTGGAGGATGGGGTGGGCCAAGCCGTTGGGAGACGACCCAAGTTGCACATGGGATTCGCAGTTCTGACTGCACCACTGGAACCTGTAGGATTTGCATCGAAGCAACCCGGGCCAGAGGGGAGGAGAGCGGGAGGAGGGGTCCAGGGCAAGATGGGTGCAGCTCTAGCGCTGCAAATGCTTCCAGCGAGGGGCTGGGGTCTTTGCAAGCCCTGCAGCCCCTCCAAACGCAGCCCCACGCTTAATAATACCAGGCAAAAGACAAGAGTCTTACATTCCTAGTTTATGGCTTAATGCTTAGCGTAGGGGCTCAGAGGGATCACCAAAGCTATTCTGTGCCGTCAACACGGCTTAACGAGATGTTGAGGGGAAACTAGGATTAAATGAAACCCAAGAAAACCCAATTGGAGCGATCAAAAAAAAAAAAAATTGCTGGACTAATAAGCTTTAAGGCCGAACTAGGAGAAACAGCTGGTGCTGTGCTGTAAGTGGCTGTATCATCCTCTCTCAGGTTTTGTGGCTACTTCCATCTAAACTGCCACCATAATACGAGGCAGGCCTACCTGCCGGCAGCCGGGGGCATTCGGCAGCTCTGCCCCGTTGTTTTGCTGGCAAATGTGTCCATCTAAAGCAGGCTTTTTTTTTTTTTTTTTTTTTGGTAAGACATCATTGTTTTGCAGGACTGCTACGTTAAGGAAATTGCAGCGTTGATGAGCTCCATCGCAGCCTTCCTGAAAGGTGCTGCAAGACCTTTCTCTAGAAAACCCAGTTTGCTGCTTTGTGATTATACAGGGAGGCAAGATTAAACGTTACCTGCAGCCGCTCTTTTATGCTCTCAAAGGGAGAGGTGGAACGATCTCTTGATTTTTTTAATGATAATTTTGTGCTGGTGGCTTTCTCCTAAAGGAAAATATAGCTGCAACCTTTTGTTTCAGCTGCCTGGAATTATGCTGGGGTCTGAGCTGGAATCTGCCGAGTGTGTGTTTGCAAGCCATCGATAAATCCCAGCAGTCCTTCAGCTGAGAATAAAGCTTGGTCAGAGAATAATCGCGGTCTCCCACGTTCAGAGCGGTCAGGAGGGGATGTGGGGGGGTTTCTGCGTGCTCCCGACGCGAGTGCCATCGCCCTGCTCCCCTCCTGGCACCCAGCCCCTGCCGGGGAGGTTTGCAGGAAGGCAGACAGAAGTCTCGACAAACTACAGGTCTCCGAGGGCTGGGTGTTGCAGGGCTGGCCCTGTCCCCGGGCACGCACGTGCCCCCACCCCGGCACGCTCCCCATCAACTGCAGCATGGCGGCTTTTTGGGAAACCTGGGGAGCATCTCCAAATTGGGGTGGCTTACCAGCAGTTTCACCGTTCCTGAGAACCTACCAGAAGCAAAAAGCTTTTTCTCCCATCTTGTCAGGCCAGCCCGGCTCCTCGGTGTTTGGGGACCAAAAGAGCTGTACTGCATGTTTGTCATTTTAGGAGGAGGTAAGAGGATCAGGAGGAGACAAGGGCAGGGTCTGTAGCACAATGCTCCCCCCCCCCGCAGGGACTCAGCAAACCGTCCTAGGAGGAGGGGGCGGCTGTGCTGGGGAAATGCAGAGCGATGGTACCCGCGGCCAAGCCCATCCTGCTGCCGGGAGCAGGGATGGGCCACGCACGCTCCCACCAGGCTCCTCCACACCAGCTTTCCCCCCCATTTCGGTTGGGCAGTCACCGTGGAGTGACTGAACCCGGCTGAAATTGCACTTTCACCAACTTGGCAAGTACCCAGAGGCCCCGGCCCTTTCCCAGTTGCCTTGTCTCCGTTCTGGGTGGAAAACACCAAAGTTGGGCATCTCCAGCCTTTTGGACACCGAACCTTAATGAACTTTGTGCGTTTGGATACAAGAAGCTGATGTGTGCAGGAGCTCTGCTGGAAGGGTGGCTGCGTAGCTATTGCACAGGGGAGGCAACTGTTGGGAAGGATGTTTCTCATTAATCTATTCAAGTTATTACCTTCATCAAACTGAAGTATCCTAGAATCCTCGCCCCAGCATCTGTCACTTGCCACCCACAGATAAATATTCATCCCTTGCATATTTTTTTTTTAGCACATCAACCAGGGCTAGGGGATGGGTCCCTAACTGCGCGCAGCGAGGCTCAGGAAGCGAGATGCCCCAGAATCCATGGGTTTCACTCCAATTTTACCATTTCCTTGCACAATAGTGGGTAAGGGCAAGTCTCGACACTCCACCAACCGTTGCCGGCGCTATCTTGGGGTGCAATATTTTGTGTGACTGATGCACATGCGTTGATGCGTTGGGCTTGGACGTAGGGTATGGCATGCGATGGCCTGAGCCGCGTTGCCACCCCCCCCGCCGTCCTGGCTCTGCTCGCCGCCCCGGGTACCATCCCCCCCCACCCCCCACGCCGGGTGCTCACGCCTGCCACGCGCACACGCATGCACGCTTCCCCCACATGCAGCTTGCAGATCTTGCACCTCCCACGCGGACACACTCATCGCCATGCACACACGCCTCTCCTCCCCACGCCGAGACGCCGCTTCGCCCCTCCGCTCGCATACCCACACGCACGTGGTCTGCCCCCAGCCCAGCGCCAGCGCTCTCTGACCCATGCACGAGCCGGATGAATGCAAACCGCCTTCCCTGAGCCGTGCGGATATGTGTCCATCAATGCAAACCTATTGCACAGAGCCCAAATAAGCAAATGCAGCCTCGCTGTTCCCCTAGGAGCCCACACTTTGCCAAATCTCCCTGGCACCGCTGCGCGCCCGACCCACAGTCCTGCACCTGCGGCACACGCATGCACCGTCCTGTCTTTCCCCTGCACGCATGTACTCACTCAGACCCCCCACAAACCACGATACTGCTGACATGTCCTTATCTTTCTGCCAAAAATCCCTGCCACCTCCTGCCCTCATCCAGAAGCACCCTGATATTACGTAAACCAGGCTTCTGAGGATTGCTTCAGTTGGCTGCTGGAGTTGCACCACTCGTTTGCTGGGCCTGATTCAGCCCGGCTCCAGAGCGGGAGCAGGATTGCTCCCTTGCTTCAGGTGAAAGGGGCTGCATCCACCTGGGTCAGCACCCATGTGAGCCGGAGCCGCTGCCATCGCCCTTGCTGGAGCTGGTGGAACCTCCCTGGAGCAGAGGGTTGGAGACCTCCTCCCATTGGAGACCCTCTCCCGAGCAGGTCTGGAGATCAGGATACATCTCAGCTGGTTCCTGCCTTTCTGTAATTCCACAGACGCTCTGGAAATACTCGGTGATTTTATCCTGGGTACAGTTTGAGTTGTAACTGCAGGCTTGCCATGGGAATCCTAGGGCTGTGCATGGGGTTTGGGTTTTGCTGCTGAAACCGTGGTTGTGGGGGTGGGTAAGATGGGGTGGATGAAGGAAGCCCCAAATCTGCTTTTGCCTTTTCCATCACTGCCAAAGCTGTTTTTCTCCTCCCTCCACCTCTCCCCAGCTCAGCATTTGGGATCCGAGACCGGACAGGGGCTCGGGGAGGGGACCAGCCCCTCTCTCGGGTCCCCGCTGCCCGGCCAGCCCTTGGGGAACGGCTCGTGGCGGTTCCCCGGACTGGAGGTGTTCGTGGTGCATCGGGGCCGTGCCGGGTCCCTCCTGCTGCCACCCCCTCGCCCCATCCCGGGTGCCCACGTGCTCCATGCAGCCTCGTTTCTCGAGAGGGCTACCCCAAAACGGACGGGCAGTCACATCGCGGTGTTCATCTTGTGTAATCCTCCGTGCCCACTCACCTAAATGAATCATCCCTTTGATAGGTGAGTGAAATATAATTAGTGTTTTCATTGTTAGCACCGTGTGAGTAGGCAAGTGGGTTTTCTTGGCCTGGGCTGGGAAATTTTCATGCTTTGCAAGCGATGGGAAGAGGGAAGTGGTGCGGTGGGAGCTGCTGGCGTGGGCTCTCTCGCAGCCTGTCCTGCCTGGGCAGGAGCCGTGGCGGCTTTGTGCCCCGCTTTCCCCACCTCTGCAGTGGCACCGGTGACACCTCCAGCCACTCTCTTAGCAGGTGCTCCAGGAGCTACCAGCCAAACGGCTTTGAAGTGCTTGAGGAGATGAAAACCATGAAATATTTTGCAAAAGCAGGCCCCTTGCCCCCGTAAAGGGTCGCTCCGGGGGGATGGACCCGGGGATGCCACAGGGGGACCTGCCTGTCCGGGAAGGGGCCGCAGCCTCCTCGCCTGAGCCGAGAAGTGGGTTTGGATGAACCACCACCGGCCGGTGCCACTATGGGCAGCGGCATCACCGAGGGCTGCCTCGTGCCTCTCTCCATACCGGGGTTTTTCACGGGTTCACTCTACAGCTGCAGGGAACCAACTAGCGAGGGCAAATTTCCATGTGATCTATTCATAGCGCAGGTGTCAGAATTACCTTAGAAGTATCAGCTCTCGTCTTATTTTGCTGCCGGGAAGGAATTGTTGATGCACTTTAAATAGTGGGTGGAAACAAGCAAATACAAATGCACCCTGATCCCCGATCCTCCGGGTTCCTGCAGAATCCAGACACGGCCCTAGCTGGTCCTAACAACCCCCCTAAGAACCTGCTAATTAAAAAAGCAAGCTATGAACTTTGTTTATGAAGCACCTTGCTGTCTCGATTTGGTACAGAAGGTGCTTGCAGTGCAACAGTGGTTCTAGGAGAGCAATAACTGAAACATCAGGGCCCGCCGAACATAGAAAAATGAATCAAAATACTAAATGAAGATTCTGACCAGCATCATTAAAAATAAATGATATGAACTCATGGTAATTACTTATCTCACTGGAACATGCTGCTTAGTTTCAAGTACAGCTCAGGACAGAGGAAGAAGGATTTTCACCCCGGGGAAAAGTACGTGAGAGAGAAATTGCCAGACAGGCTTAGACCCTCACCCCATCTTCTCGAGTATTTTATCCAGCGCGTGATGCTCCAGGGGATGGTGTAGGACCCCAGCCTTGGGGCAGTCGGACCCCCTTACATGCCTCTCCCTGACCCATAATAGAAGGTGACTTAAGTCCTGAAGCACAATTTTAATATCCTTTCACTGGGGATGCCGGGGTGGGTTTCTCACGGCTTTTAATGCAAATCTCAGGATATTTGCATGTGGTTTGATATCCCATGGGGCTCCTCGTGGTTGGGTGACATCTGCTTCTGTAGCTGAACATTTTTTTTCCTTGAAGCTCCAGCTTGTGGAATCATGTGATTTTGCAAGATTTTCGGCTTCATTTTTGAAGCAAGGTTTCCACCCAGACTATTGCAGAAAAGTCATTCTTACAGGCTTGGAAAGCAGCAGACGAGAGCTAAAAATGCCTTCTGTTTAAAAATGCCTTGATTTTAAAATGAACCTGATTAATTTTGAATGCTTTGAGTCAGGTAATGCCGATGTAGATGAATGATCTGTATTAATGTAGGCATGACTTGAAGATACAGAAGCCGGGCAGGATGGCGTTGGTGATGGCCTTATAGGGGGCAACACTGTGGTTTAGCATCTGTCTTGTGAGATTTTGCAGTTTCTGCCTGTTTGGGGTCTGGCTTTGGCATTAACTGAAGTCCTGACCAAGAAAGGATTTTTTTTTGCAGGAGTTTGCAATAGTTACAGGAGAGTCTTAACGCTAGTTTGCCCCTGCAATAAGCTGTTTAACTTACAACTGAAGTATTTGTTAACAAAAAGGGGGAGCTTGGAGAAGAAAGCCACTTGAATGGCAAGTGTTTATATTTTGGCGTTTGATATTGGCTTTTCAAAGACATATTCTGGCCTTTGAATCCAAAAATCCTTAAAAATTGCAATTGATGCATAAGCATTCCCTTAGAACAGCCGCTCCTTTCCCAAAATTATTCCCTGAAGAGGTTCCACTTATTCTTTACATACAGCAGAGCGTCATGAATTTTCATGAATGAGTGAACAGCCAGAGCAAGGTCCCTAATTTTGCAGATATTCGCACCAAGATGATCACTATAAAGATATGATTTCCTGCTCAGGGCGTCACTTTGGGTCTGCAAGGTGTTTCCGTGGGCTGAATAAGGGATTGATCATTTATTTCAAAGGAAATAAATAACCCTGCTCTCGCCTCGTCCCGTCCTGCGCCATCCCCGCTCCTGGAGCAGCCTCGTATCCCCAATCCATGGGGAGCTCAGCCGCATGGGATGAGGCTGAGCATCTCCCACACCTCGCAAGGGATGCAGCCCCCCAAAACCCGGCGCCGGCACACAGCGCCGTTTGTGAGTGCCGGAGAATTAGCCCTTACTCCTGTGAGCTCAGCTGAGAAATGGGGTGAGATCACAGAGTTTGCGATGAGGATTAGAGCGCTGGGGGATTAACAGACTAAGCATCAGCCCGATTTCACTCAGCTTTGTGAGAGGAGCACATTAGCTGTAATAAAGGTGCTGAGCGATATGTTAATGTTTCGCATCCCTCGTGCTAAAGCCTTATCCCAGTTTTGACCCCAGTCAGTGGCCGAATCCGCAGGGATTCAGCTACCCTGGGCAACATTACGGGCCCCGTTTCAGCCAGGGGATGATGCTCCCTTGACCTTCCATGGCTCTGGCGGACCCGGCGCTTCCCATTCCCAGGAAGACTAGAAATTTCTTTCTTCGGTTCTTTCCTTTTGAAAAGCTGTATTTCCCCTGACTCCAGGACCTGGCGCTTTAAGAAAAATCACAACCGGCCTGAGACGCATTATGAGCCCCATCAGAATTAGCGATGCCAAGATTTTATTGTCATTATAATGGTTTGAAGCATTTCTCCGAATGCTGGCTGGAAAAGGCAATTACTAACGAACGCAAACACGCTTGGGGAAGCAGGAGGTACAGAAGCAATGAGAGGAAAGAGGGAGGGGGTGCTCAGGACAGACTTGCGTTTTCCTGCACACGGTGGAGAGCAAATTGAGTTTTTCCCCTTTGAAGCAAATAGCCAAAATGCCTCGGAAGCCGTTGTCAGGCGAGACCGAACGTAGTCGTGTGACTGGGGGGATGCTCCTCTCGCAGATGTTATCCGAGCTGAATTTCCATACGTGATTTTTCTGGAGTGGCTTCTCCTTAATATTATAAGGGCACATATCCATCACTGGCCAGTCCCTGTGGAAAATGGCTTAATTCCTGCGGCTGGGGTTATCTTCAGACGTAGGACATCAGCTTCGGGGCTTTGCCCCATTCCCTGCCCTGCCGTAGTTTTGCTGTAGGCTGTGCAAAGCCACTTCATGCCCGCAGGAGGAGGCACACACCTCGTTTTGTTGGAGGAGCTCTTCCTCCGTCTCGCTCTCTGCCTCAGTTTCCCATCTGTTAGTGCAAATATCGGCAGTCTTTGCAATATGACGCACATTAACGTTTGCCCATGAGGGAAGTAGCTTCATTCTGCTGCTTGCCTGATTGCAAAGTATCTTTGGGGCCAGGCATCATGGCAATGAGAATATAAAGGACCCCCCATGTTTTGGATGGGGCTCATATCCCCCAGATGAGCATTCTCGCCACATGTGAACCTGACTTTCAGATGATTTTCCCTATGGAGAACGCTTGAGCAATCCCTGTTCTGTGGTATTTCTGCCAGAGTTACTTTACGTTGTTATTTGCACCCGCAGAGGAGGAGGCAGATTCCCTGGCTGTGGCGTGAGGCTGTATAAATCCATCTCCTCCCGCCAGCCCCCGGCTCTTGCTCCTGCAGAGGTGCCCAGCGAGGTGCTGGCTCTGCCAGGGCCAGCCCTGCACCCCTCTCTACTTGGCTGCAAAGTGATCTCCTACGGTACATCATCCAAACCCAACAACTCCACTGGTTTGTTTCCTTAGATGGAGGGTCCCTGCCTTTTAGCTTTTAAAAGTACAAGCTAACCATGCTGATATGAGCTGCAGACTTGTAATGTTTTATTATTTGTTGAGCCCCAGCAACAGACTTAATGCTACCCAGCACCCAGGCAGTAGCAAAGCAGCCCATGACAGCTCTGCTCTAGTCTTCTCCTCTCTTCTCTCTGCTCTGCCCTTCTCCCTTCTCAGTTCCCTCTTCCCCTTCTCTCCTCCTCAGATGCCTGGACCCCACTGTGCCCATCGCGTATGTATGTATCCAGCCTCACATTAAGCAATATGACTAACATCCATCACGTGTTCGTGCCTGCAGATTATATTTGCATACTCAAAAATCCGTACTTTATTTCTTCCCCTGTGTAAGCAGTTACCAGAGCATATTTTTGGCAAATTAGCAGCCACAGCAGAAGCATCTGACTGTGTTTTTAGCATGGCTTGGTGATGGTCAGAGGCATGGAGAGCCTTGGCAGGGCTGGGCGGAGGTAATTTGCCGCTGGTGCCATATCCATGCGGCGCTGCCCACAGGCACCATCACTGATTCCCACCTTTTACGGTGGGCAATGCTGGCAGCAAGTCGTAGCCCTCCATGTCATGCCAGTGTGGGATTTAGGTGAGCATCTGGGGGACGATTGCTGCTCTCCAACCGGCAGCTGGGGACGGGGCAGGGAATGCAAGGCACGCAGCGCGATGCCTTGTCCTGCTGCCAGGAGTGATAGTGCAGGTAGGACGGCTCTTGGGATGTCTTGGCAGCAAACGTGCACCCATATGCATGCTCAGGAGGACCCATAAATGCAGGTAGCACATTTGGGGGTCACATTTTTACCAGCAAAGCCCCCTGACTGCTGGACATCAGCCGGGGTGGCCAACAAGGATGTCCCCATCATCACACTGTCAGGACTGAGGCTGAATTAGCATCCTCCAGTCCTCTCTTTTCTCTCATACATCTTCTCTTTTGGATAGATGTTTCTGAGATGCTAAACATGATTTGTGCCTGAATCCTCCCTGGGCCTTTCTGATATCAAATAGCTGGAAAGTGCTATCTGTAAAACTTGTTCCTTGTGTTGTAATCCAAGAGACTGGCCTAATTATTGCCATCAGACATCTTTAATTAATATGCTGCAGAGTTCAGAGATAAGAGGGGAGGTGAGCATACCAAGAAGGATCCTTCACAAGATAAACTAGCAATTTGCAAGGTCTAATGACTTCTGCTTGGTTTTGAAAAGTGGACGGGCACTTCGGACGACTCAGACCTCGTTCCCAAATCTTGCTGAGTGGCGAAAGCGAGCTGGGAGGTTTGGATCACTGCCGTTGCCGAACACAGTCACCGTAACAGGCGGATCTGGCTGTGCTTCAAGGATGGGACAGAGGCTACAGAGAAACCTGCCCTTTGAAGCCTGCTGCTCCCATGTTCTGTGAAAGCCTGGGTAGCTGGGCCCGTGTTGCTGATTATTTTAGCTAACCTGGAAATACCTTGCATTAAGCCGTGACAGTAGGTTATTTGTATTTTTTTAACTCTTTTTTTTTAAACCATTTTTCTAAGCATTTGACTTTTTCCGAGGTCATGTTGTGATAAGAATAAGTATGTGTCCACAGGCCTCAAAATGCTTTACAACATCCTAAATAACTGCTTGAATTTCTCCATGCGAGAAACTGAAGGGGAGCAAGGCAGGGCAGGTCTGTGCAAACCTCCCCGTGTGCTTTACCCCGTGTGCTGGCCAAGGGCTTCGTCCTGCAGGACGCCGAACCGGCCCTCTCGGTGCGGGAAAAGCCTGTGAGCAGCCTTCAGTCCGTAAAGCTTGTACTTGGTGGTGTTCCTGGACTGGAGGCAGAGGGCTCAGCAGCCTGCAAAATGCCAGATCCTTGGGTACGGGGGGAGGGAGGACAGAAAATGCAGCCGTTCCAACCCAAAAAATCCTGACTTCTGTCTCCTTCCAACGCCATGGTGAAGATGGATCAGGTTTATAGCCAAGTGAACGATCCCACCTTCGGTCAAGGGAAGCCCCACGTGCGTTGCTGGGCTGTGAGCAGCCCATCATCCTCCCTTGGGGCTTCCCCCTGTATCGTTCAAAATCCGCCTATTGCTCTGGCGTGCCCTAAGGTGCTGCTTATTTGTCTGAAAGCCGGAGTCCCCTGGGCGTCGTTGTTGGTCTTCGCCATCTCTCCGTAAGCAGGAGAGGACTGCGGGTGGCAGGCGGCCCCTCGGCTCAGGGCAGCAAGAGGCAAAGCCGGGCTCTTTCCACCCTGTGGCACTTCCCACCTTCACCTGCTGAGTGCAGCTCTGTAGGCCACCTCCATCTGGGCCAGAAAGGCCATTTTCTAGATGTTCCAGGTCTCTTCTCCCTCTCCATTTCACTCTTGTGTGCGAAAGGCACCTGGTACGGAGACAAATGGCATCAATGAAGTGACTCTTCTTCTTGCTCGAGGTTTCAAGCTGGTGTGCTGCATGTGGGAAGAGCAAGCCATGAGTTGGTTGCCTCTTCCCAGCCATGGTGAAGACCTCGTCCGCAAGAGCAAGCAGCTCCCCCCGCGGTCCTGGGCCCACGAGCACCCACGCGAGCCCCGCTGCAGTGGCTGTACCCCAGGGAGATGAGCTGGAGCTGGAGCTGGGTCTCCTCCTTCCCTGCTCCCCAGGAAAAAAACCAAAAACTGGCAAAGCCAAGGAAATGAACGGAAACCCGTCATTCTTCCTGGTGTCTGTAATGCCTCCGATCCTTCCAGAGCACTTTGAAATAGGAGCTAGTCTTCCCAATACCCACCTGAAAAGCTGGAGCGCTGCTGCATTATCCCTGTTTCCAGCAGGGAATGTGGAGGCGATGAGGCTGCGCCCGGCTGGCTCGCCACCGGCTTTGCACGGGGTCCCGCTCACCTCCCCATTTCTACAAGGTACAAACCAGGGCGAACCCTGATTTCAGGGATTTTGGCATTATGGGGACAACAGGAGCAGCCCTGCAGACTCTCTGCTCTCTTCCCAGAATGAATTTTAGCCTCCTGAGCCAAATGCTGAGAAAGTGCTGAATAACTGCAACAAATTAGATTACTTTTTGGTACTTGTCATTTCTCAAAACATATGATCTTCTGCTGGAGCATCAGGAATGATGCTTTGGAGGCCAGTGGCTTCCCACTTTCTGCTTTCAGCCTGGCTGGCTCCAGCCAAGGATGGGGCTCTGCATGGTCCTCAAGACAATGGAAATTCCTGCAGGAGTTTTAAAAGCCGTTTGGAAACAACCCAGCCTTGCTCCAAGGGGAGCCAGCCAAAAAAAAACCCCACCCCAGGCTTAAGAACACAAGTGAAAGTGGCCAGCAACCGCATTGCCCATTTTCTTCTCTCCATGTTTCCACCCCATCCCGACTTTCCTCGTCTTTCTTGCGAGCCTGTCTCCTTTCTCACACTCCATCTGCTCTTTCCGAAAGAGGAATATTCTCACTGATCCATCTTTCAGGATGACTTCAGTTATTTTCTCCCAGCCTCAGGTTATGCCCTCTCCTTATCTCTGCTCTATACCTGTGCACGCGCGTGGCCACATCCCCACCCTTCTTGGCATCACCTTTATCTTGGCCAAATCCTGCTGGAGCAATTACACCAGGAGTCAAGAAATCTTCCCCGGGGTAAAACCGCAGCGAGCGAGAGCACAACCTGCTTATTCCCTCGGGCTCTGATTTTGCTGCCATTACGATGAATGGCAAAATTCCCATTCCCAGGGCGGAATCAGGCCCTCTTTTCAGCAGGATCATGGTGGTGGCTGAGATTTCTTGGCTTGGCTGTCCAGTTCTCTCCTATCATGCATCTGCTTTTGTCCACGACTTCCACCCAGCCCTAGCGCTGGCCGCACAGCTCAGCTGCCTGCAGCTGCCTGCACGATGCTGCCCTGACCACGTAATGGATGCTGAATTTTCCCTGATGCAATCACTCCATTAATCTCATGCAATTAATGCTTCGGGAAGCCTTTTGCAAATATTGATAGTAAGGAGAGAGCTACAACACAGAAATGGTTGCTGCTTTGGTTGTATTACCATAGTAAGTCACAAATTACCTAGCTCAGGAGGATTTTCTTTCTGTGTCCAAGACTTTTTTGGCTGCTTTTGTCCTTTTTGCCCAGTGCAAAAGGGCCACACGGAAGGGGGGATGGATATTTGTGGCATCCTGAAGGCATCCATAAGAGTGACCTGCATGGCTGGGGGGAAGAGGTTGGCACATTTGCCTCCCCAGCAATTCCCTTCCATCATGGTGGCTTTGCCTCTTTTCCATAGTGCCCCGGCTTGGGCAATGCAATCAGCTTGTGGCCAGGATTGCAGTAGTCTTGGCTTGCTCCCTGCTTCCCATCCCAGCGGAGGCACGTTCCCCTCTTGTGCACAGTTAAAGAGGGTGTCTGCTCTTCTGCCCCGACCCTGGGAGGTCCTCAGTTCCCTACGTTTGCACTGAAGTCCTTGAGGACCTCCGTTCAGCACCTCAGCAGATCAGTCTGGGGACTTTTTGCATCAGACGTGCTCGTCCTGTTACACCCAGCCCCATCCAACAGTCCCCACTGCACGGGCTTCCCATTGCACGCTCCCTTTTCAGCTCCCTAGCTCTGAAACAGCTCTAGCCAGTCCGTCCTGGCACGTAAAGTGGAAAATCATAAAATCTCTGCAGGGAGAAAGAGTCTCTCGGCTCCTTGTGAGATTAAGCTTTGTGCATATATCTGCAAATGGTAGGGGGGAGAGGTTAAGCTGAGCAGTGCAAGGGGAGGAGGTGACAGTGCTTAGCAATGCAGATCAGATGGCTCTGAGACCTTCCAGTATTCATGGCCAAATCCTGGGATATTTAGGGGTTTAAAACATAATGAAGTTAGATGAAGGAAGGAGTGCTGTTTGGGCGAGGAAGGACGGATGAACTCAGCTCCCTGGAAGGAAGCTCTTTGATCTGCTGGTGGCCATGAAGGTGGCCAGATGTCTTGGTGGCCATAGGGGAGGTGACTGTGCCCTCCTAGGCAATCCCCAGAGGCGAGCCATGCTGCTTTCCCACAGGGAAGCAATCGGGAGAGCAATGACACCCATGAAAGCAGACTTGGGGTGTGGGTTTTGCTCTCTGCTGGGAGTTGCTCCATGATGTTGGGAGGGGAGAAGCAGGACGAGCCAGCCGGATGGGATGGCTCCTCAAGTCCTTGCATCCTCTGCTTAGAAAAATCAGCCTTGCCAGGGAAATGCAGCAATTGCTCCTGGCAGCTGTGCAATTCTAGGAGTAGGTTTTAAGGCCATGCAAAGATGACGGCTTCCCGGGCACCTCTGCCTTGCTGGAGATACACACAGGCGCTCGCTGCAGCTGTAACCTGCTGTGACCAATTTGCCGCCTCTGCTCCAGCTGCGACGCGCTGTCACGCAGCTTTGTTCTGCTCTTTGCCACTGCCTCTGGTTTTCAGCAAAGGGCCGTGCTTGCTTTACGGTGCTTCAGTTTAATCCGGGTTTTTTTTTTTCAGCTGCAGATTTGCTAGGAGACAGGGAGGTCAAGGGACCTGCCTGGGGCCAGGGACCGAGTCAAGTGATTCAGCCAAGGGAAAAGGAGTCCAGGACTTGGGCAGGGCGGGCTATGACGGATCTCGTGCAGGACCTTTTCTCCCTGTCCCCTTGCCCACGCTGGCACCTTTCCCTGAAATGCCTTGAATCCATCTCTAGAGGCAACAGGAGGTTGAGCATGGGGTGAGGACTTCCCAAGCCATCTTGGGGGCTCCGTTTGCAGGGGTGCTCAGGGTGTTGGGGGAAATCTCTCACAGGCGGCTGTTGCCCATCACCCCCAGTAGGTTGTCCTGCCAAGATGCTCTGGGAAGGAGCCAGAAAGGGGAGCGTGATGATGCCAGGTCTGCAGGGGATGGACGGATGGCTTGGGGGGCTTTCCCCTGCCACAGGCACCATTCCAGGGTGCCACTGGGCACGGGGAGAGCTGTGGTGCACAGCATCGGTTGTTGCCTGTTCTTGGGGGCACCAAAGTGGGTTTCAGTGGGGCAAGCCAGGCTCACTGCTCAAACCCAACCAGAGGACATGTCCGATGTCTCCACCGAGCTCTTTGCTGTCCGTCTTGCCGGTTGTCCCCCATCCTTCTCCCCACTGGCACTGCCACTACCTCCTCACCCCACCCCACCAGTGCCTGCCATAATCCTAGTGCTCTGCCTCCCTCACCGGTGCTAATCCTATAAACCCTTTGTAAATCCTGCCTGCCTGGCCCTGCCTTTCCATGTCCCTTCTCCAAGGCAGTCTTCATGAGGTCCCCCAGCTTGCGGCTGGCATTTTTTTGGGGTGCACAAGGCTGTCACTCAGATAATGTAGCACCTCGGGGGGTTGCTTGCATCGGAGCACTGGGAAGGATGTCCGAGCCCAGGGGATTTGTGCAAAGTGCTGGCAGCTATTAGATAAGACAGCTGATGCACCCCAAAATGCACCCCAAAATGTGCCTGGGTGCTGGTTTCACGCTCTCGGTAAGCAGTTCGATGCTCAGCATGAGCTGCTCCAGCACGTACCCATCTCCAGAGCTACCGCTGAGCCCTGGGGACTGGGCGCTGGAAACCCCTAAGGGAGTCCTGAGGGTAGGATCGGAATGAGGGATGAAATGGAGCCAAAGGATACATAGCTGTAGGGCTGGGATCGCTCCTTGCAGCGAGAGTAGGGTTTATCTGGGATGGGGATGGGGATGGCCAGCACAGCCCATTTTAATAATCCTTTCTGCTAGGCTGTTGGAAAATGTTGAGAGGGAAAACGCTGCAGCAAGGTGGATAAGTCTCAGGGAACAATATTTTTGCAGCCAAAAGAGCCGGCTCAGGTGGACCCGATGGGTTGCTCATGTCTACAAATCACAGCCTTATTGCTAAGGGCAAAGAGCATCTTGTGCAGAGAGGGGACAGAAAGCCTCTATCAGACTGAGCCGGCGGTAATCATCTGGGCCGTTTTCATCAGGGCCGTTTCAGTTTGATTCCCACAGGGTTCGCTATTTCAGCAAGTCTATTTTAAGACTCCCTCGGCATGCAGGAGCGGGGCTGGAATGAGGGGAGGCCCCGATCCTGCGAGGTGCTGCCTGCGCCCCTCCCGGCGCGGGGCCCTGCTCTTTGCATCGCTGGCCGGGGATGGGAGGCAGCAGGGCAGCCCCGGGCTGGGACCGGCCGCAGCATCCCAGCAGCACCAGTGCCAGGCGAGGAGCCATCCTTGGGCTCATCAATCTGCCCCGGGAGGGCTTAGGTGGGCAGTGAATCACTGCATCTCGAGCTAGCCCAGAAAAGATTAAGCCGACCTAAGAATAAAAACAAGCTTTGCAGTTCAACTGGCTGGGACAAATGAGAAATTGTGCAAATCGCTGAGCTCCAGGAGGGGAAGGGATTATAAGCCCCGGGCAGATTACGTCCGCGTTTCAGTACACAGGGCGGGCGTTACGCTCCCGTTGCGCTTCCCGAGCTGGATGGGTTTCTTGTGCCTCCATTCCCAGTGCCGCGGTGAGGTCCCATGTGCGTTTCATCCCGCTAAAGACCGGTCAGGCAGCTCCAGTAAGTGCCCGTGCAAATGTAGGAGTTCAAACAGGGGCATGTTTCCGAGGGGAATAACCAAATGGATCTCTCCCCGTGAGGCCTTTATTTCTATGGAGCCACTCCTTTCCACTACACGCCGGATGAAAGGCACTATGTATATAAATAAATGCGTTGTAATATACCATCCGCTTTGATCACTGCCGGCAGCATGGATGGGATCGGAGTCTGCTCCCGGATAACAATTCCCCTACCCCGTCTCCCCGCTCCCTTCCCTTTCAAATTAGGGGTTGATCTAAGGGGCAGTTCCTCGAAGCATCGCTCCATGCTCGATGGTGCCTTGGCTGGTTTCTAATATTTCCACACTGCAGCTGGAGTGCATGCCTGCAATCCAACCAAGATGTTATTTTTTCCTCCCACAACGTGACATTACAGTCCTTGTCACGGAGATGGGACCGGGATCCAGAGCTGCACTTTGCTGCTCCTGCTAACGAAGGGCTCGCAGAGGAGTTTGATGCCGTTAGCTGTCCACAGGATGCCATGCCATGAAACCCCTCTTTGCTTTTGTCTCCTCTTCCCAGGGACATACCAGGGCCAGTGGGTCGGAGGGATGCGCCAGGGTTACGGCGTCCGGCAGAGCGTTCCCTACGGCATGGCTGCGGTTATCAGGTCACCCCTGAGGACGTCCATCAACTCCCTGCGCAGCGAGCACACCAACGGCACGGCGCTGCACCCCGACTCCTCGCCGGCGGTGGCCGGCAGCCCTGCCGTCTCCCGGGGTGGCTTCGTCCTCATGGCCCACAGCGACGCCGAGATCCTCAAGAGCAAGAAGAAGGGCATCTTCCGGCGGTCGCTGCTGAGCGGGCTCAAGCTCCGTAAGTCCGAGTCCAAGAGCTCCTTGGCCAGCCAGCGGAGCAAGCAGAGCTCTTTCCGGAGCGAAGCTGGGATGAGCACGGTCAGCTCCACCGCCAGCGACATCAACTCCACCATCAGCCTGGGCGAGGGCGAAGCCGAGCTGTCCGTCATCGAAGACGACATCGACGCCACCACCACTGAGATCTACGTCGGCGAGTGGAAGAACGACAAGCGGTCGGGCTTCGGGGTGAGCCAACGCTCGGACGGGCTGAAGTACGAGGGAGAATGGGCCAACAACAAGCGCCACGGCTACGGCTGCATGACCTTCCCCGACGGCACCAAGGAGGAGGGCAAGTACAAGCAGAACGTCCTGGTCAGCGGCAAGAGGAAGAACCTCATCCCGCTGCGGGCCAGCAAGATCCGCGAGAAGGTGGATCGGGCTGTCGAGGCGGCCGAGCGGGCGGCCACCATCGCCAAGCAGAAAGCGGAGATCGCAGCGTCCAGGTAAGGTGGTCCTCGTCCCGACGCGGCATCTCGGCAGGGGTCCAGCCCCGACAGCTGCAGTTTGATGGGAGTAGTTGGATGAGACTTTTTGCGGTAGTAGGTGCTCGGGGGGGGTATTTTAGGGAAGCTGCTGGAGGCAGGCAGAGGTTGCGGTGGGCATCTGCTGGTGCAGGGAGCGGTTGGTGCAATCTGGACCCCAAAGGGGGAGCAGGCAGCATCCTGGAAAGCCAAGCCCCTGGGCTTGCCCAAGCCTCATGGGTGGTGTTCAAAATGGGGTGGATCCAAGCCAAACTGTCCCTCTGCTAACTCTGAGTGAGCTGTGGATGCACGACCTTCCCGAACCAGCCGTCGAGGCCATGCAGGGTCACCCAGAGCGGTGCGTTCGCTGCAGCCTGTGCAGGGGGTGGTTGCACCGTGGTGGGACTGCACTTGTGGGTCATCGTGTGGGGCTCACAGGCTGATAGCTGTCACTTAGGAGGTACTGGGTTATTCACCCCGTTTCTCCCTAGCCTCTTTAATAAGCAGGATGATACCCTTAGCAGAAGAGCTCCTGAGATGCTGTTTGCCTGTATCCTCTGTCTGACTTATAGCCAAGAGGAACCATCCCAGGGTTGGCCTGTGCTGGGAGGATTCCCAGCTATTTCTGTTCCCAAAAGAGGTTTTGAGTGGAAAAGCAGTCAAATCTCTGGCTGCAGCTGATGCCTGGGGAGGGTTTGCCCTGCCTGAGGCTCTGCTAGAAAGCAGCAGAGCTTCTTTATTGCCCAAATAATCCCTACAAGCCTCAAGAAGTCCCCACTCCCCGGGCTGGCTGTAGCCATCATGGAACTGCTCAGTGATTCAGAGCAGGGACCTGATCCAGCTGAAAACCAGCAGGACCCCTCCTGGATGGGGACGGGGTCATGTCTCGTTTAGGTTGAAGTAGGGTCCAACTCCCAGCTCAAAGCAGGGCCAACTCAAGCACCTTCTAGCTGGCTCCCAAAATACGCCTGGAGCTTCGTGACTTGCAGCGAGCTCCCAGACAAGAGGTGAGCCGAGGAGGAAAGGCTCCTCTGCCGAATTCAGGGCTCTTTGTATCACTTTTTAGGGTTGGTTTAATAGAGCATGGTCATTCCTTTCTGGTTTCTGAGCAAGTGCTACGTATAGCAGCCAGGCTGGGGAAAAAGGGCTGGGGTTAGGGGAAAAACCCAGGTACCTCCTGAGTCGCCTGTGCTAGATTGTTGGGTGTGGATCATTTGTATGCAGAGTCACACTTGAAATCTTTATCAGCATGTCTGCCGATGACTTATCTGCAATGTGAATGAGACTCCCAGGCCTGCTTTGGGAGCATTTTTGGGCTTGATGATGTTTTTGAGCTGACGTTGTACCAAATTGTTGTCAAAGCTTTGGGGGGGAAAAAAAAAATCCCACTAGATTGCCAGGTAGGAAACAGACTGCAGAGCAGCGGAAAGACCAGATCTTTCCCTGTGATCTGGGGATGTGAATGCCTCGATAGAAAGGCCTGAATCCTGGAAACGTGGAGGTCTATGCCGTGGGATGCCGGGTCTGAGAACCTGAGTATCCTCCGTCTCCAGGTGGTAAGGGTCCTGGAAAGCCACGAGAGTGGGAGTTGAAAGAGATATGACCACCCCATGTTGGAAGTGCTTAATGAGCTCTTGGCATATAATGTTCCACCTTCTCATTATGAGAGAGGAGAAGGAAAAAAATCAAATCAGATAGCAATGCCAGGGCATGAATACCTTCCCCCCCTGTACCGGCTGGGGTAGCGCGGTCCCGAGCTCTGCTGGAGAGCAGCAGCAGTGCTGGGAGGGAGGATGCAGCCCGTGACCACGCGTGTGCATGGAGGAGGAGAAAAGCTGTGGGATTTGGGGACCACGCAGAGGACCCCTTTAATCATCAGTGAAGATGCAAAGAAATAAATGAATGGGAGTGCACTGCTTCGAGGATGCTCCGTCAGAGACTGAACCTGGTCCCACCAAAAAATGCTCCGTGAACAACCTGACATCTCCATCCCGCAGCCCGGCTCCCTCCGCTGTTTGCGCTCGGTCTTAACTAGTCTGTTCTTGACTAGACACATGGGGAAGAAAGCAAGCGCTTGGAACCCAGGGTTTTGCTTTTTTTGTGGCACAGCCATCGCCTCCGGTGCACGAGGGCTGCTGGTGTGTTGAAAAGCCCTTTATTGATCTGCTGCGCAGCCCATCTCTCGCTGCGTGAGCCAGGGACAGACTGACTCCAACGTGACGGGCGCTGTGCATTAGCGCTGGGTTACCAACTGCGAATGACATCCGTCCCGGGAGTTTTTGCTGCCTGTGTTAATGGCTTATGATGAGGCCCCGAAACCTATCCAAGAAGAGCCAAACCATTCGGCTACGGCCGGGTAGGATCGCAGGATTTAGGCTTTGCTGGAGACGCGGGGCAGGTGGGATTAGGCGGGCGTACAGGCTCGG
The DNA here is from genome assembly GCF_965638725.1 of Aptenodytes patagonicus. Classification (NCBI taxonomy): domain Eukaryota; kingdom Metazoa; phylum Chordata; class Aves; order Sphenisciformes; family Spheniscidae; genus Aptenodytes; species Aptenodytes patagonicus. Next base: position 2,695,047 of record NC_134959.1, on the reverse strand, counting down.
CCCCAAGTCTTGGAGGGTGTCTTGGGTTTGCAATTCGGCTGCACACAGGAGAGGCCCAAGGACCTCGAAATGCAAGCGGGGAGAGCTGCTTTGTCTGAAACCTGCAGTCCTTCAGCTCAGGCTCTTCCCCTTTGCGAGGGTTTTTGCACGGACAGTCTCTCCTCGGCTGCATCCCAGCATGCAGAACCAGAAGAGAGCAAGGTTTTACAAACCTAGAACCAGCTAGAAAGGCTTTCATATAATTAGTCCGATTAATTTTAAAGCTTCTAAATGAATAAACACTCCCCTGCAGTGCCCACACCAAATTGCATCATCCAAACAGAAAGAAATGCACAAAATAGGCAGTGGGTGCCTTGGCAGAGGAATCCCGATGCTCATTTCAGTGGCTTTGGGGCTCAGGGGTGCAATATTCCCCATCTAATACCAACGTGGGCTCTGGCTTACCAGCACCTGGGGATTTTATAACAGCACTGGTGTGTGTCTGTGTATGTGTGTGTGTGTATTCTCTTCTGTCTAATAATAAGGCTGAGTTCACTCTGCAGCCTTTCCCTTGGTGGGGGAAAATATGTGCCCACCCACGTATTTCATTAAATTTGTAAGAATTCAGTATTTTTGAAAACTCTACCACTCTGTCAGATTTGGTTGGAATTGGCCAACACGTTCAAAAGTTATTAGTGTGGGAGTGATGGCATATAGATATATAAACAGCACAATCACAGAAGTAAGCCCCATTTCCTGAGGAAAGTAGGCTAAAAACATAGTGTACTGAAGACAAGTAAATTGGATTCTTAAAGTTGTTTTAGTCTGAACAGAGTACAATGTTATTTGTGACAGAGAAAAGTAAGCTCATTTAAAGAATAGTTTTTAGGTTCAGTAGATGATTCTCCTAAATTTTCTTCGATGCAATTAAAATGAAATAACACTTTCTTTCCTCTTATATCGCCCATTTGCTGAAATAGTTTGTGCGAAGTCAGTGGGCGAGAAGGGCTATGAATCAGGCCTGAAAAACTACCGTTGACATGAACTATCGGTTTTCGGAGGTACCCAGGGAGGGAGCCCTTTTTCAGCCTGTTTCAAATGAAGGCGCAGGGTGTCCTCTTTGTGCTATGGGGTGCTTCATTCCCCTCTCACATCAGCCAAGAGCCATCACTCTTTCTGCTGCTACCCTGGGAGGATGGAGGATGCACTGGAGACACCGGCTCCCATCTCATTAGTGATAACGTCGATGCCAAAGGCAAGTTGTCCATCGGCACTGGTGTGTCACGGTCAACTAAAATATAATATCCAGGCAAGAGAGGTGGGCCAGAAAGCTCACCCTCACCCCTTGGCTTTCATCACAGCCGCTGGACGTGGAGGATAGATGCACGTGGAGCATCAGGGGGAGCTCAGGACCGACTTCAGCTCTCCGCGACGGATGATGGCAGTTTTAATGCAAGGCAGACAGACCCTAATTCTCCCCAGGATTTCCTTCTGCTACCGCAGTTCAAGGTTTTGTAATTAGTGGCCGGACTACTGATGAAAGGAGGGGCCGTTACCAGTGCTAGGGATGAGAGTCCCAGAGACGGGCAGCATTTGGCAAGCGCTCAGCTCCTCTCCAGCACGAGGTTCATGGGGCCCCCTTGTTCAGCACCTTAAATAAGAGCTCCTCAGAGCCGCCAATGCCCTAGCACCCCACAGGGGATGCTGTTCTCAGGTTAGTCCTAAGTAATGCACTTCCAGGCATAATTATGGCCAAGCCATTCACCAACAATGAGAAAAATATAATTAAGCTCAATAGTCTCAGGAGGAGTTGGGCTACAAATTAGCACAGTGTCATTCAACTTCAGAAAGGGGAACTGGAGAAAAAAAGAAAGAGGAAGCGAATAAAGACAACCTGGCAGCGAGGACGGGTAAAGGAAAATGTTTGGACTCAGCATGGTTGCTCCTTCAGGATGCTGCAGTGAGGGCGAAGCATCCGTCTGCGTTTGACATACAATGGGGAGCAGGAAGGCAAGAAAAGCCCTGGAGAGCTGAACAGCAAAGTGCAGAAGGTTGTTTGAGCCAAACAGGTATTTTCTTCAGGAAAATGGAAATGCAGCCCAGGCAAAACCCACAGAAAAGAATAGATTCTGCAGTTCTGATCCCAAACATTTTAAGTTGCGGTAATGTCACTACCGGCAGTACGCCGAGCCGTAATAATGCTGCTTAATGCTCTCGCAGGCCTCTGCCTGCAGCTTTGCAATTGTACTTAGCTGCATTTGATTTAAGGTTTCTGCTGGCTTTTCTGATGCCTGAGGGAGGTGGCTGCGGGGCTCCCGCATTAGTCTTGCCCTAATCCCCGCTTCGTGCTGCTGGAGGGGCTTTCGCTGCGGATGGAGAAGGGGGAGGAGGAGGGATGTGGGTTAAGGGGAACGCTGTGGCCCCAAAAGGGTTACATGTCCCCTTCCTCGGGTCAGGATGGCGGGGACGAGCCGGCAGTGGGCTGAAGCTGAAATGGGTCACAGCTGAACCGGCTGCGGGGATGGGGCTGAGCGAATGCTTCAGGGATCAGACCAAGCGTGGCGGGGCCTCCCACCACCTTGTCCAGCCCCTCTGCGTCCAGGGTGGGGTTTCCTCTACTTATGGCCCCTCAGAGAAGCACTGCCCCTTTCCCCGCTGAGGCCATGCGTGAGTTCAGCATCTGCAGCTCCCTGCGGCATGGTGTTTGCCAGCTGGAGCTTGGGGCTCTGTGCAGAAGTCACTTCTGCCCATTAGTTTGGGACCGATGGGGTCACCGACGGCATCACCTGGTACCCACTGGGTCTCGTGCAGGGAGAGCGTGCTCCCTCCGTCTCTTCTCCATCCTTTCCTTGAGGAGTGCAGAGGACGGAGCGACAGAGAGAAAAGCGCAGAGGGGATGGATGGAGGTGACTCGAAGGCTGAAATCAGCTGGGGCAGGAGGTAATTCTCTTTATGGCAGCATTTTCTTTTTCCTTCCTGCCCTCCTTCCCTCCCAAACAGCGCCTTGTGCAATGCAGAGAGGAGCAAAGCCCAGGGCTGGCAGCCTCCAACAGGCTTTACCGTTGACAGAGAGCTGAGCAGGGCTGCGGCAGAGCACGCCGACTTTCCTTCCTGCCAGCTCCTTCCCTCTGCCATGTCCCTCCCCTCCTCCTGCCCGGGCGCAAGCTCCCGCGTGTTGACAGGGGTCAGGCGATACCGCGGCGGCAGAGATTAGGATCAGTTGTTACTCCTCCCGTTTGTGTGTGTCACTGTCAGCTGGGATGACACGGGTACCTCTGACTCATGGCAAGCACAGTTTCCACCTCTAGTTCAGGACACTCGAGGAACGGCGGATCCCCAGACAGCATCCCGGAGCATTGTGACCTTACCTATTGCCGGCTCTTGCGGGACCTGCTGTCTGCACCGTGACTGTTTAAATCCTCCTGCAATGCCAATTTAATAACTTCCTGCTCAGACAGGACTTACAGCGTTAAGCCCTTTTACGTCCGTGTCAAAAATCAGGACTAGCCGGCACGCTTGCGCAGGGCCAGCTCTGTGTGTCCCCGACTGCCACCCCGCTGCCTGCGCCACGGTGCAGAGGTGGAGGGGCACATCCGTGCACAGACATGAACAGGCTGGAAAATTAAGTGCCTTTCATAGGAATGATGCTTTACAAAGTAATCCAACTGGAAAAAACCTCAGCAGGGTCTTTTTTAGCTTCTAGGAGAGCAGCTCGGCATGGGTTTCGCTAGTCCCTCTCCCTTTGCTGCTCTCCCATCCTTAACGACTGCTGCTCCCGATTCGGTGGCTCCCACCATCTTCCCTGTTCACTGAACCAAATATGAGATAAAACACCCCGGCTCCATGGCCCAGGCAACATGCTTTTGTTTAATAATTTCCAACCTTGCTGGGTCGTGATGAAGTAACATGGGCAGAGCGGAGATTCACAGCCCGTTGGATTCGTTGTGATCCCAGCCGGCTCTGCCCTCCTCCCCGCGCTCATCGGGGAAGATCTCTGAAATCCCTGCGGTCCTGGCAGACACGGTTTGTGTCGCGGCAGGCCCGCAGCGAAGTGCAGCATGGCTTTGCCGTAGAGTGAAGCAGGAGAGCGGTCTTGGGATGCGGGAGGAAGCGAAACGCCCGGCAGTAGAGCCGGAATGGGAGAGCCGTGCCGGTGCCGGAGCACGATGTGCCGGTGCCTGCTCCGCGGTCGCTTTTGCAGCGGGACCAGATGGAAACGGGCAGGGATGGCACCGGCTGGCAGCGAGGCAGGAAGGATGGGAAGGTGATTCACTCCTGGCAGCCGCCGCTTCCACGGGAAGGGGCTGCCCCGGAGAGCTGGGCAGGAGGCAGGGGCCAGCACGGGAGGCCGAAGGGAAGGCTGCTTCGTCCTCCTCCTCTCCGGCATCCCGTGGCAGACCATCGCAGCCCGGATCATCAGCCTGGTTTCTAATTCAAGCCTTTTACCAGCTTAGTGCATGGGCTGAGCAGCCGGCGCTGCTGTCCTGCTGGGGCTGGCCCTGCTGCAGAATCAGCCCTTCTCGGGAGATGGTGCAGGATGATTTCAGCCTCCCGAGCGGTGCTAGATCCCCCCGTTAACACAATAACCTCCTGTCTGCCCTGACTGCCTGCACAGCACGGGGAAGAGGGAATGAGCTGAAGAAGAGGATGGTGAAGCCTCTTCTTCTCCATGCCGATGCCAGCAGCAGGGGAGTAGGGTGCTGTCACCCGCTGGCTTTCGGGTGGAGCAGCCACCTCTCATCAGAGAGGAAAAAAAAGAAAAAGCCAACAACAACAACAACAACAACAACAACAAGCCAGCCCCTGATTTTTCTTTCTGCTGCTTTTCCTATTCAACGAGCAGAAACTGCAGCGTTGCTTTTCTCAGCGATCTTCAGGAGGGAAGGGAGAGATCCTCCCCCAGCCTGCGCAGCTGCCTGGCAGGCGGGCTGGCTCGCAGCCCTGTCGCTCTCCTCCATCCTCATCCTCACCCTTTGCGGGGTGCAAGGAAACTGGTGGGGGTACATGCAAACCTGCAGTCAAGCCCAAGGGCTAGATGCGGGGGGATGCTAACTGTAGCATCCCAGCCCCCTGCCGCCACGTCCCACCACCCTGAACCCCCCCGGCTGTGTCAGTGGGAGCTGCTGCGCCGTGTCCCTGCCAGCTCCCACGCTGCACCCCGGCGATGCAGCACGCTGAAGCTTTGATAGCGGAGGAGAGCCATGGGGAGAGGTTTTGGGGTCCCTACACTACAGCTACGCCGCCTTCCCATCTCGCGAGAGGCCCGTGTGCTTTTTTTCCTCTCCCAGCTCCTGTTTTGGGTTTCCTGGCATGTGTTCCTGCCAGCTGCGCTGCTCCCGCCCCAGCCACCCACCCACCCGCTACCCTGCAGCAACAGCCCCAACACCCCCATGCTCCTGTTCCCCCCCCCCCAAAGCCCCTTCTTCCCTGGAGAGAGGCAAAAGCAATATCAGGAGCGCAACTGAGATGAAAATGCAGAGCTGGGCAAAAATATTGAGTATTTTCCTTGCTGGTGTTCATGAGCATCTCTTCCCCCCACAGCCAGAGATTGGGATGCTGGAGGGACCGGCACCGCTGTGGGGGGAGCGCAGCGGCCGGGCTGGGGGTTCCTGGTCCCTCGGTGCTCTTGCAGTCGGTTTGAAAAGCCTCGAGCAATGAGGTTTCTGTCACCTCCTCCACGCAGGACAAATGACAAGCTGTCTTGGCTTCCTAATCCAGAAAATTAAAAGATTTGACCATAGGCCCTGCTAAGTGATTTTCCCCCCTGAAAATCCCAGGGGGATTTAACCCATGGATCCGACTGATTATCCCTTTAAAGTTATGACTAAGAAAGGTCCCAATTCTTCAGGGTGCTGAGCACCCTAAAATCCCATCATGGCGGCAACGTGGCCATGCCCGGTGCTCAGCCCGCCATCCGGCGAGACCTTCTTTTCACTTTTATCCCACCTCCGCCGCCCCTTTTCAACAGCGGGCAGCAGCCCTTTGCTGCCTGCTCGCTGCCAGCTGGGACAGCAGAGCCTCGCTGCAACCGCGGCCCGAATCTGCCCCGTCCCATCCCTTTGCGTCACCCTCCAGGGACACGACACATTATTTGGGGACTGATGGTTTTCCCGGTTCAGCATCAGGAGCAGCCCACGGGAGACAGGCTGGGTGCACCCCGATGGGAACCGGGTGGGCTCCATGCGGGCAGTGCCGGCTCCTGTTCGTGGACCTCGACAGCAGAAGGGAGCACGGGCCCAGGCCATATAGCTTTGCTGAATTCATTCTGCTCAGTTAAAGCACGTCTGGTATCCATCCTCAAAGCAAAACCTGCTGGAGATGGCGAAGCCAAGCAAGGCTGGGTCAGTGGACACCCCACCATGAATCGTCCTCGTGAGCCTCGATGGCTCGATGACACCCCTCTGAACCCTGAGCAGCAGTTCCTCGGGGTTGGACTCCCTTACGGAGAAGAAATAGGTTCGTGGGCTCAAAGCTGGACACAGCGGTCACGGTGGATGTCCCACAGCCACCCCGCTGGCAGGTGGCCATGGCCGGTCCCCAACCAACACGACAAGATGCCTGGGGAGCTTCAAACAGCCGAGGCAGGTGGCAGCTCTTCCCCAGTCCTTCGGACCTGGGGACAAACCCTTCGGGAAAGCGATGGCAGAGATGAAAGCCAGGGATGAGGTGCTTTTCCAAGAGGAGAGGTGTGGGGCGGGACTCAGGCAGGGGCCGGTAGCCCTCCGGCTCACCTGAATTGCATAAATGGCCTCTCTGGGGAAACAGGCTGCAGCCTTCTCTCCATTATCTGGCTGTGTCTCTCTGTCTGATCTGTCTCTCATCACCATAGCGTGGAGGTGAAGCATAAATAATTAAAAGCCCAGATTCTCTCCTGGCAGAGCCAGGCTCTGAGTCCCTTCCCCTGTTGTGCTGCTGGCTCCGTAAGTGGAAATTTTCATGGGCTTTGCCTTGCAGGCAGCGCAGACCTGCAAACCTGGGGCTGTCTGCCGGCCTCGGGGCACGTCGGCGTTTGGGGACCAGAAAGGGCACCCGCCGTCCCAGCGGGTCCCCAGCGGCAGCATCCCGTCCAGGGGATCCCGCAGGATGCTTGGGGTGCACTGGGATGAGCAGCACCCACCAGCTGAGGATCAAAGCCGGGTGCAGGCAGGCAGCGGGGCTGGGCGGGCAAACCCCGCTGCAGAGCCAGCAGCTCATGCACGGCCCCCCATCTTGAGAAGCGTCATGAGAAGTGGGATATTTGGGGGTGCAGGCTGGCTTTTGGGCTCCTGGGTGCTCAAAAACCCCTAGGCGACAGGGAGGAGAAACCCATGCAGGCAGCGGGGATGAGGAAAGCGGCTCCTTCTGGGTGGGCTCTAAAGTTTGAGGCAGGCAGGAGCTGCTCGTTGCTGTGGCAACCGGGATGATCTATTTTTTTTTTCCCCCCACAGTCGGCAGGGCTGCGGCCAGCACTCGCACCGCAGAGGGGTCTGCTCACCCCTGCCTGGCTGCCCAGGGCTGAGCACAGCCCCGGAGGCACCCCCAGCCCCTCTGCCTCCTGCCTGCACCCACGAGGGCTGCGGAGGATGCGGGGGGCTGGGCGACATGTCCCACGGGGCTGGGCCAGCCCAGGCAGCTCTCAAAACGACAAGAAATTTCACCAAACACTCCTGTCCCCTCCATCCCTCCCCACGGGGACCGGAGCTGCAGAGACCGGTGACAGCAGCCTGGCACTGAACATATTTCTGCAGCATTTTAGCATCTGATGTTGCTTTTAGTAGGGCCGATTTGGTGGGTACCGTTTCCAGCTGAGATTTCTGTGCAGGTCTATGTTGAGCCAAACCACGCAGGGCTCGTCTGCACCGGGGGATGGGGGTACCCTGGGTTTGGGGGACAGCCAAGCAAGGTCCTCGTCCCCACTTGGCACCTTCCAGGATGGCGTTAAGCAACGGGGTTAAGAGGATGCTGTCCGTGGCACGCTTTCCTTCGGGAGCATTTTTGCTCTGGGCTGGCATTTTGTTGTCATTCCTGGGGGTTCCTGGCGTGCAGACGTGGGAGCTGGATGTGGCAGTGGGGGATGGAGAGGATGCTGCCGTGTCCCACACGTGGCTCTCTCCAACCAGCTGCTTTGGGGCCCGTTGCCCCTTACAGCAGCGAGAAGCTTCCCCATTATCACTAGGTCCATCCTGGCGAGGCCGAATGTGGCAAGAGGTGCACGGAGCGGTGCCCACCTCCAGCATCTCGCTCCAGGTGGGGAATCGGCCTCCTCCCAGCTGTGGAGCTGGGAGGACACGTGGAGCAAGACACGGACATATTTGCTTTCCAAGCATCTCTTAGGGCCCCGGTGGTAGAAATGCATTTTTCCATCACTCAGAGGACCGGACCGTTTCAACCCATCCCTTAGAACCCTGTCACATCACCCAGAAAAGAGTCCTCTCTCCTATCCCGCAGGGCTGGAGGTGGCGGACGAGTCCCAGAGGGCGAGGCTGGATATGAACCACCTCTCCTCCGACAGCTGGAGGGCATCCGTCAGCGCTCCTGAGGCCATTTCAGCTCCATGTCTTGGCCTGAGTCCAGGCTGTGCTGGAACTAAAATACTAAGTTCAGTTAAACAAGTTTGTCGTTGACTGTGGATGAAGTTTTTTTGCAGTCTGCTCTGAATTGGCGGGAGGTTTGCTGTTGGGTGTTGGCTGGTTAAGATGGTGCATGGCCAGAGGTACGTCACGGATTGTCCCTGCCCATGAGCCCATCACCAGGGGAAAGGAGGACCATGAGCTCAACGTTCTGCTGCCTCTTTCGGGCTTTTGTGGCTCCAGCAGCAGAGGGAAAAAAAAAAAAAAAAAAAAAAATTGCCTGGAAAGTTCGTTTGCCAAATGTCTGTTTTGCTTGAGGTGACCAAAGCTTGTGAAACTGCCAGAGCATTTCAGCCAAAACCCCAACGGGGTGAAGTGTCAGGAAAGGAAAAAAGACTTTTCCTTGCGGTTCTGTTGTGTTTTGCTTCAGAATTTGGTTTGACTTGTTCTTTTTTAGGCATCAAAATGAAACTGAAATTAAATGGACAGATCTGCTGTGCTTGCTTGTCATCGCCTCCCTCACCTGGAGTTTTTTTGCTTGAACTCCCCAAATTCTTTTATTCTGAGCACTTTTTCCTTGGCTGTAGGGAAAAGCCCCTAATGCTTCCCAAAGGGTTGGACTGTGCCGATGGCTCCTCAAAGGGATTTGAGGGCTTCCCTAGAGGCAGGCAAGAGGCTCCCTCGGCTCCCTTCGCCCATGGCCTGGTTGAGTTTCTCTCTCTGTGCTGCATTTTGCACCTTTGGCATTGAGGTTTTCATCCCACTCTTCATCCCGTGCGTGGCATCAGCCAACCGAGAAGGTCAGTGTGAAAAGCGGGGAGGAACGAGCTGTTTTGGGGAGCCTTTTGATGATGGAGGCCAGGGTGGGATGCTGATGGTCCACCAAATCCTCCACCTTTTGACCTGCAGCCTGGGGCAGGTCATGGCAGGAGGAGGCACCTGGTATCCTCCAGGTCACAGCGAGCCAGGCTTTTTCTAACAGCCTTCATCCATCCTGCAAAGGTTGCTCCAAATTTGTAGCTGGACTGGGGGTGATCACGGCCCGACCACGTCTCTACCCTCCTCTGCTCAATAAATCCAGGAGGCTGGGTAAAGTTACACCAAGCCAGCTATCCAGACCCACCATGGTCAAGCCTCCCATCAAAAAACTGGCGTCTCCCTGGCGTAACGAGCAGCCGCTACGCACAGGGACAGGCTCGCGAGGGTTTTGGCAGAGCCGCCTTTGGAACCAGCCTTGCCCGGAGACAGGGCAATGCAACCGGAATGCAGGATCCAGCCTGAAGTCATTACAGTCAGCAGCATGTACAGCCAAACTCAACGCTACACATGTCCAAGCAGGCTGAGTTATGGCTGCTTGGGGAGCTATAACTTGGCCTGTTGTGCATTTAAAAATCTCCACCCGAATGCGGCATTGATGTAGGGCTTTTCTGCTGTTCTCTTTTTGCATTTAATACAGACAGTATAGATCTGCAGTGTGTGGATGATCCAGCGCTGCCCAGGTTCCCTGGAGATTTTGTGCCTTCGCTTGCTTTTTCTTGGGCTTTTTCTTCCTCTTTATTTTTTCCTTTCCGAGGGTTGTTAGTGATTTCTTCCAACCTGTTTTGCCTCCTGCCTGAATGTGGCAGGATCGTTTGTAATGCGCTATTTTTGCACAGGGTTAGAGGCGCGTTTGCGGCGTGGTTGTGCCTTTGGGACGTGTGCATGGAGGCCTGTCTGCTGGCACTCTGCGAGAGCAGGGGATGAAGAGGGGGACGTCAGTGTTTCCCATTTCCCCTCGTGCTATCCAAATGGGCAGTTGCCTTTTCCATGATGTACATGATAATTATCCAGTAAAATCATGGAAACCTGCCCCATCCAAACCATGATAGCTGGAGAGCAGGCAGCATCCCCCCTGCTCACTCCTTTCCCTTCCTTGAAGCTAACTCTTCCCAAACCCTGCTCCGAGCGGGTTCCTGCAGGTTTTGCATCACCACCCATCGCTTTCTGGGAGATAATGACGCTCCCAGCATCACTGCAATTATCTCATGCCTTCCCCAGTTTATAAGAAAAAGGGAGACTCCATCCCCGGAGCTGGAGTTTGCTCTTGCTGCCTCCGTGTCTGATTTGGGAGAGGGGACTGCCCCGAGCTCGGCTGGGCCCCAGCCGAGCACTGCTGCCCATCGCTGCCATGTTGGAGCCAGCAAAGTGCCAGGTCTGGAGCAAGGCCAAACCTGCCTCCTTTGGTCGGTCAGGCTGGGGCAGCGGTGGGGACGACGGCATCAAAGCTGTCTCCTTCTTCCTCGGCAAAGCCCAGCTCCTGTGCGCGGGTCTGGGCTGGCAGGCACTGAAGCACCGGGACGGCGGGTACTGCCTGGCCGCGTTGCTCACCTGCATCCTCCGTAGCTTCATTACAGGTGACAGATGGCAGGAGATGAGACTCCCTCTCCAGATGTTAATTATCTTGCGAGCTGTAAATGACATCTCAGGGCAGCTTGCGCATCATCTCCGGTGCGAAAGACCCATCAGCTTTGCCCTTGCCGGGGGGCAAAAAATTAAAAGGAAGGAAATCCACTGGGAGGGAAATGCACGGGTCCGCCTGGCTCTGCTTCTTCTGCGTGTCCCTTGGCCAGAGAGAGATGCTGGCAGCATCCTGTCTAACGGGGGCAGATGTGCCTTTGGGTACCAGCTCCACCTGGCCCAGCCCTCTGAAGTCGATGGAGTTTGATTTTCTTGTGCCGGGGCTGGCATTTTTTGTTTAGCAACAGCAGGGATAAAATAAACAACTCCGAGCAGCCCCATGACCGATCTGGGATGATGGCAATAAGGCAAGCGGGAGAGGATCGTGGCGTTACGGCCCTTCGGCCGCTCTCATCCTTCTCCGCCGGGAAGGACCCAGCTCAGGGTCCCGGGGGATGCGCGGGGATGGAAGCAGCCGAGACGGTCACGATGCAACTCGCTGCCTGCTGTGGGCTGCAGTTTGGGCCATGTTTCTCCCAGAATTTTGGGGACGTGCCGTTTGATTGCGGCCCGTCCCTGTCCCCCAAGTCACCGTCCATGACTTTGCACCGTTACGTGTTGTGAATTCAGTTCTCCAGCGAAACTCATTTTGTCTACTTAAAGGCAAGGTACAGGACAGAAGGACACAGCCTGGGATGTTTTTTTCCCTTACTCGGATTAAAAAAAAAGGTAATTCAGTGCAAAATGGCAAATGACACCTTGGTGAATTCGCTCTCCATTTGTAAGCTCCAAAAATATAAAGGTAGAGAAGAATCTGGCACAGGTGCCTGGAGCAACGAGCTAAATGGGAACTGGCTCCATCCCCGTTTCCATGAATTTCGGAGACCTCATGCATTCCCTGCCCCAGCTGGGCCACAGGCACCTGCTCTCCGCGAGGTCTCCCAGCTGGCTTGGGAACGGTTTCCCCCCGTAGCGTTACATTTCCCAGTGTAAAACCACAGGGAAACTCAGATTTGGGCTTTTGACCACAACATTTTCCATGCTTCTCTGGATTTTGCTTTCTTGGGCAGTAACAAACAAGCGCATGGAGGTATTTTTTTTCGGGATTAGAGGGTTTGACTATTTTTTTTTTTTTTTAAATTCAGAACTTGTCTTTTAAAATGTGACTTTCAGAGCAATTTTTTTCAGAGCCTGCAATAACTATCCCCTCTGCCCCGCGCCATCCCAGCCATCCCCAACCCTTCCCTCTTGCCATCTCGCTGATGGGAGGTTTCCTCCTCCTCCTCCCGGTGCTCATTGCTCCCTGCCGGTACACAGGGTTCAGGCAGGGGTGGTCCATCCTCCCACCCCAAAATCTCCATCCGGGAGCCAGAAAGTCTGGCAGCGGGTGTGGGGAAGCCAGGCTTTCTCTTTGCTATGCACAGCACCTGCTTTCTGTCTGGCTGCAAAGAGCCAGAGCAGACGTTTTTGGCTGCATTACGTCATGTCAGAGGTCACATTAGCTGCTTTTTTCTCTTGATTAAGAATTCCAGCGATGGGGGGGTGGAAGAAAAAGCAGACGGAGGAAGCGGGCAAGGCAAGTATGCTTGCGATAAGCAGGTAAATGGGAATTTATGCACAGATAGCTAATTGGTGTGTCTAATATTCCACCCCCTGAGTACCGGTACTGTATTACTGCCTTCACAAATCACTGAAGGCGAGCCTAGTGCAGTAACAACCAAGCCAGGAGAACTGTGAAAAGTCAAGCTGGAATTAAGAGTGGGTTTTATCAGGGCAATAAATGCCAGATCGGGAAAATAACAAACAGGTTGTTAATTGCTGCCATCTCCCCACTCCCTGAAGGAAATGTCTAGACAGAGCCTGGCCCTGGGTCGCACCTACCCCGGCCCTTGCAGTCAGGTTATCGCACCACACTTTTGGGGCTAGAGGGGTGCTGGATGCGGGATGCTGTGCCTGATGAAGGCTGCCGAGCCGAAGCCCGTGCCAGGGGCAAAGGGAGGCAGGACGGGCGCTGCAGCTCTCCCCAGCTCTGCCCTAAATCAGAGATGCTCCCGCGGAGGTAGAAGCCAGACAGTCTGCAGCGGCTATTAATAATTCAGTCCCAATTTGTCCCATCTAGGAGAGCATGAAGACCAGCCAAGCCTCCCCTCCTTGCAGGCAGGGTTTGAGATACTGCCCTGAGCAGGCAGAGCCTCTTTCCGCCTCCCCATCCCTCCCCGGTGCTGGTTGCAGCTATCGATCCCACGCCGGCAGGGTCTGGAGCTGGAAATGCCTCTGCTTCGCTGCGGGGTGCGGAGCGATCGGATAGCCTTGGGAGAGGGTTGCATCAGTGCTCCCCCTCGCCCTTCGGCTCTAGGGTTCAGTTACCGGCATCGATCACTTGGGGACTTTTGCTTTGTGTTTCTTGGTGTGTCTCGGCTTGATGCAATTAGGGCTGGATCCTGCTCTCCGCTGTGCTGGTGGGAGCGTAAAATAACCCCTGGTTGAGTCAACACAGTTGAGGGACTCGTGCTCATGCAAGCCTGGTTTTTGCACGTGGGGTGGCTGGACTGAAAAGCTCCTTTTCCTCGCCTCGTCCAGCCATCCCTTCCCAGGACAAAGTGCATCCCGACGCTTCCCTGTGCGCCCTTGAGCCAGCCCGGCTGCAGCCACCGCTGCGGTCAGAGGGGAGAGCAAAGCACCAAAGTCTTAAATGCCCTGCAAATGCTCTCTCTGAATTTTCCCTGAAGTATTTTCTTGCAGCTAGTGTATGTTTTAATTGAATTTTGCCATTTGAAAAATACATGAACCTCTGTAATGGAGAGAGAAAACATTCCTCCTATAGGAAGATAAAGATGCATTTAAAAAAACCCAGAAAGCTGCCTGATTACATATTGACCTGAGAGACAAAGCGAATCCAATGGAGCCAGCCTGGCCCCTTAGGAAAACTTGAGGCTGTTCATTATGTCCCGGGATGAGCTCACTGCCTGGTTAACTCCATCCTCGCCACTTGTGCGTGCCTGCGAGCCAGCAGCGCTCGTCTGCTGAAGTGAAGCCTTCAGTGAGGATGGCACGTGGCGGGTTTGCATGTTTTCCGTGAAAATACGGACCGCAGGGTTTTCTCCTTTTATACGGTAGGAGGAGTTAAAAAAGCTGCACGGAAGAAGGCTTTAATAACAGTTTTAATAATTTCCTTTTGATCTCAGCTTTCTTACTTCATTTCTAAGCTCTGGACAGTTAGATCAGTCTGTCCATCTGAGCTAAGCAAATGCAAAACAAGGGGGAGAAGACTACAACTCCTTTGTAGTTACCAGGAGCTTGATTTTTTGAGCTCCCTTGCGAGAGGGTTGATTTGTAGGTATACAAACAAGGTAGAAAAGATTAAACCCTAATAGTCCTGTTGAAATCAGCTCAGTACAGAGCAAATGGTTTAGGGCTTCTTGCAATCTCATGTGTGCTCCTGTCAAGGAGAGGTTTCCATCAGCTCTCGGCATGGGATGGAGGAGGGCTGGCCATTTCCATCCCTGCAGCAGGATCCCAACAAACACGAGCAATAAAGCAGCATTTTTGTACTTCCCTGTCAAGCCTAAATCCCACTGAGCAAGGGATCCCTCGGCCGAGCTTTGAGTTCACGGGGACGTCAGAGAAGCAAGGAGTTTGCTTGCAAAAGAACGGAAACCCCCCAGCAGGAGCTGCCATGTGAATTTTGGGAAACAGACCTTCTTTTCCAGAAATCTTGCCCATATGATGCTTTTTCGCATTGAAACCACAAATAATGCAGATTTCCCCCTGCGTCTAGCACACAGCTTCCTTGGGCCCCAGACATACTTTTGCTCAAAGAGTCTGTTACCTATTTTTATCGAAGAAGAGGCTGTTTCTCATATGGGAATGCAAGAGAAAACGGGAACAAGGATGGTGAGTCCCTCATCTGGTTCCAGCTCACCCTTTGCACTACCGCTGCGCTCAGAGAAAGTTGGATGAAGGTGAAGGACTCAGAAATGAAACGGGTTTCTTGTGGCATCGGGTGCCATCCCTGCAATTACAGGCATCGTGCTTATGGCTCCCGAACAGACCCGTCTCCATTCAGAAATATTTCTGGTGGTATGTAAACTTGCTCTAATTTCCAGCCTAATTTTTAAGCAGTTTGTCCCACTTGTTCTCCTGCCAAAGCGGTCCATTAACCTAGACACCACTCAAGCCTTGCCTGGTTTTAATTTTGCTTCGTTTCTTCCTGAGACCATCAGGTGCCACAGATTTTGCTGAGAGTTCACCCCTTTTTGGCTAAACCGGCCCTGAGCATCGGATTTGCAGCAGAAGCTCCTCACACATGCAAAGCCAGGCCAGAGTCTCTGTTGGCATTCCTAAAAAGCCAAGTTCTTCCTTTCAAATCAGTTAATTCCAGCTTATAGATTAGCCGGAGCTGATAAACTTGGCATTACGAACCACTGACAGGTATTATCTCTTCTCCTGTCAGGCCTGGCCAAATCACAAGAGATCTGCAAAGATTTACAGAAATCTGTTTGGTTGCAATTTTTCCCTGCCTCCTGCCAGCTCTTCTTGCCAGTTTGACCACTTGCCTGGTCATCCTCCGAGAAGAGTGAGTCAGCTGGGCAAAAAATTAATAAATAAAATATCCCAAGCCTGTCCCAGCATGGACTCCCTGCCCCAACCCAAACCGGACCCTTGGGTTCTCGAGAGCTGGTTTATACCACCCCCCACCATCACCCCTCTGGCTCTTCCCAGCCCCATCCTTGCCGAAACACCCTCCCCCAGTTCAGCTTGGATGGCCAAGTGCACTAAAATGAGATTTAGAGGTTGTAACCATCCTCAAAAGTCCCTCTGCGCTTGCGTGTGCTGGTGTTCAGAGAGCTCCGGCCACCTCCATCACCCCGGGATGCGTCGCTCCTTCTCCCCTGCTCGTCCATTGATGGCAGAAGAAACCCAGACGAGCACCTTCGAGCTGATGTGCAACTTTTAATCAGCTCAGACAAGACGAGAGGGGTACCATGCTCTTGCAGACAACAGCCTTTGTCCGGTGGGCTCGTTACGGGATGGAGGACACCATGGGAGGTAACGAAGGAGCGATGCGAGAGGATCTGTTTAATTCCTCCCGCCTGTGATCATCCCCAGCCTCCTCCTCCAGCTGTGATGAATCCGTAGGGAAGGATCCAGCCTTATTTTGACTGTGGTTTCCAGGATGGTGTCTCTGTCTGGGAAAGATTTATGGCAGCGCTTACGGCAGGAGGAGAGGAGTGATTAGATCGGGCCCCGTCTATTTGTCGTGGAGAAAGACCCACTTTACAAGGAAATAAACTCAAGCAATTAACTGGGGAATTAAGATTTAGCGCACGCTACGAGCAGCAGGCATGTATAAAGGAGACAGCTGTTAAATTTAGTATGTGACAAAGTCATGCGAACACTAACTGGATTACTTGCATTTATTTGGGAATACTTATGTATTTTATTATTATGCAACGTATAGATCACCATAATTCTGCTTTTCACTCCGACGACGCCTCTCCTCCAAGCATCTTAGAGAGCATTACAAACAATTAAGCCTGCCTGCGCCTCTGCGTAGTGCTCGATGTTATATCCGCTTTGTGGGTATTGAATATATTTTAGATAGGAGATGGCTTAATTAATGGGATTGATTTTTAACTCTTTCTGGGCCAAAGCCCCAAGTTGCTGCTCTTCCTGGGCTGATCCTGGAGTCCACAGGGATGGACTAGTCTAGAAGTCGCTGGAGCGAGTTTTCCAGGGATGGAAATCCATCCATCCCCCAGGGATGGTGATTTTGACCCATTTTGGTGAAAAAAGGGGAGGTGATGAATGCTGGAGAAGGGAGCGTGGCTTGGGTGGTGGCTCCAGGTATGCTCTTCGAGCGTAACCTCCCGCTCTGCAGACACCTTCGTGTGTCCCCAGGACCCTTGGAAGTGGCACAAGCTGCTTTTCAGCGCTTCCAGCCTCCTTCCCTGGCAAGAAGTGACAGATAACTGCCTCCAGTTGCATCTCCGGGGAGGAGTTTAGGGAGGCAGCGTGTAATCCTGCCTGCTGAGTTTGGTCCAGACACTATCAGACGTTATTAATCCTTTGTATCAGGCCAGCGGGGACCGGCAGCCTGCTGTATAAATGTGCTGCAGTATGGGAGGGACAGTCCCTTCCCTGAACAGTTTCCAGTTCAAGGAGATGGCGGAGGGATAAACGGATGGAGGATCTTCAGGAGCCGACGTCCAGACCACTGAGAAGCTCCTGTGGAAGATGCCAGCCGTTTTAACAACCTCAAAGAGTCAGCATCTTAATTTTAAGCCTCAGGTGGCAGCGTTCTTGGCACTGGGGTGGTTTAATTGGCGGGTCTGATGCCTCAGCCTTTCCCACCGACCACGTTTGCGCCAAAAACAGGAGCGGTTTGCACCTCCTCTCCCAGCAGTTTGCTGTAGCTCCTGCTCAGAGCATCCCTGCTCCTCCTAAAAGAGCCGAGCTGGGATAACTGCCAGGGGATGGGGCTGTAACATGCTTGTCCACTCTTCCAACCCTGCAGGAGTGTGGAGCAGAGTAAGCGCTGGATCCAGGGTGGGTAAAAAACCATTTAAAACCAGTTTTTGGTTGCATAGGTCATGGGGGACCTGCAGCAGCACCGCTGCAGCCCCTCCACCACCTTCGATAGCTCCGGGAGAACGCGTCGTATCTGCTCCCTCGGCTACTCCAAAGCAGCCAATTTATATAAATAAAGCAGTTATTAGAGCAAAGACAACTTGTCAGCACTTGAAAACAAGTGACAGGTCGGCTCCGGGAGCGGGGACCAGGCGTCTCGCCCCAGCTCAAGGAGGTGACAGCACACAGACGCACACACACCCGGTTTTGTATCCCCGGCTTGTGCTGCACGATGCAACGCCAGGCACATTACTAGCCCTATTTTCCATTTATAGGAGCCTGTCAGAAATGGCACTCCTCTCCGAGCAGATGTCGAAAAATTAGAGGGAATTCAGAGAGCGGCAGAAAAAAAAATGATTAAAGGAGATGGAGGGTCTGATTTTGGAGGGAAAAGAAATCAGCTGAGCTATTTATAATGCTGCCTGCACCAGGGTGGGTAGGAACAGGCTTTTTTTTTTTAAAGTGCCTCGATAGCTCAGCTAAGGGGAAGGGGCAAACCAGCCTCCGAAGGATGCTGACAGGAACACTGCAGAGGGGCTGTGTGAGAGGGTGTAAATCCTGAGCGATGGGATGAAATACCAAACATGAGTGTCTGGGGAACCGCCGGTAATGGGTGAGTGCAGGGGACGGTCACTCATCCAGAGTGAAAAAAAAATGCCCTGATAAAGACGTGCTGAGGGGTGGTAGAGGCAGTACCGATGGCAAGCCCCCGCTCCTACCTCTGCTCTTGGTGACAAACCGCGCTTGTATTTACATCCAGCGTTTTACACAAAACGTGTGGTGGCGGGGGTGGAAATCTTCACTTTTTCATCCAAAAGCAAATGTTTTTGGTTTAAAAAAAACCCACCGGCTTCAAATTCAGGCCTTCAGCCCCAGAGGCTCCCGGGAGATGCATGCAGAGATTGCTGCAGCTGCCTGCCGGGCTGGGGTCCCCTGCAGAGGGCTGCGTGATGGAGGGGACCAGCCTGCTTCGGGGTGATGTATCCCCGGGGGAACAAAGCATCTCATCCCTATTTCCAAATCGCCTGGGCAATTTGCAGACTGAGAAGCAGTTCATGAACATGTTATCAATGTCACATCACCCATTCCCCAACGAGCCCCAGCTCCCGGCAGTGGCTCCTCCATCGTGGCCAAAGGGGTTTCGTGGGGGCAATTTGGGTTTCTCCGTGCCTTGGTCTGCAGAAGGAAGCTGCCTAACGCGGTCCTTGTCTCTCTGGTTGCCTTGCAGGACCTCTCACTCCAGGGCCAAGGCGGAGGCGGCTGTGACGGCGGCGCAGAAAGCTCAGGAGGAAGCGCGGATCGCCAGGATCACTGCCAAAGAGTTTTCGCCTTCCTTCCAGCACAGGGAAAACGGTCAGTGCGTGCCGCCGCGCCAGCCGGCCCCACGGACACGACTTTCGCCCCGTGCCGCTCTCTGCCCCGCTTGGCCCCGCAGAGACCCAGAACCCCCAAAAATGAGCCCTGCTCAAAGGCTCAGTCTCTGCCCGCAGCTCCCGGTCCTCACCGGGACCCTTGGGGTGGGAAACCACCCTGTAACACCAGCTTTCGGAGGATTTAGCACAAGGCTTTCAATATTCAACACTTCCACCCTGTGCAGTCCTGTCATTACAGGGAGCTCCTCTTTTCACACCAAAACACCCCCATTTTTTTTAATTCGCAGTCCTTGATGGTTTCACAGAAAAAAAACAACAAGAGCTCCCAAAGCAAAATGCAAACAGAAATGATCCCAGAAGTGGTCACTGATTTTACCTCCATGGCTTTTAGAGCCTCGTTCATGATTTCTTTTGAACGCTTGGGCTTGCAGAGCTGGGGCAGCATGCGTTGGTACCTAATCCTTCACTTGGATGTGCAAACCAGTTGCGTGTGTGCACAAAGGTGGCAGAGAAATGCACGTTTGAGGTTTGCCTGGTGGCTCTTCCTTCCCTCCATCATCTTTGACATTTCTTCCTGGTTTGTCCATATTTTTGCTTGTTGATAAGAGGCTCGGGCTCAGCAAAGGCTCAGGGAGGAGGAAGCCGAAGCGAAGCTGCGGTCGGGCAGGGGTCTGCAACCGGCAGGCGCACAGGGAGGATTCGCCCCGCGAAGGCTGCGCCTATCCGGGAGCGAGAGGGGCTGCTGCGAGTGGGAGCAGAAAGCTCCAAGTCCCCACAGCAATAATTAACATAGTAATTAATATATGTGAATGGTTTTATTCAAAAGTTTTCCTGCACCGAACTCTCTTTAGGAGGCGTCTATCATTATTTTCTCCCCCTTCCAGCTCTCTAACTGAAGATTACTCATTCGGCTTAATTGCTCCAGGGGCTGGTGCTGGTGACTCATGTCGGCGGTGCCGTTCCCTGAGGCCGGGGAAGAGGGATCATTGCATCTTTTGGACCAGCCAGCCCATGCACGAGTCCTCACTTAACTGTGGCGCAGAGGCTGCGGGGGCGGCTGGGGGCATCCCACAGCTCAGCAGCAATGAGCCAGACGGGGTTTGAGGTCTGGCTCCGGCCATGAGCCGGCCTGAGCTGGGGTGGTGTGCGTAGCAAACCCCCATCCGAGACACGACCACGTGCGGATGGGAATTTCAGGAGGGGTAGGGGATGCAGAGCCCCTTGCAGCTGAGCCCCCTGCAGCTCTCTGCTCGCTGGAAGAAGGCACAGCCCTGTTCAAACACCCCATAGCATTTCTCATCCTGCAGAGGTCCAATTTGTATATCGGAGAGCTGAGCTTTTTCGCAGGGCTGCGTGGTCCCAAGGGCTTCTTCAGCCCTGAGATATTCCTCATCTCCATTTCCTCTTGCCAAGAGACTTTGCTGTTTTAAATCACCTCTTGAAAAGATATTTTTAGGTAATACATTTTTTACTAGCTTCTAGACGGGGACATGGTGCTTGACTTGTGTTGGGGCTTGTGTTTCTGGTGCTCACGTCTGGGTGGGTTGTGTGTGAGTGAAGGGGGAGGGAAGGAGTTTCCACTTAGAGCACATTAAAAAACAAACACACCATCCAAGATGTGTCGGGAAACCTGGGAGCGCCCGCGGACCAAGTCAGGCAGATAATAGCTGCGAGCAGCCGTGCCACCCCACAGACCCCGTAACCTCAGGCTGCAAACGGCCCGGGGGGGCGGCTGGCTGGGAGGAGCTGCAGCACGGGCAGGGCGAGCTGCCGCCATGCTGCATGGCGTTGCACGGGCTGTACGTGCCCACCTTGCATAGTGTCACGGGTGCTCTATGTGCCCCCCCCTTGCACAGCGCTGTGGGTGCTCCATGTGCCCACTTTGCACAGTGTTGTGGGTGCTGCGTCCCACCCACCTTCACAGCATCACAGGGGTTTTCATGCCCACCTCAGCATCGGCCCCGCAGGCATCCTGGCCCGGAGCATCCCCACAGCGCAGCCCCTATTTGAACAGACACGGACTCAAGAGCGGCAGGCAACGGCGCCGGCTCCAGCAACCCCAGACACGCCACAGCAGTGCTACAAGGCCTTTAACCAGAAAAACCAAAAATATCCCTGCTCAGTACCCTGCACCACCCTCTCCCCTGTGGTTTTCCATCTCTGTCTGCCAGGGGGATCTTCCACGTCCCCATCACGCTCACTGCGGTTGTGCCTCCCCGGTTCCTGGCTCTGCCGGACGCCCCTGGCCATGGCTGCCAGCGGGGTCAGCTGATGGGCTGGACGGTGCTGGTGAAGTGACTCCCCCAAGGTGACGGCAGCATGTCAGTGGCAGAGGCAGGAGCTCAGCACCGCTCCCGAACCCCATACGTGGGTCCTCAGGGGCACCACAGCACCCAGGGGCACGTGCTTGGCTTTGAAGATGCTGCGGCCGGGCACGGCTGCCTCCATCCTGCTGGAAATCCAGATTTGGTGCTCTGCATCCTCCTTCATGCTCTCACAACTGTTCTTCCAGGAACATCACGTGCTCAGCAACTAATTTTAGCTCAGAATAATTGTTGCACATCCTCGGGTGTCGAAAGCCGGCAAGACGGCACCGTGCATCTGTCGAGTTCCTCCGCAAGGAAACGCCTGTGTCCTCGCGGGGCTCCGGGGCTGGAGGGGCAGCCGTGCCCCAGCGTTGCTGGCCCCTGCTTGTCTGTGAGCCCCAGCCAGGGGCTGCAAAACTCAGGGGATTAACCCACGGAGAGGAGGAATTAGCTCAGCTCGTTGCAGGTCCACGTGGGAAAGATTTAGGACGAGAGGGTTCTTAATAATGTGGTCCCCGGTGTGGGTCTCCGGGGTGAGGATGCTGGAGCATCATTGGGCTTTCTCGCCTCTGCCGTGGGGCTCTGGGGACCAGGGAAGATTGGGGTTGGAGCTAAGGTGCAGGAGCAGCGGGTGTAGCGAGGCTGTGTCTGGTTGTGCCATTGGAGATTGGCTTTGGGGTCATCGGAGCTGGTGGGAAGCTTTCAAGTCCCTGCACCTCCAGCCTGAGATGAAGAGGGACACCCCAAGTCCTGGGTGAGCCCGTTTTGATAGCTGTCTTTACAGCTTTCTCATATGAAGCTGTTTATCCCCCCCGCCCTCAGTTTCCCGTCTGTGATATTGGAAGGTGGCTGGAATGGGAACGTCTCAACAACAGCCACAAAATCAGTCTGTATTTTTCCTGAGACAGTTATTCTGCATGCAAATGGAGGGGGTGAACTCCACCTTTCTCCTTCACCACAATTGCCCACCAGTACAAGGATTGCTCAAGGGCCCCAAATAAATCCCGGGAGGTTCAGTCTCCCACAGACAAAGAGGGACACAGGGAACGGACTAAAACTGAACTATCTGAGTATTGTCCCAAAACACGAACAGATTTTTCTGTGGCAAATAATAAAAAAAAAATTGACAGTCATTAGAAGACCAATTTCCCATCGAGAAATTGCTTGTGTAGGAAATTTCCAAGCAGCCTTGTTACTGTTTACCTCCTCTGCAAGTAGGGACATCCGTCCCCATGCTCCCAGCATCCCCCGCATGTATCCGGACCACGGCGCGGTGGGACGTGGGGATGGCTGCAGGCAAAGGCACGTCCCAGCACCAGCAGTTTCCCAAGAAGATGCGATAGAGAAAATTACTCAGCAGAAGTGAAGAGATTAGAGCAGGAGCTTCAGAGCATTTATTTTTAAACTGTGGTAAAAAATTGAGTTCTTCCTTTTTGAGGCTCATTTCTTGTCTAGCCATAGCAATTGCAATTAGATGCATTTCAGGGGCATTAGGCAGCTAATATATTTATCAAATTATTAACGTAATTTAGCATGGCTTTAGCTGGGAACAACTATGCCTTGAGAGGGTAAAATGAGAATTAACCACTATTAGCTTGCACCCTCTTGAAATAATTTCGTGTTTCATCGATGATTAATAAGGTGCAGTTTTTTTCTAAATGTCCGGAGAAGCGACATGTTTCTTGCCAGCTGGTCACCTCCAGCAGAAGACACTCAGCCACTCTTAAAGTCCCTGTCCCCAGGTCCCTGTCCCCAGGAGACATCATCTGGGGTGTCCTCTGGGCTCAAAGGGAACGAAGTGCAGTCAGCATGGTAAAGATAAGATGGTCTTATCTTTAAAGATACGGTGTATATCGTATTCATGTAGCCCTGAACACGCTACCTTGCTCCTGCCTAAACGTGTGAGGCACGACCGCCCGTGTGTTCTCCATAACATCCAGCAAGGGGGGGCTGAGTGGGGAAATGTCTGTGCCCTCCTTGTCTGTACGGGGCAGGAAAGCTGTTCCGTATATGGTTTGTGGGTTTTTTTTCTTAATGGGCGGCTTGCACATCTGCCCAGATGAGACCATCTCCCTGTGAAAGCTTCGAGGTGAGATTCCCCTTCTGAAACCATGCAGCTGCAAAGCCAATGTGTTTCTTGTCCAGGGGGGGGAGTGAAGGCTGTCGGCAGTGAGCCGGGCACGGGGTGATCCCAGCAGCGCCCAGGATCACACACGAGCACAGGGCATGGGGTGAGCCGTGGGCTGCCACCGGCTGCATCTCAGATTTCCCTTCTCATGCCTGCAAACTGGGTTTGGAGCTGATGGAAAAAGGTGGTCAGATGGATGCCCCAAAAAAGGTCAATGGGCAGGGACATAACCCCCTTAGCGGGGTTAGGGTGGCGGCGTGCACAGCGTGGGAATGGTGCCGTGGAGCAATGCAGGCTGCTCTCGAGCGGGGCTGCAAGCTGCTGCATCCCTGCGACCCACCAGGGAAAGCAGGGCCGTAGGCAGAGCACAGGCAGGGCCCGAGCGCCCGCTCCTCTGCCTGCGCAGGGCTCCCGGCAGCTCTGCATCATTAAGTGGCTTCCCCACATCGCTGGGGCTGCAAAACTATTGCGAGTCCTTTTACTTGTAATACATACACACGGTCCTTCACACATGTCCCCAAGCAAGCAGGGTGCCCGCCGGCAGCAGGGGCGGCGAGAACTGCGAGTGCTAAAGGAGCAGCCGCTGTTGAGCCTGCTGGAATCAGCTGGAAACGAGAGCCACGGTGGTGCCAGGTGGTTTCTAAAAGGGTTGGTAGCACTTGGGTTTACAGCAGTGGAGAAACACAACCTTAGTGCAGAATGCCCCTGTCTTGACAACACTGGCAGCTGATGCCAAACCATCTCCCATGCCGGGCTGCAGCCGCTTGCACCGTGCTGCTCTGCGGATGCTGGGGTGATAGCAGGTTTGGTGTAAAACCAATGATGCCTTTTCTCTTGGGTCTAGTAGCAGAAGCTACTTATTGTGCTACGCTGCTGCTGTCCTGATCTTGCCCCGCAGTTCCCCTGCCGTCCAACACTCTCAGCCCTATTCTTTGACATGAAAAACCTGGTGGGCGCCCACAGAATAGAAATAACCCTGTTGCATTTCTCTCTCCCTCTCTCTTTTCTCTTGATGACTACACAAAAAGGGCTCGAATGCCAGAGACCGAAGCGCCAGAACTCGAGCGATGACATTGAGGTCCTCTCCACCGGGACACCTCTCCAACAAGAGAGCCCCGAGCTGTACCGCAAAGGGACCACCCCGTCCGACCTGACTCCCGATGACAGCCCGCTGCAGAGCTTCCCTGCCAGTCCCTCCTCCACGCCGCCCCTGGGTCCTGCCTGCAGGAACAAGAGCGCTCACTTCTCCAGGCAGGTCTCGGTGGATGAAGAGAGGGGTGGGGAGATCCAGATGTTGCTGGAGGGACGCGGCGGGGATTACTTGCGCCCCAACAGCTGGAGCGAAGAGAAGGTCGGCGGGACTCGCGGCGTGAGAAGCGGGACGCTGCGCAGCGGTCAGCTGGGGTCAGCCTCCGTCCCTGAAGACTACAGAGGTCGGAGCGGAGGACACAAACATTCGGCCTCCAACCACAAGCAAAGAGAGAGGTGGACAGATTCCCCAGCCACGGTTTCATGGACTTCCCACCACAGGTCCCACAACCACAGCTCAGGGAGCTCCAAACTGCTTGAGCTAGATGAGGAGAAGATGAGCAATTATGAGATGGAGATGAAGCCCCTCATGAGGATGGATTCTTATATGCAAGAGATTCACACCCAAAAAAGACACTATAGCAAAGGGGGACCCTGCAGGAGCATGGCTGACGACCACCGCGGGGAAGACCGGGGCTTCGGGGTTCAGAGACTGAGGTCTAAGTCCCAGAACAAAGAGAATTTCAGGCCAGCTTCCTCTGCTGAGCCCACGGTGCAGAAACTGGAAAACCTGAGATTCGGGGACAAAGCTGAGCCTCGGCTACTAAGGTGGGACTTAACCTTCTCCCCGCCACAGAAATCCTTACCTGTTGCACTAGAATCTGAAGAGGACAATGGGGATGCGCTCAAATCCAGTACGGTAAGTAGGCAAAATTGTGTGTTGAAATCTGGCCGAGAAACCCGGTGCAGAGCTGTCGTGGCGCTGCAGCGGAGTGGAAAGGGAGATTGCTCTGCTGGCAGGGTTGACCCCCGAATTACCGTGGGTTTGTGCCTTGAATCCCCCCTCCTCCTTTCTCCCATCCTGCATAATAGCGTGTGCTAGAAGTTGGTGTGGGGTTTTCTCCGCAGATTGTCTTGGTGGGAACAGCAGGTTTTTCACTGGAGGATGTGAGCAGCAAGTTTGAGTTTGTTTTGCAACCCAGCCCCGGGGCCAGCAATAAAAATACATTATTGCTGGGATTTTGAGCATTCGCCTGGTGGAAAAGCTGCAGGATGAGGCAAGGTGTTGGTGATGCTTCCTTGTGGTTAGGTTACGGCAACAGAACTTCACTCTGGCCCAAGAGTGTGGCGGGACCCTGTTGCAACATCAGTGCTTAAATCCCGGTAGCTGGGCATTGCGGCAACCTGCAGCGGCTCTCCGTCACTCTGCTGCTATGTGACGGCGCTGCCTGTTGAAGCAGTGGCCTTGTCACCGCATTGTACTGGAGACCTGACCCAGGTGGAGGAGGGCACCATGGTCATGGAGCAGGGGACATTGCAAAGGGGTTGCATTCCTGAGCTGACCATTGCTCAGGTTTTCCTGTACTGATCTGCACGGTTCAATACAGCTCGTGTTTTTTGGTCTGCGGATGCCACCGAGCCAGGAGGGGGTACAAGCCCCTCAGTGGGGGGATGCAATGCAAAGGGGTCTTGGCAAATTGCAGTCAAGAGGATGCAATTCAGGAAGGCTACCTAGACAGGGAAAGCAACAGGCAAGTACAGCAAGGGTAGTGGGCTATTAGAGCTCTGTAAATCAGGACGATAGAGCAGATTACAGCCAAACGTCAGTCCGTACTATCGCTGTACTGTGAAGAGCATAAGTAAGCAGAAGCAGAAGCAGAAGCAGAAGCATAGCTTGTGGGACTTGGAGGATAACCCCTCGTGAGACATCCAGTCCTGGGCTCCTCATTTCAGGAGAGATGAGGAGACGTTGGGCATTAACAACTGGCTGCTGGGAAGAGCTGGAGGTGTTCAGGCTAGAGAAGAGGAGACAGAGCGATCTTCAAACACATAAAATGGCTGCTGCAAAGTGGAAGGGAATAATCTGTTCTCGATGAACAGAATTAATGGGCTTAAATTCAAGCATTAGAGGCAGTGGTTAGCCATTAGCCATTCCTAGTGAGTTGAGTGCTGGAATAAATTGCCTAGGGAGGCTGTGGTGGCTGGGAGGGAGGAGGTGGTCTAAGACCTGGTTGGACATCTGCAGCTCAGATATAGCTTGGATAGAGCTGAACCTGCCTTGGCAGAAGGCTAAGCTGTGTGATTTTCAGGTCCTTTCCAGCCCTGGTTTTTGATCGTTCCTGGACTTACCATTGAGAGCAGCTTCCTCACTTATTCTCCCCGTTGGTTTGGCATTGCTAGGAGAGGTGATGGGGCGGTCTGAGGGAGTAGTGGGGAAGCCAACACCACTCCGAATTCCCCCTTGTCGCATCAGTGCCAAACGCAGGGCAGGGCTGGAGGGGTCTCCTGCTGCTGGATGTCCCACAGCCCAGGCCAGACCTGCACAAGAGAAATGGAAAATCTGTAACTCTCAGGTGGTGACATTTCAGGCTCCGGCAGAAGAAAGGAGCTAAATCACCCTGTCAGGGTAGCAGAAGATGATGCTGGGTTGTTTGGGAGACAGGGATCATGAAACTGAAATTACATTTGTCAGTCACGCCGAAAGTTTGGGCTAGCAGCATCATGGTCTGTAACATATGATTACTGTGGCCATACCTACAGCATCCCTGCTCCTCCAGCCGCCTGCCGACAGCTCTGCCAGTAGAGCAAAGGTGTCGGCACCTGCAGCCAAGGGATGAGAGCGAACGGGTGGGAGAGAGGAGGGAGCGGTGACATCTGCAGCCTGTGAGCAGCCGGGATGCAGGAAGGACTAAACTACAGATCTGCCACAGTTTCCCTGCTGTGGCTGTGGATAAATCACCCCCCCACACACCCCCCTGTAGCTTTCTGGCTTCCTATTCATCTTGCAAGCTTCGGCGCAGGCTCGAAAGCACCCACACAGCATTTAAGAAGAGCTGAACACAGTGTGTTTGCCGGTGGACTGCACCGTAGGACACATCTTGCCAGTCCAGAAAAAAAAGCGAGCTCCAAGTTGAAGCCAGCCCTGAGCACACACCAGTGAGCAAACAAGTGGGCGCCGAGTCCAGACCGGGCTGTCCTTACCTGCTAGCGTAGATGCCTGTGAAGCACTAGAGAAATGACAGGCAGCATTAGGAGCCTGACAGGCTTTCAGAGAGGAAAAGCAGCAGCAGTAATTGCATGGACATCGACACTGTTGAAGTCTGTGGGACTGGCAGATGGTCCAGCACCTTTGATAACGTGACCTCACGCGGCGGCAGGGAGCTGGGAGAGACACGGGTCCCAAAGGAGGAATGAAACCGTCATTTCTCCTCGCTGAGATCCAGGCATTCCTCGGGGAGATCGCTGGCACAAGCGGTCCTGGTGTCTCGCCCCACCCAGCCCAAGTTAGACGCGCCGCCGAGGCTCCCACCTCGCAGGCAGACCCCAGGCTGCACGCCAGAGCCATCATACATAAACATCCCGCCCGGGGAGGAGGGCTTGAGCTGCAACGCTGGAGGTAGATAGCCACTAATGCAACATAACATTAATGGCTATTTCGAGTGGATCCCGGGCAATAACGAAGGGGCACAGCCTGCATGGAAAGGCGCACAGAAAAGCCATTAGGATGCACATCATACTTTTTTAAGTGCTGTAGCTGTGAAGCAGCATGTTCAGTTTTCTCACATTCATAACCGAGGGTGGAACAGATGGCGAAGGTTTGGGAGGAAGCTAATGTAATACAGAGGAAGAGATAATATGTGGATTTAAATAACCTACAATGCCAGCAACAATTTGTTCTAGCAAGAACTGCACTGTGCTAGCAGGGTTTTGTTCCATGTGGCCTGGCAGGGAGGAGGGTCATCGGACAGGAGCAGGGGAAGGAGGTGTAGGAGAGGAATGGGAGGTGCAGTGATTTGTGTTCCAACCTCCTGCCTAACGCCGTGACCTTGCCTGCACCTGCCATCAAGGATCTCAAAGCATTTCAAACTTCGGCGAGTGTAGTGAGTCCCTGAGGAAGAGGAGGGGAAAGCTAAGGGGGAAGGATTTATCCCACGGTCCCCACATCCACCTCCCTCTGTGCATGCTCAGTGACACAGGGCACTTGCATGCTTCGTCCTGCAAAAAGCACTGCATCCTGCTCACGCTCCAGATCTTTTCACGCAGAATTAAGGCCCCCCAACTTCCCCAAAGCCCCATTTCTCACGCTAGCCTGAAATACCCCTCCCCTTCCAACTCCCAGCAGCTTGCCTCCAGCGTGCAGGCGAACCACAGCTCCCGGGAAAGGCTGGCTGTGCGCACGCGTGTGCGTGCACGCGTGTGTGCCCACGCCGTTTCAGCTTGCATGACAGCCCGCTTCCCTGTGATCCACAGCACTGCCATCTGTGAAGCTGCTCGCTGAAAAGGGCATTTCTCATCTCCCAGACAGCTGGGCTGTTTCAGAAAGGTGCCTGCCAATGAACAGGAAGGATGCTCTTAGCTGAGGAGGGCTATTTTTGCCCTACCTCGAGTATCCCTGCGCAGAACTGAGGTCACCCTCATAGGTTAGCTTGTTTTAAAAATAATCTGCCATAAACCAGCTCTACACACGCCATCAGTGAGCCCGGTGGGTTGGCTCTGCGTTGGAGTGCCAGCTCCAGCTTCGGGAGCAAGCACACCTCTGTCACTGCTCGCAGGAATGGGGTGGGGATGCAGGTCTTGCAAAAACGCGGTCTTAAAATTATCACTTCTCTCCCCACACCTCTTGATTTCTGTCTTAGAGATGAGGCTGGAACAGTTTGGGGGTGGGGGGGGAGTCCCTTGGTGTCCAGCCTCTTGCAATGTGTGCCCAGGTGGGGATGCAGACCTCTGTAGAGGAGTCAGGCGTATAGGTTGCTATATGAGCTATAGGAAGTTTGTTCTTCTTGGTCATTTTTCACCAGTCCCTTAAAAAGAGGCTCCCAGAACCCTCCTTCATTGGGGCTGCACATCAGTAATTGAAAATTGCTCTTATAAAGGTCATTTCTTGAGGCCACCGCTCAATAACATGGATGAAATTCAGCGCTGCTTGGTGTTCGCTACCAGGTGACTTTGGGGGTTCAGGGTCATCAAGCCGGCACTACAGTCATACAAACACTTTAAAATTACATTTAAAGCCACCTGATCTTTCTGTGTCTCTGTGTGCACTGACCCCTGCACGCACAGAACAAACTCACGTCAATTGTCATCGTTCAGGCAGATGAAAACGGAAACCAACGCGCCAGGACCGGTGTCGGTGTTGTCGGATTAAGGGACTTATATAAACGTCACCATCCTTTCTGACCTTAAAGGCCCACGAGGCACAAAGCTCAAGCCTGTGCCTAAAAGCTTCACAGGTTCCTAGAGCCTTTGAGAAGATCTGAAACGGGAAAGGAAAAAAGGAATTGTCGAGACACTGGAAAGGGAAAGAGGTTTTCTAAAATGCCAGCAACCCTTTTATCCATCAGCACAGAACACATCACATTTTTAGGGTTGGGGGAAAAAAAAAATATGTCTCCTTTTCTGCAGGTGCTGAACATCTGCAGCTTCTAAAAGGGAGAAGAAGTGTTTTAGGCACAGAGGTCCTCAGCATGCCTGTGAGAAGGGCCAGTGTTCAGGCACGAACGGAGCCTGATTCATCTGCCTGTCCTCATTTAGCAGGAGCAATCACAGGTATTTAGATGAAGCCTTCTAGGGATACGTTGTGGTCTCACTAAAGGCACCCTGGAGATGTGAGTAGGCTCGAGACTTGGCCCTTTAAAATCCCCCTGTCTCATCTCACCAAGAAAGCCCGACGGTAGGGCAGCAGCCAAAAAAAAACCCACCCCAGCCACCCCTGACATTTTCTTTCATTGTCACATGCTGTCAGAGAAAATCTCAGTGATCTCAGCTGTTTGCTAACGGTACTGCTTCTTATTGCAAACAAACCAACGGAAACAGTTGCAGCAAACGGAGTTTGCAAGGCATCTGCTGGGTTAGGGATCTCAGAGAGACCCCCTTGTCGGCTCCAGGTACCCGCCGGGGAGGCGGGGAGGGATTCCAGCAGCTGCAGCATCTTCCTCGCTCGTTTTCTGCGCGAGGGGCATATTTTCTATCAAGATATTCTGAGCAGGCTTCGCTGTCGCTGGGGAAAGTGAGGAGGAGGCAGCCAATCTGCAGCCAGCGCAGGGCTCTGCCGGAGCGCGCCGTGCAGCCCGAGCCGGGGCCGAGGGAGGGTACCCAGGCAGGGGGCTCAGCCCAGGCTTCGATGGAGCAAGGTAGGGGGGACGGAGCGCAGCAACTTGCCCCAGAAATGGCACCTCCCTGCCGATGCGGACGACGGACGCTCCCTTTTCTAGCGGCTGTGGGGTTATTCTTGAAGGGATTGACCTCAGGGTGGAGCGTTTTCTTCAGAAAAGTTAGGCACCTTTAGCCCTAAAGGGTGTAAAATGAGATAAAAATAACAGCTGGCTGTTTCCTCTGTCCCAAATGGGCACCCACTGTTTGAATGGTGAAGCTTCACCTGCATCTCAGACCGGGCTCAATGCCGTGCATGGAGATGGTCCCATCTATCTGCCTTCGGACCAGTCTGCTGGGAAAGGGGCCTGGGGACTTTTTTGTGGTTATCCTCCTTGGGACTAAACCCTGTGGCTTATCCCTGTGGTCCTCTCAGTCTTCCCACTTCAGGTTTTTCCATTATTTTCTTTTCCCCATGAGGAGCCTTCCCCAGGTCTCCTAACACAGGCGTGTCTGGGTTTTCCTTACTTCTCTCATCTCAACCAAACAGGTTCAAACCCCAATCCCAAATGGCTGTGGCACGTACACACGTCCATACAAGTATAAGCTATAATTACAAGGGAATAAGGAGGAGGATCAGTCCTGCAGACACCCGGTTGTCATCACACCCTTCGAGATGAGCCAGGTCTGAGCATCGCCACAGGGGCTGCAGCGTGCGCGGGAAGAGCCGTCACATGCGCAAAGCAAACGGTTTGGGGGTTGTTTCTTTTTAAAACTAATAATAATTGGAAACTGTTCTTCCTCTAATCTCTTTCATGTACAGACATCGCATGCATTACTTGTAACAACACGAGGTAAATAATGTTCAGAGAGAAATGTGATGCTTAACTTGAGAGCGTCCTTTTAAAACCCTTTTAATCTCAGGGGCCCTTTGATGTACCTGAAGAGGTCATCTCACTGACTTTGCTCCCGTCATCCCAGATCCATTTTAGGGTCTTGAGCCCAACTCCACATCTTCTTCTAGCTTTGAATAAGTTGGGGTCAAATGCCAGCTTTTGACCGCACGAGAACCAAAAATTTTAAAAACAGACATACAGCTCCAAACATACAGCTCGCTCCTGGCTACGCAGGCACCTGTAACGTGAGGACTGAACCAGAGGTGACAAAACAGTTCATTAAGAGACGCCATCTCGGGATAAATCCCTGCGTTCACTTTAGCCGCTTGCATTTTTCCTGCAGAAGCAGGTTTTTCCATACCACCCCACTCAGATGCACACTGGTATCAAGTGCCCATTCCTCTTACACGGGCACATTCAGCATCTCCTGGGCTCCCTTCCTCAAGTCACGGGAGATGCTGTAATACGCTGGAGAAAGCGAAGTGAATCCCTTATGTTTCTTTTGCTAAATGCTCCTTAACCGTTTCACAGCAGCCTGTTCCTGGCAATTATGTGACAATTCAGCACAAATGTCACGGAGCTGCTAAGTTTTCAGCACTTTCTGCAGTGCTGAGGCTGGAAAACAATGCATATTTTTTTTTTTTGCTGATCCAAGTCCTTAGTAATTACACTTAATAGATCCCGGAGGGATTCCTAGGTAACCTGCACTATGGTTTCCATGGCAGAGAGACAGAGCTTGTACCCTGCGATAACAGATAATAATGGACTGTTAATGCTTAATTAATTATGCTACAATTGTATTTGTAAACCAGCTGGCCCTTGTATTCCCAGTAAGACTCTTGAGTTGCTACACAACAGTTAAAGGATAAAAACAAACAAGACGGAGGGGCAGAAATGGTGGTGCTCGGCTGCGGCCACCATCAGAGCTGCAGTGTGCCAAAAACCACAGACTGGAAGAAAACTTCACTCATTACTTCTACAGCGACGATTACTGTTGTTACCCCTGTGCCATAACAAGAGTTTATTCACATTTTAGTGTTTCCATGGGTTTGGGTCTATGTTCCAGCTCTCTAAAGTTTGGAGGAAATCTTAAAAGTCCTTGGAGACTATCCCTGTTTACACACAAGCAGCCTTTCACCTAGCTAATACTGGTGTACGTTGCCCATCCTTGGCAGGTGTTTTCCTCCTCATATGAAGGAGCCCAGGGGTCTTATTATAAAAAATAAAAAATCCCAGCCCCAGAGCTGCCTCGTTTTGCTGATGAAATTTGCCATCACCCAGGATGCTGGATGATGCTTAGGCGCACCAGAGCTTGATTTAATTTTTCCTTTCCTGGAGCCAGGCTGGTAACCATTCTGGGTGGAATTCATCTCGCGTCACTTGGTCTACAGACAGCCTAGATGGTTAGCGCAGACTAGATGTCTAACATTTAGACAGCTAAAATTGGGTGAGAGGACGCTGCCAACTGGCGTCTGCTTCCCAGTAAAGCAGGTTCTGGACTTGCGGGCACTGTGCTGGGAGGCAGCACGGCATTTCGCAGCGGAGCCTCGTCTCCTGAATGACAGGCAGGTTAGTTTAAACAAATCTCTGCAGTTCCTGACGGCCTGCTTTAGCACTACTATTTCAGGGCTAAAGAGAGTGTTGTAGCTTTTAAAAAAAAGAGAAAAAAGAACAGCTTTGCAGGCTGCTTGCTGTCTGTGACACACAAACCCCAGGCTGGGAAAAGCTGCTCGACCTCTGGCTTTCTAGCACCCTAGAGCCTGTGATACCACTGGCCTCGAGGATTTTTCTGGGCTTTTCTAAATCTCAAGAAGGCCGAAGATGAGATAAAGCACCACCTAACTACTAAAGCAACATGCAAAGTTGCAAATCAAGGGCTATTGCTCTTCCTTCTAAAGGTGGGTGGCTCACGATAGAGGGCTAGCCTGTGGCGTGAAGAGTTGTAAACGCTGCTAGTTCTAAAATGCTGGCTGTAGCTGCAGTAAAAGGGAGTTCACTGACCTATTGCCAGGCTGGGCTCAGCAAAACATTTCTTCCAAAGCACAAACCCATTAGTGATTCATCTTCTGCCTGGGCACTGAGCAGGAATCACTTCTTAGGAACAGATGACACGTATCCCAGGACATCCTTGCCATCAAAGGGGAGAAGGGCAAGCGTTTCCCCTGAGTAGAGGTTAAGGCACAAAGACCTTACAAGTTAGAAATAAGCCAGACATAAGCATTTAGAAGTGCAGCAGGATTCATAATTGGAGCTAAAACAGAAGCTTCAGAGTCGCAAAGCTGCTTATCCACCAGCTGCCACAGGCAGGACTCCAGCCCCTGCTAAGATACGCCGGCATCTCACCAGGGGGGAGCAGCCATACCTGCAACTGCTGCGTGGAGAGCCCTTGTTGGAGTTAGCATGGGGAAGAGGGTGTTAAAAAGAGGGAACTGCAAAAAGGAAGCAGAATTTGCAGGTTGTCAGACAGTCGGATTTGAGCTGCTCAGTTTGCAGAGACCCCTCCCCTCCCAGGTCATCCTATTTCTGGGATGCTTTTGCTGGCAAATGTGGAAGACCCCGCATATGCAGTGGCAAAGTAAGCATTTTCTCCTGCCTCTGCATTGAACAGAGGATGCAAGATGCAAATAGGTGCAGACTGAACCAGGGAGCTGAGCAAAACATTCGTGCATGGGAATCCAGTTGCTGCTGATGCAAGCGGGTAGGTGCATGTTGCTTAGTTTGTTGACTCCCCCCATTTTTCTAGACGAGGGCACGACTTTGATGTACTGGTGTATAAATGAAGGGCGTGCGCCCTCCTTGGACACCATCCCATCAGCATCCTCTGAACACAAGTACCAAAGGTTTGTGATTTCGGTCAGTTCAACAGGTCCATCCCAAAGTGTCTCTGTTTGTGAGGGTAAAGCTCAAACACCAGGGAATTAAGAGGCAGCCAGTCCTGCTCTACGCTTTTTGTCAGGGAGGAGGAAGCAGCCTCCAGATTATCCCAGGCTCATGTCAGCTGGTATACAACTTTGCCTCCTTCATGGTATTGAAGTGATCTAGTAGTCTGAGCAGAGCAGGGGCAGAAATGGTCGCTGCTGCGTTGGCAGGGGAAATCAAACGGCGAGTGGACCAAGGCTAATGCAAGTATGAGAGCAGTTAAGTCCTCCCTTGGCTGCGAGGTGGAGGGATCCAAATGCATTTTGTGGCTCTGTGGTGCCCTGCCAACAGAAACAATGACAGTGATAATCACTTGCAATCTGTTATTATATTAACACGAGCTCAAAAATCGTAAAACCCAATAATCTTTTGAAATGAAGCTAAGCCCCCCAAATGTAAGTAACACACCGCATGGCAGTGCTTGGCAGCGGCAAGGCCGGGGGGGGGGCAAAGAGTGGCAACAGGGGGGTGGTTTCTGCCTTTGAAAGGCTTGGCGTGGTGCAGGCGGAGAGATTTGCTGGAAGCAGTCAGGCGTGGATACCTGGCTGCCAGGAGAGGCTCTCCGCAATCCCTCCATTTGGTTGGCTTCCTTTGACCCTGTTGCTAAGCTACAAATATGCCTTTCCAGCAAGCTCCAGCATCCTCTCTCCCACCCACTCCCAAATGCGAACTGAATCAGCCTGCTCAGAAGAGAAACGATCTCTGGCCAGCAAGGAGCTTTTTTTCTTTTTTTTTTTCCAGCAGCACTGCAGAGTGGTACAAGGACTTGCTTAGAAAGGGTGCCCACCCCTGCCCCATGCCAACCCAACAGCCACAGGAGCTTTGTTACGAGGACAGGGGCATAGAGAAAAGCATTCCAGGCGATTAAAACTGGCGCAGCTCCGTTGCAGCAAGAATAGACGAAGATACCAGCTACTCCGAGAAATAGCTACCACCTACCTGCACACACGCTTGCTCACCCTGATGCCAGCCACGTTAACACTTTAGGACAGCAAATGTTTTATGGCAGGGACAAGGTGGCAGGATGGACGTTTTTCTGACCGGTGTTCTGCAGAAAGATGCGTTGGGAGGGTTGTCTGCAGTCCTGACGCTGAGTGGTCTCTTCCCATCGTTCCTGGGACGCTAATAGGGTCCAACAGCCACATCCTCATCGGGTCCAGCACAAGTTATCTGGGCTGCCTTTATGCTCAGTGGAAAGTAACGGATGCTTCTGGGGTGCGCTTCAACCCAGCCTACGGTGGGTGTCTGACGCAGGCCAGCTGTGATGTGAGTTGCTGCAATGGTTTCCACACAGACCCCAGGAGCTTAATTTGGTCCCTGTGAACCTCAGGAAAGGTTATTATTGCTTTCCCAAAATGTTGCCTTAACATAGACCACCGTATGCTGGCCTGACTTCTGCTGTTATCAGGATACCTGTACAAGCAATCATGTTGATTGGGAAATGTCCTTTGAAGACTCCTCCAAACCATCCCCAAACAGCTACATGATCCAATACAATCTTTTTTTTTTTTCCTGTTCATTGACCACCCTGGGTAAGCAGCTGATTTTAGTTATTCTTTTAAGGCCAGATTTCCTCTATGCACGACATGGGGGAGTCCATGAGCAACTGCCGTCTTAACCCAGATGGGTCTGGTGGGTGTGCATCCATGTGTCTGCTTGGCAGACGCTGGGTCCGGGGCTCACACTGGGACTTACATGCCATTTGTGCTAATGCATGACAGTAAACAGAGTCTGCCCCAAGACTTGCAGATATACGTGTCTATTGAGGCAAACGGATAGAAAGTAAGTGTTGAAGTGGCTCAGAAAAGCAGAAGTCCAGCAGCTTTCCTCTCACCCGGGTGTAAGAGGGACAGTGCTCCCAGGGATGCTGCGGGCCCCAAGAATGCCTTGGGCTATGGCTCAGCATGGGGAGGGAGCAAAGGGGCTCCTGGCAGAGCCCAGTTTATTTCTGTTGGTAAAACAGGAGAGGGATTTTGTCTGCCTTTGCAGAATCAAGCGGCTGCCTTAGGAGGACATTGTGCTTAGATGAAAGACCTAGGGGTGACCTGTTTATTGTCACAGTGACGGAGGCAATAGATCTGGGTTTAGTCCCCGCTTCTGCTGTTTGCTCACCTCATCCCCCTTAGGGAGATCTTTATTCACACCTTCCTCACTAAGGCAGCAGCCTGCAAAAATTCAGTGAGGGTTACCAGGCGCTTTGAGATGTTTGCTGGAGGGTGTATATGTGCTCTCTGGGGCCTGCTCGTCTGCAGACCTGCCTGCCCTGCCATATCCCGGACCCAGCGCAGCGCCCGACCCCTGCTACAAAGCAGCCTTAGACAGACTTTCAACGTGCCTTCTAACTCCTCTCCTTCTCTTTCTCTTCCAGGGCTCAGCTCCCATCCTGGTAGTCATGGTGATCTTACTAAATATTGGAGTCGCCATTTTGTTTATTAACTTTTTCATCTAATTCAAGACTGTCTTGTTTGCAAAAATAACAGTTACATGTATGAATGGGGGGGGGGGAAAAACCAAACAACAACAAAAAGGGAAAAATCATAACTCGAACTGTCCTACGACAATTTCCAAGTCTTTTCACAGAAGAACAACAAACGATCGAGTCTCACTCACAGTTTGCCTTTTTTCCTGGGTAATGTTTTTTGGATTTTAGCCAAAATTCTTTGCTTGTATAACACTATGCTGTGTGGCATGGCAAAATGCTATCAACACTCTGTCCCCCCAACACTGGAAAGGATGAGAAGGAATCCCAACAAAATAAAAGCTCATTTCCCTTCCCCTCACCCCAAAAACATGTATTCGTAACAACAGTAATGAACCCCAAAATGGAGACTAGATGAGGGGACCATGGGGAGATTTTGTTTGAAGTATGTACGGGTCCTGGGATGCTCCAGGCTGAGTGTCCCAGGGAAATCCACAACAGCTTTAATGATAAAGTAAATGAGAGAGAAAAGCAAAATCAGGCTTTTCTTCCTTCTCCCTTCGCAAATGGAGAAACGTTGCTGTAAGAAGGAGGAGAGAAGGAGCACGGGGAAGGTATGAACCCCGTCAGGATGTGAAAGATGGGAGAAGGGCAATAGGCCCCATTTTGTTACTTGTTTTTAAAACAAAGCAGCAATTGGTGTTTTGCTAAATTTCTTGGGGCGGGGGGGGAATAGGGAACACAAAGTGTGAGCAGTAGCCCCACAACCCTCCTGCCTTCACCCCTCCTCCCCAGGCTGCTCCCCCCCATGGCAAGGCTGGAAAACCACCCAGTGCTACTTTTAATTCACAGACAATTTCTCCTGGGTAAAAATGTGTACCCGGATTCCCCCCAAAAACGTGCAAGCACCTTCAGCAACACGAATTGAGTAGCTGCTGGTCATCGTGCCGTGCTCGCCAACATGCGAGGAGCAGCCTTACTTGAGCATCCCATCCCAAATACACGCGTGCACAGAGATGCCGGGGAGCAGACTGGTGGGGAGGGACTGGGGAGAGAGGGCTCAATTCTGATCCACTTAGGATACAATAAAACAAAATAAAGCAAAATAAGATAAAACTGTTTTTCAAAGGCATCTGGGGAGGAGCACTGGAGCATGTCCCAGAGAGGCGGGAGAGGGTGGTGGGTTTGTCTCTTACATCTTGCTGTGGACTGTTTCAGACATCATGCTTGGGCTCTGAGCATGTAGTATTTTGCACTTTGTAATGCAGGATGTATATTCCAGCTTCCAACATGTCCCTGTAAAAAAAAAAGAAGAAAAAAAAAGAAAAAAAAAAAGAAAAACAAAAACCATCATTGGCAATGGCAGCCTCTAAGGATGTATTCTTTTTTTTTTTCTATGTCACTTAATTTGTTTGTTTATACCATCTTTGTAATATGCCTGCCTTGATTTTCTCCCCTCCCCTGTCCCCACTGATAATATGCATACTCATTAAAGATGCCGTATCCCTGTTCTCAGCTGTTATGGTCCCAATCACAAGAGTGTGGTCTTAGCTCAATCACTTGGAAATGGCTGACATCCCCTCGCTTTTCAAAAACGACTGTACTGTTTCTTCCCCTCCCCACGCTGTCTTTCCCCACTGCGGAGATCGGCTCTGCCGGTGATCCACCACCACCAGGTACAGTCTGAATGGCTTGTTTGGGATTTGGTACGTCCAGGGACCAAATTCCACCCTCAGTTCTACCCACTGCGGCTCCATTCAACAGGAGAAGGGGTGCGAGTGTGGCAGCAACCCGAGGGTGGGATGAAACCCATATACAGATATATCTGGGGGGGGTTGGGAAGGAGGGAAAAAGTCCTCCTTGACATTTCACATACAGAGTTGTTGGGTACAGCCCTGACCTGCGGACTCAGCTTTGCTTTGCTTCTGTTTTAGCTGTTTCTCTGCTACCTTTTCAGCAGATTTCTTATTACACTGCACTGGATTGCTATATTTTTAACCAGAAATAAACTAAGGATTAGAGCATGTGCCAGTTAAATTCAGTTCTTCTCCTTACATGGTCTTATTCCCTCCTGTCACGGTTTTTCTTCCCCTTTTTCTTCCTTTCCCTTTTCAGGCAGAGGGCTATGGGTGGACAGGGTAAATGATAACTGAAGGCAGCGAGATCCCAGTAACTTTTTTATTTCATTTTCCACAGTAACTGTCCATCATCTTCGTACCTCTTCCTTTTTTTTTTCCTTGGTTTTTCCTTTTGGGTCCTTAGTCATCTTTTTTACTCTTTAATAGTTGCTGCATACTTGAAATGAACCAAATAACGACATGTTGTGATTGCAGCCCTAGGAACTCATCCATGTGTTTTGTAATTCTGGTTGCAACTCTTTGTAAAGACTCTCGAGGACTTCTTTTGTACATTCAAGTGCATGACACAAAGGTCCCACCAGGAGCAGGTTAAACAGTTACATGCAAACACAGTACGATATTTAGATATATATAAAACAGCACAAAAATGCCTCTCGTTATCAATCAAAGTACTAGTGATTTCACAACTAGCTTTTTCACACTGGTGACCGACTAGTTATTCCTGCTCTTGCCCACGTACCAGCAGTTATGTACAAACACAAATGCAACTCGGATTTTTCATCTCTTTGTTCCATGGGATAAAACCTCCATCGAGCTGAGGCTTGTTCAGCATGAAAGATAGCCGAAGACTGATATTAATTGGCTCCCAAACCACGTGTTTAAAAATAATGATTCCTTTATTAATCATGGGGAGCTAACCAATTTATCTTAGTTCTGGGCTCTTCACATTTGCCCAAGGCCAGAAATATTCTTGAGAAGTAGCCCAGAGAGAGAGGTAATTCAGTGTATTTCCCTGTCTTATGAGCCCTGGATTCATACATATCTACCTAAGGCACATTAAAATGTCTGTCATCGTGGCCTATAAATCTATGGAAGTTGTCCATACCTGCTGTTTTATGTCCACACCGACAGATGCATACGAACAGCTGAAGGTTTGTATCATTTTTTTTTTAGGCTGCAATGGTATTTTTATGTTCCTACAGTGGAACAAGCAGCACCTGA
Organism: Aptenodytes patagonicus; assembly: GCF_965638725.1. Classification (NCBI taxonomy): domain Eukaryota; kingdom Metazoa; phylum Chordata; class Aves; order Sphenisciformes; family Spheniscidae; genus Aptenodytes; species Aptenodytes patagonicus. The sequence goes on along the minus strand of NC_134959.1, from coordinate 2,654,994 downwards.
AACACAAGGAGGGGCTGGGGCTCAAGGAACCAGCCCACGTCCTGCCAGCGCAGTAAAGCCATTGGGACACGCAGGTCCTCCGGCCAGACCCTACCTGTGAGTGATGGGCTGGTTTGACACCGCATCTTTGGGGAAGGCAAGAACGAAGGAATACAAAAATCCTCCACCTGCTCTTGCCACGTCAGCTTCTCACCAGCCCATCTGGCGTCTGGTTTGCTTGTACCCGAGACCTAGATTCTCTGAGCGTGTTGGGACTCTCCAGGGCCTGATCTTTCAGAGATACTGAGCTGTTGCAGCATCTATTTATCTTGTGCAGAGTTATGAAGCCTCAGTACTGCTGGAAAAAAAAAATCCAGACTGCAACAGAAGGGGAGGGGCGAGAGGAGAAATAATGTCATTTCGCTGATGAAGGGCTTAATTGAAACCCAAGGACTAATTAGATGTCCTGACAGGATTTGGCAAGTTAAGGGAGGATGGAAAAGCAGGAATTTTTTAAAACTGTCATAGGGTGAGGTTGGCTCCAGAGATTTGTGCTAAAGCAGAACAGAGCAGAGGCTGGACTGGATCTCCTGCCCATGCTGCACAGCTTTGCCGCACATGGGTAAGTTGTTCACACAGAAGATGGTCTTTGCAGACTCTTGACACGGTGGCAAGTTTTCCTGGTGTAAGGAAACGGGTCAACTTCTTGCACAGCCCCTACATGAATTGCATCCATCATTTTGTTGCCTATCACTAACCTTCACGGCAAGGCTCCCTGACAAGCTCTGCACTGAGCCCAAGGCTTGAACCATTGCTGAAGACAACTCTGAGTACAGCAAGCACTAGATACGTGCTTTTGAGTAACAGATCCACCGGGACTATGCTTCCCTCAGAAGCATTTCAAGCTCATGAGTTCCTTTTATTGGTCTGTTTTAACTAATATTAACCCACAGGCACTTAGCTTCAGCACTACCACCAACCTGCTTTTCCAGGGTATGCGTAATCACCTAATTACCATGCCAAGCCAGGGAGTTTCAACAGGCAATGAACCCCCATGGCTACTAATCAGTGCCCAAAGGTCTGAATATGTAACTCAAAAACATGGCGAGCTGTGTCCCTTCATCCGAGGCATCTCAGAGATCATGCTCCGTAACGTTAAAGGAAATGTCACTTCCTAGATGTTGAGAGCTGCTGAGCGTTGCCCAAAAGTTTTTGTTGGATGGATGGCTTAGAAATGCTGTGGTGGGTTGCACATTCCCCATCTAAAAGTGTCAATGGAAGATAAACTTTAGAGAGACTCACGTTCATGCACAGGTGTTATTTGCTCCACTACACTGCTATCTAGTAGACTCACAATCCTTACCATCTGCCTATTTCCTTTTATCCCCAGTTTGGGTACACTATTAACAGCATTGATAGTCTAGCAAGGCTAGACAGGCTCTCTTACAGACTCACTTGTTTTAACATGATAAGAACACCAACATCCAACCCCTTACCTCTTCCATAAGAGCAGCCGCCCCCACCCCAGCAGCAGCTGCATTTTGGTATCAGGTGTTTGGTCTTGTTGGAAGGGAGAGCTGTGAGAATTACTCCTGCAAGCAGTAGGAGCGCTGCTCCCCAACCCCTTCAGCGTCGAGCACGTTTCAAAGGTCTTTCCTTGTTCGTCTGTAACGTTAAGTTACTGTGGGCTGTGTTGTTAACGTTAAGTTACTGTGATGAGGGATGCTGCAGATGTTGGGCCAACAGCTGGTTTCCACGCAACAACGTGTGTGTCTTTAGCCTTTCTGTCTTGCTGACAGACACAACATGCTCAGGGCTGTTTAGTACTGGTTGGACCCACCCATGGTGTTGCTGAAGCAAGAAAGCAGAAGTTTTGCCATTACAAAACAGATGGAGAATGAATCCAGATTCTCTCCAAGACAAATGAGGAAGGACGACATCAGCCCAGCGTGTGTAGAGCACAACAAGCCTGACAAACAAGCGATTTGCCAGCAGAAGAGTTTGGGACTGGTTTATCTCCAGAAGCCACCACAGCAGGTAGGCAGCACTGCGAGGAGACCAGCAACTCAGCGTGATTGAACCAAGTCCTCTCTATTAGCAAAATCCCATAAGCAGAGATGCTAGGAACAGTCTTTCCATCTACAAACAGCATTTTATCTCTGGGTCAGCCCAATTACCCCGATTGCTCTCTGATAAACTCCACAGCAAGGTTCATTCGCTTCCATGCTCATCACACTTCAACACACACACTGATGTGGGGGAGAAACAATCCCACATGTTACAAGCTAAGCTTGAGTTAGACATGAAACCACTAACCTTCTACTGTGGCCTTTTTTGTGCAACCCCTAAACTCAAATGCACTTCAGCCGGCACTCTTCTTTATTCTCTTTTTCCCTTCCTAGCTGTGCATGTAAATGTAATAGAAGAATCCAATTTCACTTGTTACTTACGATGCAATTACAGTGTGTGTGGCCCAAAGAAAAGGGATTACTGAATACGTTTTCCTCAAGGAGTAAAAAAAAAAAAAAAAATAAAATTACTTTCAGCCTTGTCTTTTAGCTGAAAAAATCCCCAACAGCTTGATTGTTTCCAGATATAACAACATACTGAGGTCTCTTTCTCCTACGTAAACGTTTATACGTTCATCCCTTTACAATGAGATGGGCAAAAGCAATGGTCTGATGGATGCCAAAGGAATAATTGAATTTTATCTGGGCATTCATACATTAAAAAAAAGTACAAGCTGTTCTTTGTACATGTCAGACAAGAATAACTACTCTTATGACAGACACTGCTGGAGTTTCTCAGTTCCTAGTTTTCCACCAAGTTCTAGCCCTGGCCCTTCTCTTGGGTATCATTTTAGGCAAGCCACTTCACCGATGTGTCTGCCTGCAAAATACTTACCTTCCTCTTTAAGGTACTTTTGGACCCAATACAAGAAAAACGACCAGATATCTGATCCAGCAACGCTGAACAGGCTTCAGTGGACGTTCAGCCAATGCTCAGAGGAGCAAAGTACCATTACAGTTTGATATCAAAGTATCACAGTTTGTACTTCTTAAGACCATGGCTGAGCCCATCACATTCACACCTCCTCTGTAGGCACTTAACGTAGTAGTAATAATCAGTCATTCCTGCTTGGGTTTCCACCACAGAGAACTTCTACCTTTTCTCAGAGGTTTCATCTGCTCAACCAACATGTGACAGTTTCCAAGCTTCCACAGTTACACCAGCAAGAGATGGGCCAAGGTGTCCAGACAGATCTTCGGCTGTCGCTGGCTGCAGGGCTCAAGGGAGTGCTGCATTTGTCTTGTTCATTCTGCTGAGCAGTGGGCTGCAGACGCACCAGAATTAATTTCTGTCTCAAGTCCAATGGCTGCAAACGCTCCAGTGAGAACGGACGCTGTGTGGGTTTCAGTCCCCACGCAGGCTGTTCCAGTTACAGTGCTACAGCCTCGTTTTGTCAGAGCTGACAACTAAGCCTCAATTTTCAGGCCAGGACAATTTGCCACAGCAGCAGCCTCTCATCATACAACCTAAGGATGGGCACCAAAGCCTCCTGAACCAAGCCATGTGATCAGTGACAGCCTATGCTGGCTCATCTATAACCCTAGCTCTGGGAGGAACTGAACCAAGCTGAATGCCCAGGTCAGCCCAACCTCCCAGCAGAGCAATGACAGCCCTGGGAAGCCAACGTCTCCCCTGCAACCCACCCCCAAAGCCTCCTCTCCCTCAGCTCTGCGAGGCAGGTGATGTGCTCTCCACGGGAGGCCACACGAACACGCTGCTGTGCCGCTCGCAGGAGCGGGACAATTGACCCATCCTGACTCACAGGTTCCTTGGAAGCGTCTCTCTTCCAGTCTATGCCTTCTCCAGTCATACTTAGCTTGGCACAGAGCACAACCAGGACTACGTTCCAGAGCCCTTGAGGAAAAGATGAAAGGAAAAGCCTCAGATTATCGTTGTACACACTCCAGCTCATCTGATGCATCTAGTTCCCTCATCCAACAGTCTCTCTACCAGTGAAGGGGGAGGGACAATTTTTTCCTGCGGCTGCAGCAGCACTGTACAAAACTATCCTTCATCCTTGGCACTGCTGTAACTTGGCTTCAGCTCAGGGAAAAATTTCTTTCGGGGTGTTTATCTGTATTTGAAATGATCAAAAGGCAACAAATTATAAAGTACATCTGGCAAAAAGTGTGTAAAAGATTCCCCAGAACTTTGCACAGAAAGCCATGGACGTCATACACACGCAAAGGATCAAATGTCAGTGAGATTAAGGTACCGTAAACTAACCCAAGTGACAGGACAACAGGGCAACTGATACTGTTAGCCAAGTGAGCACTATGGATTCTTTCCTAGGTTATCAATAAATGGTTTGTTTTCACCTCTCCCCTGTTATTTTGCATGGAAGGTGCCTCCCTATCAAACATGGTTTTATCTTGACAATTAAATCACATTGGCAGCCTGCTCTATTTAATCTTTATTACATCCTAATTAGCCTCGCAGAACCTAGCACTGCTCTCCTGACAGCTGGTTCCCTGGTGATGCCCCCGCCAAAACAATACCCATGGCACCCTGGATTTCCCTGCACAAGGACAGCCAGTGCCTTCTGGTGTCAACTCAAGTCATCACTTGTTTGCTGCAACAGACACACTTGTATCCCATCTGTTGTCCCTATGGACCACAGCACTGCTCTGCTGGAAAGAAAGCGATGCCTTGAGGAGAGGGGCTGAGTCAGGAAGTGGGGGGGGGGGGGAAATCCTTTTGAGTGTCAGCCCACTCCCTCCTGTCCTCAACACACCATCAGGTCTCAAGGTAGGACATTTCACTGGTCATAAAGGGTTCAACTGCAGGACAACTGCTTTCTTGGCCAACATGTGAGAAACTGAACTAGGAGATTCCACAAGCAAAGGCAAAACCTGCTACAGCTAACATTAAAAAGGAAGAGACTTCTACTGTTATATGCATCAGGGGTTACGGTGGCTCTCATACAGATAAGGTCTGAAAGGATTCCCAGGTTTCTCCAGGCAGTGCAGCCACATCTCAGGGCTGCTGAGGTATCTTATGACCACAACCTGCATACTTCACAGTGGGAACAGTGATCCCCCTTCCACAGCAGGAGAAAAAAAAAGTAGAAAAGCTATGATGGGATTAATTGAGAAAACCAAGATGATGTAACTAAAGAACTTTATTATAGAAACCCTTGGAGAAACATTCTGGCCCCAGTCAGGGTAGGGAATTTGGGACCAGCGAACCATTGTGGTGTGCAGTTTGTCTTGACAGACTCAGAACAACTTCTGAACAAAAATATGACAGTATTGTATACACCAGCCTCAGGAGAACAAGTGCTTGGACAGCAATCCTGTTACTCAAGACCCTCTCACAACCTCCAGGGGAATAACAGCATATCCAGAGCATTAATCAAGTAGGCATATTGAGACTGGTCAGCCCAGAGGCACTCATAGAGTAGGCAAAAGCTGGAGTGCCAGGACGCCTTCTAGACACAATGACTGCCTGGCACATCAGGCTGAGTTCAGTGAGGTTAACCACTGCTCCCAGCATCTTTCTTCACTCATGGAACAGCCTCAACAACATCTAGGACTGAATCTTCATAGAAAGTCTTTGCCATGGCATGTGCCACTTTTACCACCTTCTTCTCCTTGGCATCCGGGCCCATGTTGCTGCGGGCTAGTTTAATCCAATACTGCTCTGTCCTGGACAGATAGTCTGCATGCTTCTCATCAGGCTGAACAGATGGGTGTTGCTCCTCTCCTAGTACACAATGGGAGGAAGACAGAAAGAGAGGTCACAAACAGCTAATGAAGGCAATCTGCTCTTCCATGTGTCAGCCCAGCCAAGACTACTCTTCAGCTGATGTGTTTAAATGTAATAGCCTAAAAACCTGTCAGTAGCCAATGAAATTTCTCCTCTACCCTGAGAGCAGTGTACTATGAAAACTTTGCTTTTGCTGGAAAACTCACCTGGATGCCAGTGAGGTCTTCCAGGCTAGCAGCGGAACCAGCAGGTATTGTACTAAACCTCACTTTATATTAGTATGAAGACAACATTCATCTTAATCATTACCTCCCTCATCTTCACTCTCCTCTTCAGAGCTCTCCTCTTCCTCTTCCCCTCCCTCTGCACCTTCCATATCATCCTCCTCTTCATCCGATTCCGACTCCTCCAGCCATTCTTGTGCTTCTTTGATGAGAAAGAAAATAGAAGAAATAAATAACAAGCTGTTTCCCACTCCTACACCCAGAACTGTCATGGAGCATGCCAGGGCAAGGTGAGACAAATGTGCTCCTTAAGAGCCCTGCTGTATTCATTGCCCTCGCAGATCCACCCACTGTACAGGGGCTGGCTCTGATGGGGAGCAGTGGGAAGAGATTAAATAGAGTCAGGAAGAAGTGAACAACACAGAACAGCTGTGGAAGAAAAACTGGTTAGTGCTGATGCTGACAAGAGTCGACTCTCGTCCCTAGCACTTCACAGTTCCGTGATCATGAGCAAGACTCCTTCCTTTCTGCTTTTTGCCCATTATGCACATGCAGACTGTGCATGCAGGGGCACCCTCTTTTATTGTCTCTCTACAGTGCCTAGCACATGACCTGGACTCAATCACTTCGCCACTACCATAAGGGATATGTTGCTTTAAGATAGACCCACAGTTTCTTTCAATAATGAGTAGAAAATCCATCAAATCCATCTTCACTGAGGTCTCTCAGGTAATGCTTTCTGCAACACTACTGAACTCATGTAATGACCATGTAGCCAGGAATTCAGGGAACTGACTTCTATGCTTGCCACATCCCCTGAGCTAGCCTTCTCAGCTTGGGAACAGCCCAGCAGGGTATTCAGAGCACGCAGCAAACATACTACACATTTAAGGTACAAAGAGATAATCCTAGGTAATGCCCACATGCTTTGCAGTACCCAGGACCCTCGCTGCCCTGAGAAGGTGAGGACAGGCAAGAGCATACATCCCTGTCCTCTGCCGAGTGGACAAGCATGGCACAGCAGGACTTCCCAGGCCAGAACTTGCCACCAGTGAACACAGACGCTCTGTTTACAAGTCTTGGTTTTCAAAGTAGACAGACCAGAGCTCACTCTCTACAGTGATCGCAAAGCTCGGGATCAGACAGGTTTCTGCAGCGACGGTGACCATAAGACACTGCATGTCACACACTCCCAAGCTTTTTCCTGTCCAGGAAAAAACACTACTCAAAGGCTCATCACCACCCCTTGAGGAAGCTCCATAGTTGCTTTTTTTTTTCCCTAGTGTTGCTACACTAGTTTGCTACTAAAGGCAAAGAGAGATCCCACCATCAGAGCTTACTTGGATCCATCTCCACTAGCACCTTCCATTCTTCCATCTTGTGTAGGTCGATGCTGTAGAGGTCACTAAGGGTGAACTGGCGATCGCCCACCTCAAACATTCCCCCATACACATAGAGAACCCCATGCTTCACTGCCAACATGGCATTCGAACGTGGGCATGGCTCCACTTGCTGGCCCAAGGCTCCATCCTCCTCATCCTCCTCTGATTCAGACCTTTCCTTCTCTTCTGCAGGTCCAGAGATCACCTGCTTGATTGTCATGACAGTCCCATCTTCTGCCACCACCTCTTTGACTATCTCCACTGGGCCTTGTGGAGGTTGCTTCTCCATCTCCTCATCTCCAGCACCCTCCGCCTCACCTTGTCTGCCACGTCTTCGCTTCCTCTTCTCTGATTTTGGTCCCTGTTAAGGAACAGGAGGAGACTGCGTGTGAATTGTGTGCACCTAATAGCATGTACAGCAGTTAATACAAATACTATGGATGCTGCTGGGAGGGAGGGGAGAGAATTCAATTATTTTTCACTAGAATTTTAAGTCTCAAGTGATAGGTGCAACGTCCCACTCAGCATGAACTTCTACCAGCCATAGAAGAAGGAGCGATGAAACTTCTGGAGAACCCATGGCATGGAGTTGCTTCCTCTATTAATGGCAGCACGTGCTGAAGAGACAGAAAACAGCTCTTTTGCTCTGTCTCCTGAGGTGCACGCAAATACACACACAGTCCACTAGTCTGTGACAGGAGCAAGAGAAAATAACCCACCATTTTGTGAAATCAAAACAATTGCTGGGTGCTAAATTACAGTGCATTACCAGGAAGCGCTCCAGGTCTTCGAAGTACTGTATGAAAGGGCTGGAAAACAGTCAGCTAGGCAGGCAGAAGCAAACACCTGAGTGCATGTTTGCCTGTTATTATGTGACTGACTTCTTTTTGAGAACAAAGCTAGAAACAGTGGGGATGGAAAGAAGGAAGTTCAACCAGGTCATTTGCACCTCACTTCCCCCTTAGGAGTAGTTCAAACAAAATGAAATATCTGAGCTGAGGGCCACATTTCTGAAGTTCTTATGAGCCGAGGTTAATATTTCATCTCTTCGAGTAGCTCATCAACACTGGGGAAAAGAAGGCGGTTTTTTGATCCCAACGCAACACAAGATCTTTTCACAGTAGCTTTTACTGAACTATCTCATGTCAGAATTACACATCTGACCTGGAGCTGGCCTCTGGTAAAACACGTGACTATGTTTTCATGCTGCTTTGTTGCATTACACAGCAACGGGGCACATGCAGCCTGACTCCTGGAGGAGAGGGATTGCCTCCTGAACCACTCTCGCTTTATGCCCAACCATCAGAGCTCATAGGCTTCATCTCTCCCCAGAAGGGTGACAGTCTGCATCACATTGTGGAAGCGGGGCATGGAGAGTACAAGGAGCTATGTGGCAGGAAAGGAGAGGGGTAGCACAAAGTTAGAGAATTCAGTTGGTCTGGTAGCAAAAACCTGCTAGAGTTGCACATCCCCAGCTTCATTTCTACAGCCTCTCCCCCCCTTCACAATCAGTGGGTCACAGATCAAAGCAGCAGCCACACCTGGTAGCTCAGCTTCTGGAGCACCCTGAGTTATTAAAAATAGAGGCTTGCTCCACACTGCGAGAAAGCTATATGAGGCAAAAAAAGGCCCAAAGGGCATGTGTCAGATGATCAAGGAGAATGAACTGAATATATTTGTGTTATTTTTAAAACAAAACCTTTAGCTGTCCAGGAAACCAGCGGTTTTTCCCGAAGTCATAGAAATAAATATCGTTGAAGAAGTCCCCTTCAATGCTCTCTTCCTCTTCTTCATCATGCACGCCTCCGAACAGAAGGGAGCGGTTATTGGGTCCAATCGCGATGGAGAAGCCAGACCTGGGAGTGGGTTTCACTCCGGACGGGTTGAGCCGACTCCATGCCCACTTGTCTGGTAATGGATAAAAGCAAATATGAGCATCAGCAAAGGAGAATCCTGATCGTTTTCGTATCTTCCAAGGCCATTCAGTACTCCAGCAAGTAACTCAATGACCCATTTTGGACATTCTCAGCTGCACAGTGTGCCTTCAACAACAGCGTTAATCAGAACCACTTGCATTTCCACTTCAATCAGGCAGCTAATCCGCACATCCCTTCTACACTTGGAAAGCTGTTGTGTCTTCAATACAAGCAAATGCAGAGAGCTATCTTCAGGGTGTGCTTTCTCGGGCAAGGAGCCTCTTGGAAGGTGTATACACCTTTACAGGAGGGTGGAGTTTAAACCAGGATTGATTATAGCCTTCAAGTACCAAGGAAAGGTACCTCGGTTATCCCATGGAGCCCACCCTACACACCAATTGTCTCCACAGGTCCCTTCTACTACAGTACCTTATCTGCCAACTTGCACCACTGCCTTAGCCCCAAGAATAAGTACAGTTAATTGTAAGGAGACCCAACCACACATTAAAAACGGGCTCAGCAGCAGGAGAAGGCTTATGCTCTAAACCTTCCGCTTTTGCTCCAATCCTTTCTACTTTGGATTTAGAGCAAATCCCTAAAATGCAGGCTGGGAAAAGCATATGCACTGGCTAGGCACTGTGTTTCCCAAGGAACCACAATTTCAACACGATAAACTATAAATAGCACATAATGCAAGCAGGGTTGGGAATCCAGACAATGTATGTGACCAACCTCCTCCCCAAATACCACTTTAAGATGGTCAGGTTTAAAGAAATCAGTCACAATTTTAACATTTTAGAAATTCAGCTCAAAGAAGATTGTCCCATTCCCTGAGCCAAGGACAAAATACAATCTCTCCTAAGGAAAGTGATGGAATTCCTATTTCTGGGGACACTCACAGATAAAACAACCAACCAACCAAAAAACCACTCTTGATAATATCCCTGCACTAGGTAATCTCATGAGATCACACCCCAATCTTCTCTCTTAAGAGTCTATAAGTGAGCCACCACTACCAAACAGTTTGTCAAACCAGGAATTTCCAGTGTGGAGAATTCTGAAATCCCAAAGATTGTCTGTTGTGAAACACAAGAGCAGCGATCAAAATGTCCTAGAGAACAGGAATTTCAAAATGTTGTTTTAATTCCCTCCCACACATAAACCAAAAAAATCCCTAAAATATCTTTTCTTGTAGATTTTCCTGAAGCTGCCTGTGCGGGCCAGAGCTTCTCACATAGTTATACAAGGAGCCTGGAGACCCTCCACTCCATCTCAGATTATTCCAGGACCAACTGGGAGGCGTCAACATAGACGATGTTGTCAGCTAGATGTGATTCTCTAACAAAAAGTATACCCCAACCTTCCTCCAGAGCTCTGCCAGTTCCTCACAGAAGTTTCTCAACAAGCTCCAATCCCCCAGTGTTTCACTGCGTCAGAGCTACCATGAGCTCTGAAATCAAGTCACCTGGAGCTGAGAACCATGACTCCCTACAGCCTTTGGCTAACCAGCAAGCTTTACTCAGCAAAGCAGACACAGCCTCACCTTTTCAGGATGTAAAATGGAGTGCGAGAAGGGGACAGAACCGTTGTGCGGCATACAGTCTGCTGCAGCAACAAGCGCCCATTTCCCTTTGCAGAGCACAGCAGTGAGGAATTCTGCCTGCATGTGTGATGGCCCGTCTTCCTTCTCCAGCACACATAAACAAAAAAGGAGGACATAATTCCTCCAATATCCCCCTGAAACTACCGTTTCCTTCATCCTAGCCCCTTTCTTTTTAAGCTAGAGTCACAGTATACAAAGGCACTTAGCTACTCCCGGGAAGAAGAAATATTTAAATCAACTCATCTGCTGTGTTTAGCCCCAAAGCAAACACTGGGGCAGAGTGCTTTTCAAGGGAAATTTTGTTCTAGGCTTGGGGTTTTTTGGTCTGTTATTCAAAGGAAGAGAGAGGATTTGTATTCACAGTCCTGCAGCATCACTTCCAGCACAGCCCTCCTACCTGCGGCAGTAGCTTACCTTCCTCCCTGCCTGCACCTTCAGTCTTCAGCAGGAACATATCTGTATGCAGGGTGCCTTTGTCAACATCCTTCTTAATTCTCTGCAGAGAAGGGAAAGACAGGGATGCTCAGTGAAACAGTTTCAGTGGCTCAAAACATAGGAGGTCCAACTCTTCCAAGGCCTATAAAGTCACCCATGCCAGAATGGTGGTATGTACCATTCTGAACTCACCACCCCACAGATAAGCCTAATCACAGTCTGAATCTCTACATTCCTGTGCTGAAAATGCAAACACCGTGACTGAGGCAAGGGAGAAGCCACACAGGTAGTCACGCTGTGGCTCTAGAGCATCAGGCAGCTCGCAGCCACAGTGTTCAAACCAGGACTACTTCCTGTGATGAGCCACAACCAACTTCTGCTTGTGACAACCAGGCAGTGCTCTCCAGGCTGCAACACAGATCCTGGCACTCGTGGGGCCGTATGAAGACTACAGGATGTAGTTTAAGGGCAGGAATTTTGGCACCAAGAGAAAATAAATAAATTGTCACAAGGGATTAAAACCAATTATTTTGAGGGAGGGAGGAAGGGAGGGAGGGCAGCACCAAGGAAACAGGAGATACAAGGTCCTGCCTTTTACTCTGCCACAGACAGTATCGGGTGCTCTCCAGGGACTAATTTAACATCTGCGCCTCTGCTCCTCTAGCTGTAAAAGAGAGCAGATACCCACTCCACCAAAGTGGCACACGACAACTTTCCACAGGGCTTGCAAGGCCCTCTGGGATTCTGCCCCTGAATGTTGAGCAGAAGCTCAGAGCGTCTGTGCTGCATCATTTGCAAGGCCCAAGTTTAAGTACAGATCTGTGACTAGCACACAGACTTACAGTGCCTACCACCCCCCCATCTCCATCCCACTACAGGAGAAGCAGAGGTGACAGCTCGCTCTCTGCACCACAGCCCGACTGCAGCTGTCATTTTTAGCATTCAGGGCCCCACAGAGCCGTGAGCAACAGTTTTTTCTCCTAAACAGAAACAGAACAGAAGCCCCACTTCCACCCCTACTAAAGGCAACAGCAAGACAACAGCAAGAGCAGGATCAAGCCTCAGTTGAGGCAATTAAATGCATTATTTTAAATGCGATTTTCCCTTGCTCCTTTGACTGTAAGCCCCAGTGCTCGTAGCAATATGCAGCATTTGAAAGCAGCACTATGCAACACCACTGTAGGAAGTCTTTTAATAGCGTCATTATCCACCCATCCCTTCATGCAGAGCTCCTACTTCCTTGTAATTCCTTTCCTCCTGGGGGCAATGGCATTGCTACGCTGTGTAACTGCTGCCAGCATGCAGGCAGTGGACCCCAGCAGAAGCTAGGACGGTTGGGTCCAGTCCTCAGGAAGGAGCAGTGCTTGGGTGCACCTGAGAGCACAAAGGCACAGTGCTGTCCTGTTCTTGCACTTGACAGGTTTTGTTATTGCAGGGTATGCTGTTTGTACGGCCTAGTATCCAATTCGTAGGAACAGTATTCAATTCTTACAAAGGCAGAAGAGAGGAAAGGGAAACAAAGTGTGTTTGAGGCATTGCACAACAATGCTGTAACTTGGATGATGCTGAAAAGCCCCGGGGAAGGCTGATAATGAAGTGCTGGAGGAAACAGGAGGACTCTGCTCACAGTGCAGCAAAAGGGAAGCTTCAGTTAACTTAAGGACCAGGGTCTGCCTGTAGGGCTGTCTTGGGAAATTTTTTAGTGGGCTGTGGCTCACGTCTTCTTGCTCTCCACATGCACCTAAGCGTGCCCATTAGCGAACCGAAAGACACACTCTTCAAGACAGGATGTCTACATTGGAGAGATCCTCTTCTGTGCAACCACTTGAATGAAGTCAACAACTGCACTATTCCACCTACTGTCCTCGAGCAACAGAACATCAGGCACACAAGGGACAGGAAGCCTGTAGGAATAAGCATCATTGACAGTTCTATTTTCTGAAGAAGAAGATATACAGCGATAACTCCTTCAGCCACTGCCAGTTCTCCAGCACATGGAAAACAAGCAAGACACGTTTTTGCCTTGTTGAGTGGTTCTGAGGCATAGCTAGAGGAGCTCTGGTGTTGGAGACATGGTCAGAGGGTCTGGAAGTTTGAACAGAACCTTGAGAGAGAGCTGCCAGGGCAGGAAGGGAAACAAACACCTTCTAGGAAAGGTGCTGTTAAGTGTCAAGTACACCAATTCATAGCCTGGCAGTGCATGTCTTGTGGTATCTACAGCAGTAGCTGTCAAGTTCAAAGGGCTGTGAGTCACTGTGCCAAGCAAGTGCCATCCTCTGGCAATGTCACACTTTGCTGTCTCTGTCACACAGGTCTAGAGCAGCAGAAGTCACCAACGAGCTGCAGGCTGCAGACAGCTGAGATACAGCAGCCTTTTTAGTCTGTCCCTCCCTCACCTCAATCAAACACCCTTCCAAGCCTCACCTGAGCAAACAGCTGTCAGGGACGGATGGACAGAGGAGAGGAACAGGGGGAGGGACAGAGAGCGAGAGAGACAGGCAGGAGGCTTCACACCTTATAGCACTGAAGTGCACCCCAGTGACTGCGAAGTGCCTGTCTGCTAACGATAACCAAAATGGTGGTTATTTCCTCCCCAGTCCCAGGTAGGCTGCAATTTGTCCTTAAATGCTAAGACAGAGCACACACTCATACGTGCAGGGGACACACAGGCTGAAGTGTGCAGGAGCACAGTAAGATGTGCACTGTTTGCGCAAAAGGAGGGGAAATAACAAATACTGAGAGAGCAGTTGGCTTCACTATCGTACAAGCTGCGTAGAATAACTGCATTATTTTTCTCCTGAAAACCACACGGCTCCCTGTAGTAAACACGCTATGTATGCAACATGACAAAGCTTCTTGGGCTGAGAAAACCCCAATGAGGTGGAGTGGGAGTTAGTTATTTGTTGTCAAAGAGATGCCTGTTTTCCCCAACTCACACTGGCTCAAAAGCAGACGCTTCACCAGCAAGCAGTACACCGCTACTGGAGAGATCAATCCCCTTGCACCCAGGACACCCGCTTGCCCTGAGCAAATAGCTCTGTCAGTCACAAGAGGCTCCTGTTCCCCCCACTGTCCTTCTTGCCTTGAAGTTCCAGGTGTTTGCTTTCAAGCACAAAACTGGCTTGGATATCCACAGCCTATTGTTTGCACATACAGGTACATTAGCAAGTTACAAAAGCTTTACAGGCATTAGCTAAAAAACACCCTAGCTCCACGGACAGACAGCAAGACACATATTTATCCCCCTTTAAAGAGCAAGGAAACTGAGGCATGGAGAGCTGTTCTTTAGAAGAAGGGGAATCAGGATTCCTCATGTATAACGTGCTAAATGTGCCTGATAAAAGAGATCAACAGTGGCAAGATACATCCAATTAGCAGAAGCCCTTAGCAGGCAGAACTACAGAGGGAACCCCTCCCACCAGACCTTGCAGTTCAGGCAAACACTCCAGCCCTGCCACAAGCCATCTCCCAGCAGAATCCAATTTGGCTTTGCAAAGCTTGCCACTAAAAAAACCACCCCAAACCCCCACACGCTAGTCGTCTTTGGCATCCAAAAGCCTTGCCCTCCCATGGCTTGTAGGCTGCTTGCACCTGCAAGGTAGAGCAGCGTTAGCCTCCAACACCTCCCGGCTGCATTCACAGTGCCAGTCAGGCACAGTGTGCTCACGTTGCCTAGCAATAGAGAGGTCTCATTGCTTTATACAGCCAAAAATGCAGCTTGCTGCAGCAAGCCCCATCCTCAGCATGAGAAATGGGTGAGGACATCTTTAAGATCAGCAGGAGAGCAAGTCTGAGCTCCTTGTGAGATTTTGAGGTACGTTTTAGGCAGAGCTGACAACACCCACAACATCCCCTTCTGTAAGGGATCACAGAAGTTGCCTTTATCATTTTGAGGCTGAAGATGAAACAGATGAACACAGGGAGACCGTTGTGCTAAGAATCGTGCATTTTAAAACATCAGGCACGCTCTCGTCAATTTGTGCACCATTTCCTCAAGTTAGTCACACTCAGGGTTGTAAAGCTCTTTTCTCACCATTTGCGTCCTGGTTGTTCACCACTTCGACAGCAAAATCTAGTGGCTGGCACAGGCAAAGGCATGTCTGCATACCAAGGTTCTTGTCCTGGCTCTGTCCACAAGTACTGGAGTGCCTCAGACAAGTCACTTGATCTTTTCTGCCTCTGTTTCCCCAGCCATGAAAGAGACTTTCTTATTCAGGTCACATCAAGGGAATTCAGCAACATGGCCTGGACTGACAGACATTACTGAAAACTGACCCTCCACACTCAGTTCTGCATGCAAATCCAGCAAATCAAAGCAGGGACCAAATCTCTCTGCTTCTGCCTTCCCAGCTCACGACGCCTGCTGACCAGACTGAGGACGGGCAGATTGATCACCCCATCAGGGGAACATCCCTGGCTGCAAGCTGATAGCGTTGCTCAGGCTTTATAGAGCCCAAACAGCCAGCTGGGTACAGAGATGCCTTCCGCCCATAACCATGAATCTCCTGGGTTTACAACTCTTTTTACCCTAGGCAACGAGCACTGTACTACAGCGCACAGCTATTTTGGTACAGTACTTCAAAGCAGATTTATAAGGACTAATGGGACTGCAGGATATAATGCATCAGAACTGCCCATCACAGGAAAGCAGCCTTGCCACATCCTCCAGCAAAGTGACAGCCATATCACGCCAATACTAAAACAGAGGAGCTATTATGATTTCCACTCCTCTTCCCTCCAAACCAATTCACACCATATACACGCTTGGTAGCAGCTCTGGCCTCAGGAGGCATCCATGCAAATCTGCACCTTTTTTACAGCGCATGTGCAACTTAGTCCTGCCTCTTATTAGAAGAGAAGCCTCTACATGACTTGGTGAATGGTGCTTTGCTTGGACACCTGTCTGGTTTCATATGCCAAAATGTCTTCATAACACTCCTGAATGGAGCATTTGCCTCTCTAATAGGAGACAAGGAACAGGTCTTCTCCTGCGCCTGCCCAGCTCCAATTAAGTATTGTTTCTTCCACCTTCTACCTCTTATTTCTCCCAAGAGTACCCCAGCCAATGACTCTGGGGGAATACACAAGCCAAACACACTTTCTTCACTTCAAAGTAAACCCAGAGAGACTCAGCTCCATAATCAGCTGTAAGCAAAGACACAACGAGAATTAAATAGCCACACATTAATGAAGTCGTGTTTCTCCTAGAGGGGCTAAATCTTGCTGAATTAAATTTTCAGGAGCATGCTAAAGGATTGTTGCTTTTGCATCTCAAGAAAGCTGCAGAGAAAATTCCATCCAGTGCTTTGGTCAGTCTGTAGCTTGGCTGCACCATTCCTGCCTGAAAGTTCACCTGTGCTGCAGAAGACACAAGCAAAGTCTCTTAGGAATGGCATATCAGAGAGCAGCAGACTCAGCTCTCTGTATTACAAAGGAAGTAGATTCATAACAGGAGTGGTTGTTTTAATCTAAAAGCTGTTCTACAAGCTGGAGAGGAACTGCACCCAGCTCTTATCCTTGCTCAGTCCCCTGCATAAAGACTGAGGGCAGCTTTGCATTCCCCCATCCCTTCTACTTCATTTTTATTAGCTCACAACAAAGCTGTGGTACGAGAGTGGTACGACAGAGCCCACCCTCGTAAAGTGGAATAGAACTGACTGCAAACACACGTCAACTTTTGTATTTCCATGGGGCTCAGTGTGTGCTTGAAACCCAGCTGCCTTCAGTAGCCATGAGAGATCCACATCTAGCATAGCATGCAGGCTCATGCTTCCTTCCCACCCTCAGGAGTGAGGAAACAGGACAGAGAAAGGAAGACGACAAAGCACTTTCAGGTAGAAAATGCCCCTGTATTGTGTACTGCTATTTAATCAAATGCACATCTGATGAGATAGAGCCCTAAGCGCAGGCCGTGAGGAGGCACAAATGCTTCTAAATATATAGACAGACTATCTTCTCTCCCCTTTCCCTGCTTTTCTTCTTTGTTCATTTATTCACATCAGAAGAACAACGCGTCCTCCTCCCCCAGCGACGCACTGCTGGAAGCGATGCCTTTCCACTGAGACAGCAACAGCAGGATCCGGGTCTTCTGTCTGCATTCACAACATTAAAAGCTTTTGCAGGAGCCTTTTGCTCAATGAAACGGTTACTTCCTCTCTCCCAGCATGGAGACAGGGATACCTGGTCAATAAGGACATATGGTCTAAAGGGCTATCCAGTATAAATTACCGTGATTAACAAAGCAAGAAGCAGAGCAGAGGAAGCCTGGTGCTCATCAAAAGCCTTCTTTGGCTTATTGAGTTTGCTAACTAGTGCCGGTCCCTTAACCCCTTCACTGATGCAAGACAATACAAGTCTCCTGGTAGCTGCTGCTTTTAACCTGCAAGTGCTGGAACATGGACAAGTACTGCCTGAGAATGCTTTAAGTTGGCAGTAACCACCACTGTTGCCAAAAAATGTCATTTCTCCCAGTTGTTTATTCTTACCTCTGTGATATCACCTCCTTATATTGGATTAGATTAGCAAGGAAAATACAAAATTCATTTTAACCAAGATAAGCTCCTCGATCAGCACACAATTGCATGAAGAAAGGCACAATCAGAAGACAAGATGTCTCTTTTGGTAGCAGTACTGATTCACAGCAGCCTGAACCATCCTGTGTCCGAACAATCCAAGGGCACAACTGCACATTCACTCCAAGCTGGCATAACCACAGGCTAACATGCACTCTCGTTACCAGTGGTTTTTGGACATCTGGCAGCTGCCTGACATGCAGACACATCGTCAGTCAGAGCAGCGGGCAGTTATGTGATGAGATCACCAAATCTTGCACTGGAGACAAGGCTCGCAAAACTGAGCAGAGGGAAGTAGCAGAAGAGGTCTCAGTTTTGCTCTCCCAAACTCTAAGCCCATTGCCCTCTCCAAGCAGTCAAAAACAAAGGACTCCACAGCCAACATAGGTCAAGACCATCGCATCGGTCCCATTTAGGCAACTCGAGTTTGTCATATTTTAGTTTTCACTTTAGCCCCTTAGTTTTTCCATCAACTATTCTGTTTAGCATCCAGGAAATACTGCAATGGCTTACCACAAAGCCTCTCCTACCTGTTTGGAATAGCCTCCATAGATGATTATGCCGCCCTCAGGAGTGGTAGCCATTTGACACCCGGATCTTGGAGCAGGCCCAATGCCTGATGGAGCCAGCTTGCTCCAGGTGAAAGAGTCCAGGTTGAAGGCATACACATCGTTGTAATAGATGTAATCTCTAGGGAGAGCAAATCGGCACACCACAGGTTTTTGTAATGGTCACCATTTAGGACAGGATAAAATACCACTTCAGGAACAGCACCAGGAACCTCTGAAGAGGTGCAACACCTTATTCAGCTCCTTGCATTTATGGCTTTTCTCCTTCCGTAGCCGTGGCAATGTACAGAAGATTTGTTCGGGTGAAGGTTACTATTTCAGTGCAACAATTTGCATTTGACAAAGCTCCTTTAAGCAAGACCTCTCTGGGTTCTTTTTACCTATGTCATTCCTTACTACAATAGAGGTTTCATCAACTCTATCCAGTTAACACAATCCAAGGTAACTTAAACCAGAACACAAAAGATCAAAACAGATTAGAGCTATGTCTGTCTAGAGGGGTTGGAAAAAATATACATATAGCCCTGTTCCCTTTCTACTAGCCAGCTCATATACTGCTAGTGGAAAATGCTCTGCACAGGTTAAACTCCCAAGGACACAGCCAAATCTAGGGTGAGCTTTGCAACTTGCACTGTGCTCCCAGGGACTGCGATTATGCTGCTTACTGTCTCTGAGACAATATGCAGCTCAGGTCTCTTTACAGTCCCCATGACAGCGTAGCTGTGACCTCACGTAGTATGTAAGAGCCTACTGGAGAAGATGTTTCTAGGAAGACAAGGCTCCCTGACAAGATTCAGAGGCTAAAAGTGATGTATTGAGCTTTAGCTACAAGGATGAGTAGCTACTTCAGTGATTAGCTAAGTGGTACAATGGTTTCTCAAACACTTGAAGACTTCAAACCAAGATCACTTGTCTTTCTAACATAAAAGTCTACTTCAGTAACAGTACTGCTGAGGATAACCCTTCCATTAAAGCCCAGCTTTCTATTACTGGTGAAATTCTGTTGTCTTTTTTACAGAGGATTCCTTACCACCAGCCATCCTGCAGTAACTCACCTTGCGCTCTCATGGAAACCTCCAAAGATAATCAGCTGTCTTTTGCAAGCAACCATTCGATGTCCACTTCGTCCAGAGGGACCTCCTGATGCCCTGAAATGCAAAGAAATTACACTTATCAGCAAAGTTCCTGTCCTGGTTACGGCTGGGATAGAGTTAATTTTCTTCCTAGCAGCTGGTATAGTGCTGTGTTTTGGATTTAGTGTGAGAATAATGGGATAACACACTGATGTTTTAGTTGTTGCTAAGCAGTGTTTATACTAAGTCAAGGACTTTTCAGCTTCCCACACCCTGCCAGCGAGGAGGTGCACAAGAAGCTGGGAGGGAGTATAGCCAGGACACCTGACCCAAACTGGCCAAAGGGATATTCCATACCATATGACATCGTGCTCAGTATATAAGCTGGGGGGAGTTGGCCGTGGGGCAGCGATCACTGCTCAGAGACTGACTGGGCATCGGTCAGCGGGCGGCTGCATCACCTCTTGGGGTTTTTTTTTTTCCCCTTCCTGGGTTTTGTTCCTCTCTCTCTCTCGTTGCTTTACTTTCCACTACAATTTATTATTGTTGTTGTTGTTATTATTTTATTATTTCAAATATTAAACCGTTCTTATCTCAACTCATGAGTTTTCTTACTTTTGCTCTTCCGATTCTCTCCCCCATCCCACCACGGGGGGGAGGGTGAGCGAGCGGCTACGTGGTGCTTAGTTGCCAACTGGGGTAGTTCCCTTTCCTATTAGTGTATCAGTCCATTTTTATTGACATCATTAGCAGCTGGGCTGGTTGAGTTCAGCTTCTCTTCTCCTGGAATGGGAAACCATGGGGAACTTTGTTGCCTTAATACCTATGTACACTTTCCTCTAGTATGTGTGCTCTTGCTGTAACTCTTGGTATTTGCAACACAGGCATTTTGCAGTAACAATTTTATTCCTAGTGATAAGCCATCTAGTCTCTTAACGGCACCCAAAGTCTTGAAGTCTTTCCTGCTATGACTCAGGAGCTAATTTTTCAGGAGAGTTTAATGAATAGCAGTTAACTCTCGCAACTGCAAGAAAGGCACTCCAGATGGAGATGTTTTCTCCAAGCACCAAGTAAGAGCCAGAGGCTGGCTCTGACATCCACTCTCCTTCAATGTCTTAGGAAATCATGTACCTGTACTGTCTTCACTCATCTACCTGCAGTTAGGATACAACATCAAACTAGTGAGACTACTTTGTAAATTACTTGGATTTCCTCAAGAATAAAGGCATTGCAGCAAAACAAGTCATCGTTATTATCTTACACATTAAAAAGCAGCTATGCATCACTGTTCTGCTCTTTCAAGCCTTCCTGACCTTTCAGTTAAATGTGCCACTTCCATTTCCAGGAACAGGCACATTGTGCCATCTGTCACATCCAAAAGCTTCACGCAAAGCCAGGCAGCTGGCAACGACATTCCTGAGAGGCAATGAAGATGCACCTTCCTTCATGTTCACCCACAGACTGAGCATTGTATGGGAGAGAACAAAAACAACTTCAAGAACTCTCAAAACAAAGGCAACGTTAGGCCAAACCGCAGAGAAAACAGGGTTTTGCTTTGTGTGTTCTCTGCCCCCATGGGTTAATCTATCACATTTTCACTCTCGCTGAGGACTCTCCCAAAGTGCACACAGTTAGCACCACTGAACTCAGCAAGACTTCTCAAATAGGCAGTGTTAACATGTGTTAAGTGGTTGCAGAATCACGGCCTAAATAAACACGAAACCTGCTCATGGTTGAAAAGAGCAGCAAAACCTAAACCCACAACCCTACTGCTACGCTTTAACTGGCAGCAGGTAGCTGTAAAGAGCGGTGATAGATTTCTGTGGAGAGAGAAAGTGAGGGCCCTTATTCACCATCAAAAATGACAATCTCACACCATAAGTCATAATGAAAAACTCCAAGCAGAACAGCAGCGTTTGGGTAAGACTGAATTAATATTGATTGCTTGGACTTTTTATTCTAACAGAGAGTAGGGTTTTCTAGGCATTTACTGGATTTTTAAGTACCACCCTGCAGAATAGCACCTCTAGTATTAATTTCATCAAGATCTGAAATCATTATTTTCTCTTCTGTAACAAAGCTCCCACATTATTATTCCAGAGGATGGCATCTTTTAAAGCTTTTTTTTTTTAAAGGAAAGAAGGAATTAAAAATCAACATTAGCAATAAAATCCTGTTCTCAGAGAATATCTTCTCAAACAGGTTTTCTCCAAGTCAAAAATCAATTCTGAACAATAAAAAGGTTATTCATTGATGTGTATGTTTTAATAAACAAGTTCCCACAAGTGTAGACATCCAGTCTGGGGCCCGATCCAAATTCGGAGAAGTCTCGCTGGCACCAGCATCGCTTGCTCTCAATCACAAGGCTGTTCTCCCCCTTCTTTAGACTAGTAATACATGCTACAAGAACAGACACTGAAACATGGTTCCAGGAGGCCTCATCCTGGAGAGCATTGTATCATCTCAACTTCCTTGGCCTTAGCGTTACACATTGCAGGAATCAGCTATAAAGGAAAGTTTATAGCCTTTGATGCAAGGACATGCCCTCCTAAACTTACAACAACTGCTCTTAGAAAGTATCCAAACACAACACTGGAAAAACAAAACGGCATAGTCAAGCAGGACTGGCAGTAACAAATAACCATGCTGCCACTCCAGAAGGCACTTGCTGCAAGCTCGAAGACTTGTTTCCCAAATGCAAACTGTCTCCTTTTACCTGTATCATTGCTCATCGTCCAAAACAAGCATTTTGGAAATGGTTTCACAGACTTTATGATTAATACTCTACTTCATGGGGTTGACACCAAAAAGCAGACATGTGGGAGGGAGCTGTAAATTCTCCAGACTTTTTTTAAAAATAGATTAAAAGATAAGTCTGGATAAGGACTGGCTCTACACATGTACAGCACAAGTCTGATCAGAACTGCTCCATAAGGAATTTGCTTTTGGTTGTGGAGTTACTCTGGGACTTATAGTAACGTAACAGACCTGAATTCAGCCCCCAGATTCAAGAATTAAAGACTTGCATGTCACAGTGGCTACAGACTGCGTAAGCGAGTTACCTTTTCATTCATTCCTTCATCCAGAGGATGCTCAGATGAATCTCGGAACCTTTCCATAATAATAAAAGTGATGATGCATAGAACATCCCATCAAAGGGCCATTTCAGGACAAAGCACTTTTATCCTCCAGTACTCGAGGCAGCTGAAGCCCAGGACTTCAGTGTTCGGTTTTACATCTTACACTTGTGAGTGCAAACAAGCATTCTGTTCAATGGCACACACAGATAGTGTACCCATGTGTTTGTATACTTAGTTAGGAAGTACACAAGTGAATACGCAATTGCCACAAGACACAAAATCCTCAAATCAAATCCCTTGCGAAGTCCATCAACAGTTGTACATTTGGATCCTGATCTGCCAAAGAATAAGCTCACAAGGCTCACTTCTGGGCTGACAGAGAAAGTCTACTCAATGGTACACCAAAATATCCTTCTTTTCTTTAAGCACTAATGCACCATTCTACCTTGTGTTGCAGGACTTGATCTTTCCGGTGACAGATAGCACATGAGCAAGAAGAGCCATCAATCAGAAACAAACCTATGCTGAAAGGCATCCTGCACTGCAATGACTGCTCCAGTTCTCTCTGTAAACAGCATTAAACATACACTTGTGAAATGCTACCCTGAAATATTTATAGCACCACATCTCACAAATCTGTTATGGGAAGTATCATTAACATTCCAGTATTAAAGGGAAGGGAGCTATACAGGCTCAAATGCAAGACAAAGAGCTACACAGAGGAGGGATCTGCCAGTTCCCAAGCACAACCCCAAAGCGTGATGCTCCCCGTCTCTCTCTGAGGGAGCGCACTGGGCCACACAGAGCTGAGTAAGAATGCTCTCTCTAGGAAGGAATGAGGCAATTAGGTTAAAATACTGCTTAGCTCTAAGGCAGAGTAACAAACAGTTCAGGCACTGAGGCAACCTTGTGCATCACATGCATGATAAGGTGGTTCCAATAAGTCAAAGTCAGTTGCTGGCAAGTCTTCTAACGGGCTGGGATTTGTTGTGTTTAGACCATCTTTGTGCATGCAAAATGCAAGTAAATGCAGCTAAATATTGCTGAATACAGCAATTTTTAACTCTGTCAAGCAGACTGGCACCACGGTGCTCTCTGCTAGGAGATAATGGAGATCCACTTCCCCAGCAGCCTTTGCAGACACTGCACAGGGATGTTATTCACGGCAATGAGTTATTCAAGGTTTTCTCTTCAAAAGTGTTTTACGGTCAAGTCTCTTATGGCACCAAGATGGTCTGTGGCATGAACTGCAGGCCAGGAAGTACAGCATAATTGTCTGAAATCTAAGCTGTGGGGCTGGAATAACTAGATTTCCTGGAACCGCAAGTTCAGATCACAGCAGGGTCATCTTAGCTATTCAATCCACACAAACCAATACATTCAAACCCACCTGAAACAGGGCACATGTGATTCTTCCCACGTAGAACAGAAACAGAAACTTTGTCTCTCTTGTCCAGAAATTTCTTAATGAATAATTACATTACTCTATTATTTGCACTAAAATGACATCTTCCAAACCCAAATGAGTTTACTCAATAGCAGGCTATACCCCAAATGTCTATCACCAGGCATTTATTCAGGTAACACTGCTACCACATTGGACACATGGAATTATGGCTTGGCCTGCTATGTGAAGGCTGCTTGTACCAGGGCTGGTGCCCCACCATGACCCAACAAACCTACACAATCTGCACCCTCCATTCAGTCTTCCCAAACATGCTCACTCTCCCAATACCACTAGCCCCCAAGCTGACCCCCACTGTCATCAGTCATCCCAGCTGGTTAATGGCAATCCAAAATAAGCAAGTGCTTTACTTCAGACAGACATGAGAAGTGTATGTGGAAAAATGACAGGAAAAATGGGGCTCCCTGGCAAGAAAAGCAAAATGCTAGAGGAAGTGAAATGCAGCACGTGTTATGATCATAGTTTTAAAAGAAGTAGGGAAAAAAAACCCTCGTACAACTCAACAATCATCTCTGGCCTTTCCTCTTCCCCCTTCCAAGCAGACTGTAATCAAGATGCCATATGGAAAAGCAAAGAGGCAGCAGAAACCTGATTTTCACACTCAGTCAGGTTAGCATTAAAACAAAGACATCCCCTCCCAGCCTCCTCCGCCAGATGCCTCATTAATGCAGCTCTTGGAGCTCTGCCCAAGGATGGGGAGGAGATGCACTTTGTTTTATTCAAACACTGGGACCAGGGCACAGGCATCTTCAAAATTCCAGCAAGGCTGAAAGACAGACGTCCACCCAAACACATCTACAAATGAAGTAGATCCTGCATGGGGCAGGGAGAGAGAAAAGATCACCTCTCCAGGGCACTTTCATCCATATAATTTATGATGCTCACTTCGAAAATGCCTATCCTTTTATCTGCTAAGAAACAATGAAGCATCAATGTCTCCAAATACATCCTCCCACTGTGGCATGGCAGCCGAGGTGGCATGTGACAACCAACACCTGGGGATGGAGGGTAGCTCTGTGTGGCTTGAAGAGCGTGGTACCTAGAACTTGCTCCC
This sequence comes from Aptenodytes patagonicus, assembly GCF_965638725.1. Taxonomy (NCBI): domain Eukaryota; kingdom Metazoa; phylum Chordata; class Aves; order Sphenisciformes; family Spheniscidae; genus Aptenodytes; species Aptenodytes patagonicus. Next base: position 2,629,864 of record NC_134959.1, on the reverse strand, counting down.
TAGGTGGGGCTAGGAGCTCACCTTGCCAATCTGGCTCCCTCCTCACTAACTGTAACAACCCATCACAACAAAATCTCTTGCCATGGTTTTAGTCCACTTGGGGCCTGGGACTGCTGGGGGCATCCTGCAACTGGCAGCACATGCAAACTTCGTGCTCAGCTCCAAGGAGCTCCAGGTGGTTTTGCAGCATAAGTTACACTCAGCATCCCTGAGGCTGCTCTCCCACATGGCATAAGATGCAGGACAAGTAGAGACTGATAACCACCTCATTTCCTCTTCCCAGGCAGGTCAGGTACTGCAGCATTTGTTTTGGGAGTGGAAAACCCTAAATCAGCTCTACAGCAACGCATCTGCAAACCCACGAGAGAACAATTTGCGCCATCAGTGGTGGAGCTAACGAAGCCTCATCTGGATTCTCCGATGGCTCACAAAAAACAACCTCCCGCCCTCGCTCTCCCTGCAGCTGGGTATTAACACTGCTCTCCGGTGAGGATTTTTTCAACCAAGAGTTTGGCTGAAATGTCAACCCTTTCTCTCAGCAGGGACTCTATGGCGAGCATCACTTCCTCACCCCGCCCGCTTACATGAAACCAGTAGGGATGTAATGCATTTAAGTTCATCCCCTTTATTTGGCTGAGATTGAGCAAGCGATTCAGAAGTTATTTTGTGGGAGCTGGGAGGGGTACAGTCACAGTCATTACGTCAGCTTCTGCCTAACAACAATAGGCAGATCAGCCTGCACAGTGACAGGTCTTTTTAATCCTTGCACCTCTTAAAGAGCCCTCCATCGTTTTGGAGGGCTTCTCTCACCCCCACTTCTCAAAGACAAGCAGGGCTCACTAGAGTAAACCTGGCTTCCTGTAACATGACAAATTACAGCTGTTATTAGATTAACACTGCCAGGTCTGGAGCCAAGAACCACACTGATGGACAGGAACCAGCCGCTTACGAATCGAACAGTTTTCTCTCAGCCTCCCAGAGCAACTCAAAAGGACGATCCCTGGATTCTCGCACAGCAGTCAGCTACTGGGATCCTGTGCTGTGAAGCATCCTTTTCACCCAGACTGTTTTGGACTCCTTGGGATTTTTGCACTTTGGCTCTGTAAGTCCCCCTACACCTTCCATGCCAGAGTCCCTTCAGTGCTTCATTAACATTAGTAAAATTAAACCTCCAGATTTCCCCCTTGTCAGGCAGTATCAATGCTCCCATTTTGCAGGGAGGGGGAAAAAGGCAGACAGGCGCAATGACTCACTGTGTGGCCTCAGGCATGTGCCAAGGCAGAGTCAGGGTATCCATCTCTGCACAGCTCAGTCCTAAACCACCCTCTCAATTACTGTGCAAGAAGAGACAGACACAGACAACAGGCACCTGCACTCTGTAAGTGGGGCAAAAAGTGATCAACCTAGGCAGATTTAGGGCTTCCCACCTGAAGGAAGGACAAGTGTTCATAACCAGGAGCTTGACAAGTCAAACAGCAGATGAGCAAGTGTTCAAAACCTGCTGCTTTCCCCAGCGCCACCTCAAGGGTCAGCTGCACGGGAGTTCCAGCCCACCCAAAGCTGTGCTCTGACTAATCCCACAGTCAAGACAATCCCAAAGTCCAAGAGAAAGTCTATGTCAAAGTCAGAACCAAAGCCACATCTCCTGCCTCTCAGTCTGCTGGATGACCCACCAGACCTCTTCTCTCATGCAAATATAAACATGAGCAGCAAAACCAAAAACCCAAAGGTTAAGGAAACATTAGCAGAGGACTTTAGGCCAGATCCACAGAAGATATTTAGGCACCGTAACTCCTGTCAAAAACTACCAGGGCTTTTGGCACCTATTTACTTTGACAGGTCTGAATTACTGGCTTGTTTATCCCAAGGAATATTGAGGCAGCAAATGCCAGTTATCAGGAGTGAAGTTGGCTCTGTGGATAGATACAAGCTGTCTTCCCAAGCAATGGTAAAATTGGGTGAGATCCTTGCACTGGTCTTGTACAGCCCAGCCAGAAGGAGCCCAGGCAGATGGGGCAACAAGTACTGTTTTTAAGTTGGACATCTGCACCCGCCATGGTTGGGAGGACGGAGTGCTGTTCATGATACTCTTTCCTTCAGTTAAGTAACACCCAAGCACACCCATGCTCCAAAAATCACATATGAAATAAAATAGCTTTGGCCTCAATAGACCTGGGACACATCTCTCATTTCCGCATCTTTCTGGAAGCTGTCCCCTCCACTGTTTCTAGGATTGGCACCTCTGTACTCAAGGGAGAGATGAGCAGACAGCTGGGAAATCACAGCACTATACCAGGAATCAAACTCAGATCATGCTGGCACGGTTCCTCATGAGGTCAACATCATTGACTTCAGAACTTCACTTACTTGATCTGCTCCCAGGTCTTGGTAGCCAAATGCAGAACCCAGAGATCCTTGTAATGATAGAACTGTTCCCCGTTGGGAGATGCAAACTCCCCACCAAATACCCACAGCTGCCCGCCAGCTGTAGGCACCACTGCCGCCTGCCAGGAGAAGGAGGAAGAGCTGGATCAGACAAGGGTTCAGAAACCAGAGACAGGAGAACTTTATCAGTCAAATGTGCAGCTGCCTCCAAATACCAGAGAGCAGACAAGCAGCAGCGGCTGCTGCTGCCTTGCTTGGCAACAGCAGCTCTCTGGGGCTGAAGGAAGGGGAATTTTAAATGCAAGTTACTCATTGTTTAGCACACCTTCCCTATAGCAAAGGAAAGTCAGCCAAAGAACTGGGCTCTTCCCACCTCCTAGCATCTTGAGTTCCAGTTCTACAAATTAAAAGTTCCCTGGGAAGCATCTTGGGATTTAGTTTAACAACAATGGTTCCAATCTCTCTGTTCACCAAAAGGAAGCCTCTCCACAGCTAAGGCTTGGCAACATTTCACCCATCCTTTAGTCACATAAATAGCATCCTGCAGAAGACATACTGGGGCTGATGAACTCTGAGCCATGTGAGGAACAGAGCCACTTCCTGCCTCCAAGACACATCTAACATCCCAGCACCAGGCAGGCAGAGTAATGCAGGGAAAACTCTTTTGGAAAAGGCCATTAACAGTGTACAATTGCCCTTTGCAGTTTTTGTAGATTATAAAACAACAAACAGTAAAGAAGCCAAGCTGCAGCACAAGTCCAAACCTGATGCCTCCCAAGACCTGAAAAGCAGTACTGCTCCCTCTGAAGGGAGGAAAAAAAAAAACCACCAACCAAAAAAACCCAAACACAGAAGGAAATGTGCAGCATTTGGACAAGAGGAGACTGTTACTGCTTTGGTTAGGGCAAGTAGCAGAGAGAAGAGTATCAAAAGGGTTTGTTTGGGGTTTTTTTTGCACAGAGTAGCACCAAAACACTGTTGTGATTCAAGCTGACAGTTAAAAGCAGGAGAGAAGAGCAAGACGCTACTTCATTAAATCATCTGCGTAAGGACTAAGGAAAAAGGCAGGAATTCCAAAAAGGAAACTATGTGATTGTGCAAATTTCTTCCTTGACCGGGACCTCTTGGGTTGTTTACACTACAAACAAATTCTTCCACAAGTGTTTTTTCCAGGGTACCCATCACAGATCAACATTGGGATAATGATCTCTTTCTTCAGAAGGGCTTCATTACCCGCCTGTCTTTCCCAGCAAACAGCAAAGAAGATTTTTAGCATCAGACACAGGACCATGCCCTGACATAAACCAGCCTATACATGCAACGATTAAACACATGAGAAAATATGGGGTGTGTTTGCAAGCAGGATTTGTGGGAACAGGAAGTTACCTAAACAAAGGGGATACATGCCCGATTTCCACAGGTATCTAGTGCTTAAAAGCTTAAGGGAAAGGTACATACAACAGCCTGCTCATACTTGTGTGTGACCTTTTGAAGAGCCAGCTCAAAATTCATTACATAGCCAAGCTGTTTCCTTAAACAACTGACAACACCCATCCATAGCTATTCTCACCTCAGCTCTGTTGAACTGATGTAATGAAGCCAGTGTAACTCAAACAGAGGATTGCGTGTCAGAGACCAGAGATGACAAGTAAGACTGAAAACATGCACATACAAACCCACGGACAAGCTTCTGTTTACCTTTGAGCTAATGCAGAATATGCATTAAAAATAAAGCCACAGGGAAGACAACAAACCAGTCAACCGATGAGGCTGAACTGTCTCCTGTGTGACTATAATTATCAGACAGAAAACTCAACTGTTGAAGCAGAACTCCTCAGATAGGTTTCTCATTTTACTTTTGTTGTAATCCAGTTGCAGCTCCCTGATGCACAGCCTGCCTGCTCAGTTCAGATTCAGCTGCTAGACAGCCACCTGCTGGTTACCAACACCCAAACAACCACCTCTCAACTCCACACCCCACAAAGCAACCTCTTTTTCACCTAAGGAAACGAGTGTTTGAATTTATGGTCTCCTTGTGGAATTTGGCCTCTGAAATCGAGTTCTATTTTAAGCACCACAAGGTAGCCCAAAAATCAAGTCAGAACCTTTCAAGAAAGGACACACAGCTCAGAGCAAGACTGGCATTTAGGCGTAGCATAACAAGGGTATATGAACCTAACCAGGGTATTGGATCTTACCAGGAAGCTCTAAAGAGCTTTGGCCATGGGTAGGAAACTAACATTCGCATCCTGTATGGCAGCTTTTGAAATGTACCAGTCACCCAGCCACTTGCTGCAACAGGTAAGATAATCTATCAGACAGCTGGCGAGGGCCAAAGACCTGCAAAAAATACAAGTCTTTGGTCCAGCTTCTAATGTGCAGGTGTTCACATAAAGTAAACAAACCCAAACCCTTCATCACCACAACCAGCCAGTAACCTTAATGACACAGCCACCAGGAGAGGTGAATTCTAGGAGAGTGTCATGATATCCCAGAGAAAATTTGTCTATTGCCTTTGCAGACACAAGAAAAACAGTGCATCTGCCAAGGGGAGGGGGTGTGTGTGTGGAAATCACAACCTAAAGGCAGGACACACACAGTCAGTGGTAACGGTCCATTGTGTTGTACAGCTGGGACACCTGGCGAAGCTCAACTGCTACATGCTAGCAGGGATAACCTACAGTAATGGGTCCTCACATTGCTGGAGTGGCAGTATCTGTAATGCCCATAGACGTAGGCCTGTGGGCATTAAGCAAGTAATCATGCACAGCAACTCTGCCATTCACAGCACTTGGGTCAAATTCAAAGTTACACCCTGACCAGCATTTTGAAAATTCAGTGCCATCCTGGGATTATGGATGGTTGAGCTGGTCCCTATATAATGCAGCAAAGAGTTCATCTTCAAAAGAAGAATCTCCCCCATAAGTCCTGCTTGAGTCTTGCCAACCCAACAGATACAACCCCAAATCTTCATTCCACACTTAATGTTTCCAGAGGCCATCCAGTGATCAGAGAGCACAGGCACCTTGGACAGGCTTGTACAGACCCCCTCAGCTCAAGAGGTGAAGTGACACCATTGGCAGCCCATTACAAGGGGAAAGAAGAGAAGCCAGAAACCCTCGGGGGGTGGGGGAGGGAAAATCATCCCCCACCCATCTTCAGCGCAGCCTTAGAACAATTTCAACTGCTGCTCTGGCACCCAGTACTTTACCTGGTGAGCACATCGCCTTGGTGGTGGGTTGGGGATCTCTACTTTAGACCAGCTGTTCTTCCGGATGTTGTAAACATACAGTTCGTTATACAGGTACGTCTGTTAGAGGGGAAGAGAAAATGCACATCACCACAGCTCTCCATTGGACAGGGTCAGTCTGTCCAAGCACAGGCACCCCTCAGGGTTACCTGTGAGTCTGGGGGAAAGGAGCACAGCACCAGCTTTGCAAAGCAAAAGCTCACCTGCCTCATCAGGCAGGGAAGGAGGACAACAACCTCCTCCACTAGACTGGGAGTCAGCAACTTTTTCAGAGTGATCCACTGGACTGGACTGTTCTTTCCCAAACCCTTGGTTAAGCCTGTGATAGCTTGACATATGAGGACTTAAGAAGTTGGAGCTTAACACAGACGTGCAGGTTAAAGTTGCCCAAACTGCTGCGCTCAACTCCAGAGTCAGGAACAGCTTAAGGTAGTGAAGCAAGCAGAATTAGTTTAGCATATCACATTGGGTGATCCTAAGGCAGCCAAATATCATTGGCAGGCTTGAGTTTTCAAGCTACAATACATACAGCTTCTTAGGGTTATAAAGACCAGTTTGTCTTCAGGAGCACAATGAACACTTGCAACTTGCAGAAATTCAGTAACAAGAGTGCCCACTTGCAAATATTTGCTACTGTACACATCTCCAAGGCAGGCAATGCCTTGCCAGCAGCAAAACAGCAGAAATATCTATCTTCCCTCTTTCAAAACAAGAGATTCTTCAATAGTTGTCAAATATGAGGGGCAGATATGGCTACAATTAAGTCTGGAGAAATTATGAAGCCCTGAAATATTGATGCTGAGACAATTACTCTGACTCCTTAATGGGTTCTAGCATGTCTCCTTCCTGCCAACTGTTCAGGCATGAGACAGTATCACGGCAGAATTAAAAGGCTATTTTGCTCTCATTCAGGGACAAATACATATTTTATGACTGCTGCCTTGAATTTCACTTCAAATGAGACTCATGCAAATTACAGTAAAAGGCAGGGAAAGGGTAGAATAAAGAAGAAAAAATTGTAGTATACGTTACTTTTTGGCCATTGAAATATTCACCTCCAAAAAGGATCAATTCATCTTTCTCAGGGTGAGCAGAGAGGGAGCCGTTCAGCCTGCAACAGAAAGAGGGATGGCCAAAATAGTAGACGTGTAAGAGTCTTGTAAAACTCAGAAGCTCACAGCCTTTAACTCAGCCAGTGCTAGCACCTCTGCCTTCTAGCCACAAAGGTCTCTCCATCATCTGCCAAATTACTAGGCTATGATGTTCACCCCAGGGCTAAAAACTTCTCAAAGAAATTAACTTCTTAAAAACTTCCAGCAAGATTAATTTGACACTGTCTGAAATCTTCTCCTATTTTAGGAGCACACGTTACACTGCCATTTAACATGCCTTTTGACGTGAGCTCTTGAATTTTAATGCTGGTGTGTCAAGAACAAAAATTAGTTTTATGGGGGCACATAACTATGGGTAGAACTGGGCCGTCTCATATCAACTTATCTGCGTCATTATTCTGCAGTCACCACTGGTCATTGCTCATCTACATAACACCAAAGTGTTTTGCACCATGCGGAGACAGATCCCTTCCACTCCCAAGGAGGAACTAACTGACCACTGTAACACCCCTGTGAAATTAACAGTAGTGTACTGACCTGTCCCACTACACAGAGAGGAAAACAGGTATCACAGAGAAAGGTATTTATTTAACAAGCCACAGGAAACAGAAATACAGAACCTAGAAGTATGTGGACCCCAAGCTACACTTGATAAAGTGTCTTGTATCTCATGACACATCCTTTTGCCTCCTAAGTCCTTTCCACTTTCTAGTCCAAACCCAAAACTCCCTCTTAACTTTTATTTTTCCTCAAAGCCCTGTAATCTAACCCTGCTTTGCCTCCTTTGTGCTGATGAGATGATTAAAAAGCAGATTTTAAGGCCAAAAAAAACCCTTTTGGTCCCTTTTTTAACCAGGGCTTCAATATATCAGATATTTTATAACTCCAGATATCAGCTATGCCAGATATTATGCCTTTCACTCTCAGGAAATAACTTTACATAAATAAATTTTATTAAAAGCACCATCAACCACTGTACAAGTGATAGCCAAAGCCTCATACAATCTCTTACCTGGGTGAGGGGGGTGGGCAGGATGACTCAATTACTTGGGTCTTTTTAGCGTCTAAATTCTGGAATTCTGCTATCAGCGCTTCAAGATCCTCCTGAAAATAAAAAGCCAGACATGAGTTCCTTGACATGCACAGAGCCACCTGCACACCACACAGAACCAGCACTCACCCTCACGATTTCCTTTTTTTAAAAAAAATTGTCTGCTTAGGTTCCCTTCATTCAACTACAAGAAATGGATGCTGAGTACTTCCACATATGCTTTAAAGATTGGTCTCCCCTAAAACACTAACAAGTTGCTCAGAAGAGTCCTAAAAGGATGGTACACAAAGTGCGTTTAGGGCACACCTGCTATTCCTGCAGCAGGAACACCGCACAAATCAGCAAGTAAATGCAAATCATTTAAGCCCTAACAAAGTGATGGGCAACTATACGCTACAATCCAGCTAGTCCTCTTCTTTGTCTGCAATGGAAAAATGCCTAAATGGAACTGGAAACTCTTTTCTATTCCCAGCTCATACTTTACGTGCAGGTTTCTCTCCAGCTATTTTTACTCCCTTTCAACTTCTGTCAATTAAAAATAAAATCTGCCTCCAAAACTGCAAAACACACTGAGTTGCAAGGGCAGAAGCAGGATTGCAGCTAGGGGGAGTTTCTGATCCACGGTCTCTCCTACAACCCCCATTGCTTACCACCTCCCTTCAGTTCACCTTTCTGAAGGTGTGGTCAAAGCAGAGGTTTCCAAAATCTGGAGATTTTGCCTCTGCAGCATGGCACCAGCTCTCCCTGCAGCCAGTATACATGTACACTGGCACCTTCCATGTCTTAAGTTTTGCATTATGCAGGTAACACCACGTTTTGACCAGGGAAAGGTAGCTGTTTTGAGGCCTAAATACAAGCACCCACTCGAGGAGTGAGAGAAACAAGCATTCTGATTTTCTTTTAAGACCAGAAGAAAAGGATGGGGGAGACGGAAGGCAAGAAGGACCCTTAAACCGCATTTTCTTGTCTTCCTTTTACATCTGCTGGCACACGCTGCACCCAGCTTGTCAGCGATATGGCAAAAGTATTCCTGGTCGCAGTTTTCATTTCATCCCTTATCCTGTTTTCCCCTCTTCTGAGTGCCCTCGCACACAGGTGCTGACGGCTCCGCAGCCCTTGGCCCGCGCTGACCCGCAGGCATGTGCGTGAGCACGCTTTTTCACCAGGACCGCGCTAACACTAACCCTAAAAGTTTCACGAGATGTGCACTGACCTCAAAACCCTTCCGCCTGCACACCTCGTACCCGGCTGATGACCCGCGGGCCCCTAAGTCACTTCACCAAGTTAGAGGCGCTTGCGTTTGGATACACTCCTTTGCTTTCAACTTGAAACACCCCTGCCACCAACCCACTCCTCCGACCTCCCCGTGCCTCCACCTCCACCGCCGGTTTTCCCTTCAGACCCCGTTTCACAAAACGCCCCGAGACCCACAGAGGGCCCAAGGGAGCGCCGCAACGCCCCAGGGTAGGCCCAGGCCTCGCGGGCCGGGGCTACCGGAGCCCCCCCGCTCCCGCCCCTCACCTCCTCCTTCTTGGCTCTGCGGGACACCTTCCTCTCCATCTTCGCGGCCGTCTTCTCGGCCCCCTTCCCCTTCTTCTCCCGCTTCCCCTTCTTCCCCATGGCTGAAAGGCCAGGCTAGGCCGCGCGGGGAGCACCGCGCTCTCCGCGCCGCGCTGGCCGCCCCGGGCGCACCGCGGGGCGGGCAGCGGCGCCCGCTTCGACTCGGCGCTTCCAGGCCGCGGCCCGCCTCCTGCCCGAGCGGCGTGGCCGCGGCGGCCCTCTGCAGGCCCGGCGGACTCGGCGCGGCCGGAACTGGCCCGCCGCCCGCCCTCCCGCGGCTCACCGGTTCCGGGCTGGGGCTGAGGGAGTGCTGCGAGGAGGGGCTGCCCTGGCCCGGCCCTGCGAGCCCCGCCGGGCCGGGGAGAGGCCTTAACCCGGCTTCACATCCCGCCTGTCACCCGCCATCAGTGTCCGGATCCCCTTTTGACTCATGTTCCCATTTATTCCTGCCCTGAGGAGACCGTTGAACCCACAAAATGGCCCCCTCCCCTCACACAAAATGGCCCCTACCAGGAAAGCGAAGGGCCTGGGGGGTTGCCTGAAGGCGCTAGCCAGGCCTGGGGCGAGGCTCTGCGCAGAAATGAAAATGAACTGCGGGTTGAAAACCTTGGGGATTTGGGGGCTGCACAAGTGTTTTTGTTTTCAGACGCAAAGTTTTGGAAATGGGGTTTATCCCAGGCCGGTCTCAGAGACGTGCAGCGCCAGAGAACTGAAGGGAGCGGCAGGCACTGCAAGGCGATGCCAGGCAGCTGCTTTTTTCTCTCGATGGTAGGGAAGGAATAACGACAATTTGACTTTTTACATGGTATTTCACGCAGATGCTGAGCCCAGGTAGAATTTCTGGGAAAACGCCAGCTTTGAACACATAACCAGCATGTACACTGTAAAGATGAGTTCAAATACATCTTTGAGCTGCAAGTTTCCTTTCATCCCCCTGCGGTACAAAATTTTCATTGTGATTGTTTCTCGCTCCCAGAGAAGGAGCACAATCATTTTATTTTTCACTGAATTCCCACAAAAACCCGTATTGCCTAGAAGCAGGGTGGTTTTCAGCACTGTTCGACCCGCCACCTAACTCAAAACCAGCGAGGATATCCACTGAAGGTACAGCTCAATGCCCACCAAGTTAACCCAAACATCCAGTACGTGCCATGGAAATTGCAGGATGGATCCTATGCTTTGAACGTCCACCTACACTTGAACCTCAGATCTTGGAAACACATCCCCGAAGCACGAAGGGAAGAGCTGGGAAAATATTTTGAGGCTGCAGACAACGTACATCCCAACCAGCGTTTTGTTTGGTTGTTCTGAAAACATTGTGGTTACAACTAAAGCTGCAGCGTGTCAATGTTTACGCGCAGGAAGCAAACAGAAAGCTATGGAGAGACCAGGTCAAGTGAATGGGGCAATTTCTCAGCTGACATAAGATGCAGGAGCTCTGCTGAGTTCCCTGGCGCTACACACAGGCTAGGAAGTCTCCCTGCTGCTTCTTGGTCTTTAACCTCAGAAAGACACCGGTGTATGAAAACGCATCCCCTCCTGATGTCTACAGGAGTTTGGTCACTGATTCCTCTGGGGCCAGATCTTCTTCCAACTCTTTTTAGGGGGACTTTGAAATGAAAAGGGCTGCATCTTCGTGAAACCCGCTCTTGAATTCTTCACCAGGCATTGGTTTACTGGTGGAGGAAGGAGTCTTTCACCTCCTGCACACCTTGCTCCACCTGTCCCCATTTGCATTGGCCTTTTTGGTGCTGCATCATTCGTCGTTATTTCCGTGAGTGTGCAGAGATTCTCAGCTCTGTGAGCTCAAATTGCATTCTCAAAACTTTGTTTTCCATATTTCTGAGTGTAGTTTCAGATGTTCGGGGTCATTTGGAGCTAGCCACCACGTGGGTAGAACATTCTTGGTGTGAGTTCTCTGATCTCTTGAACTATATAGTCTAGTTTCTCATGGTTTATGTGAAAAAAGAGGATGAAAGGACAAAGAAAACTCTGCACTGCACTTTGAAAATACAAAGTACAATATAAGCATGAAACAGGGCATGAACTTCTCAGGGATAAATATACCCCTGCTCCACCATGGTGTAGAAATCCTGCTGTAGCAATGATGGTTGAGATGTGTCTTCCTTGAAGGTATCCAATAGACGCCTTGACCATATAGATGAGAGTAAAGATTGTGCCATGAGAGCACCAATGCCCCAAAACATGAATTTAAGACTCCAAAACTGACTAAGATGAGCTCTTTTCACAGGCTTTCTGTCACCCTGGCCGGGAAAGGCCGCTCCGCATTCCCACACGGCATGCACGGATGTACTCCTACACATTCACACAAACATCTTCACCCAGCTGGCAGACAGATGTGCGCTCCCAAACATGGCCGAGTTCAGGCGCACACACATGCTCCCACGCACAGATGTCCTCACACTCTCATTTCTGTTATGCTTCAGGTTTTGTTTCCGCTTTGTTTTGAGGAACATAGCATAAGCTCAACTTTGCCCGTGTTTGCACATTTCGTTCTACTGCTATGAAGTTGTCCTATGCTGTTATATCTGGCAGCCTGTCTCCAGTTCTGACCTATACAAAGAGCACGTGGTTTTACTTTGTTATTTTTTTATAGTCTGGAATATGCTCATTCAACAGGATGGTAAATCCAGCTGTATCAGCAAAGTAAAGAATAACAGGCATGAAAGCTTCAGAAAAGACTAAAAAGCTTTTTCCCACAAGTCGTCTTTGTGCTCTAACACTTGATTTATTTTTCCCTTGTTAATGCTTTCTGAAGCCAGTAGCAAGGAAGGAATTAATGACACAGATTAAGCGTGAGGACATGCTGACAGCACAGTAACTAAATCAACCAAAAATGCATTGCAGTTGTAGGAAGAGCTGGTGTGTTAGAGTATACTGACACTGTCTTTATAGAAAGATGAGAATGAAGATAAGCCCTGTAAACAGAGAGAACCGTGGGGCTGCTGAGCGGGGACCGCTTCAACCATTCTGGGATCCACTGCAATGGGATTCTGGTGTAGGCCCTGCAGAGCAAGAGGAGAGCGCTGCAGGGGAACACAAAATCGTGTCTGCGTAACACCTGGGAACACCAGTGTGTTGGAGAAGATCAGCAGACTCAGGGCTCTGAGTGCCACATGTGCCCTGGGACACGTCAGGATGCACAGGAAAAATTATTTTCTTCAGCTGCTGTGTGGTGTATAACTCATGCAGGAAAGCTTCACGTAACAAGTCAAAAAACAGGTCCCTCAGTCACCTCCAGGCTCAGGCTGCAATTTTCCTCCTCCGCACATGTAAAATAGGGAGGAGAAAACCACAAGAAATATGATCCCCAGGCTCCGGTGACGGCATTTCAAAGTCATTTATCTCTAAAGGCAAATAAGGCTGAGGGTCAAGGCAGGGCACGTGCATAGCCAAGGCTCGTTTTGGAAAAAGTCCCTCATATCCGAAAGCCTGGGGCTTTATCCTGGCCGTGCTCACAGTCCAGCAGAGGCCCCTCGGCCCCTGCTTATGCGTGTAGCACCTGAAACTGGATTCGGACCAAGCAGGCGGCTGCTACAAGTCAACGACAGTACTTTGCTCCATTCAGGCTCATTTATAACCAGAAGCTGATAATATCTCGTGGCCATTCAATTGGCTTCCTGAGTCTGCTGTTTTGAAATTGGTGCTTTAATATCTTGAAAACAGAGGAAGCAGAGGAAGGTAGAGCCTTCCCTGGAGGGAAGTACAAAGCGTGGCTTTATTCAGATGCAGATCCCAAGGGACATAAATCTAAATCCATCAGCAAATTGTCACACTTGAAGCCACAAATTCTCAGTGAATCTGTGAAAGCCCTTACTTTTGCCATTCCAGTGGGACTTCACTGGGTTTTCTGTGTTTTTGAAAAGAAAACTGCAGAGAAAGAATTAAAAAGCAAGACGGAGCAGGAGAGTGGTTTAGAAAGTCACATTTCTGATCATTAATAATGGTGCAGCAATCTTACATATTCCAGATAAGGATGTTATAGCACTCTGGTGTTATAGCACTAATTATTAACATCAGTACCAGTAATAACGAAGCTGGCAGCTCCAGTTAACATACAGAAAACACCTGCAGGTAAAAAAAACCACAGACTTGGTAAAATAAATTCTCACCTGAATCCACCACTGATCTGCAGCAAATAAGTAAGAATGTCTCCACCACTGATCCAGAGTAAATGAGCATGTCTCTCCCCTCTCCGAGCTCAGGCTTTAAATGCAGGTGCTTCCATCTAAGCACTAAAATGAATAGCTAATGCCTAAATTAGTAAGTTTGGTTTTAACATCAAACTGAGCCCCTCCACACCATACTTCTGCACATGTGAAGCTTGCCCAGCTTGGCTGCGCTTGCTTCATTTTTAATGAATTTACTCCCAGTCAAAGTGCCAGGATGAGAAGCATGGTAGATACAAAGCAGGAAGCATTAATATGTATTTCCTGCTGTAATGTTTCATTCTTCAGCGTCACGCCAGGCTCATTTGTGGGAGATAGCTCTAGGTCTGAAAACAAGGTCATTTTGCACAAGCACCGGTTCTAGCCTTGAAGATGGAATAGAGGAGCCTTCTCAGGGTAGTAAAATATCAGCTCAGTGATAAGGCTGATCAGCATTTTAAAGGTGGCTGTGTACTGGGAGAATTATATACTTTCTGATTTGTGTAAAACAGCTGAAACTGCCTACGAGGGTGACGAGTGAATGCTGACTGCCTTGTACTGCCAAGGAACCCTCTTCATGGGGCACGCACCTTCTCTTCCAGCGAGCTGCGCAAGACTGCTAAATTATTTCAGCTGTTCACCATGAGCAGCTGCCACGTGAGAAAGGTCTGCTCCCACTGTTTACTGAACATGTCTTTCCAAGTTACCGCCACGCTGATAAGCACCAGAATCCAGGAATTCTTTTCAAAGAAAGGTTTTGCTAACTTAATACAACGACATGTGCATGCACATATATATGAGTAAGCACAGGAGGACAGGACTCTTGGAAGAACTAATGTTTTCATGCTATTCAAGTCAGCCTCTGCAAACTTCCTCGTAGAGCAGCCGAATTCTTCTGCACATGTCACTGCTTTCTTTTGCTTGTCCTTTTTCAGATACCACAGATTGCTGCAGGGACTGGTCTTTGCCTTCGCTATTTCATCATAACAGCTTTGATGGTGTGTGTAGGGTGTCCACGGTGTCACTGAGCCATGGCAGTATTCACCAGCCCAGCCTTGAAGCTGCTCCTGATTGAAATGCTCCAGCAGTTGCACAGGAAATCTCTGTCCAGCTATTGTCACGTCTTTCTGTGACATTGACCCCCATCAATCTGCTCGAGTCTGTGTGCCAGTTCCCAGAACGGCGATGAAAAAGCAGAAATCTTAGACTGCCTTTATGTCTGTCCTGGACTGCCTTTATGTCTGTCCTGCATCTTCATTAATTAGGCTAGTGAACCATTAATTAGGCTACCTAAGCTTCTTTAGAGATGCTTAATCTTCATTGTGTAAGGCAGTAGGGTTCACAATATCAGGGATGGAGTCTGGCTGATACCAGCTGAAACTTTTTCCTTACCTGTCATCAGGCTTGTTTTGCTCTATTCCCATTTTATTTATGAGCATGTTTAGATATTTTTCCACTCATTTATGTACCAAGGTGATGCAGAGGCACTCCTCTTAAATGCCAATGTCATTGCACAGGTCCCTGGCTCACCTCATCCTGGGGTCAGGGTTTTGTAGAAAGATTGGGTCCAGGTGCACAGTTGGGCTCAGCCCCATTCACAGCACCCCAGGTATCTTTGAATCCACTTTGTCGTTTCCAAAGAGAAGTATAAATAATTGGGTGAGCCGGGTAGAAAAGAAGTGACTAAAAGGAAACCCCAGAAAGCCTGGGGTGAGAAGTGAGTTCTGGACAGGAAAGGTCATATTGCTCGTAAAAGCAGAGCAGCCAAAAATACCTTAAAATCCCCTGTCCTTCTGTACACAACCCTTCCCCCCCCATTATTCAAATTCTAAGTGATGCAACCCAGACTGGAATGTAGTAAGACTTGTAATGGCTTTCGTGTCCCACCAGATGTCAGCTCCTCTGCAGAGAAGGGCCCTGAGCCCGCTTCCACCGCACCATGGTGCAAGAATTGCTGAGACGTTGCATCATCTGCAGAGGTGCAGAGCTCTTGCTAGTGGGCAACGAATAACCAAGCCCAGGGCCAGCCTTCAGGATGCGAGGAGAAAAGCAGCACAATGTACTGAAGTGAACGGAGGTTGTTTAGGTGAAGAAATCCTCTGTATTTCAGTTTCTCCAGCTTTCACTGATTTAGGTAGTGCCTCCCTCTTCTTAAATCCTCAGGAAATAGATGAAAGCAGTTCCAGCAGGGACTCAGTATTAATCCGATGTTTTTGCTTGCCTAAGAACAAGTCCAAGCAAATTTGTTTCACCTAGGGAGACTTATTCTGCTGTGAGGTGCCTGAACAGCCCATGCTTGGTTATTGAGACACACCATCTCCAGAGCCGGAGCGTGCAGTGGGTTTGCAGGTGCTGCTTTCTCTTGGACGGAAAGGACCGGCCACTGCATACGGTTATCAGTCCTGTTTTCCCTCGGAAGGCAGATACAAGTTCACTTAAAAATAATCAGTGCTCTATTAACACCTAGCCAACACTCAGTTCCTATTACAAACCACTTCATCGCAGGATCTCAGAATATTTTAGAGAGGAGTGTTTCACTTTAATGGAGAAGGAACCACCAGCATCACAAGGCAAATGATATCTCCAGTAACATGAAGGCAGGCTGTGGCGGAGCAGGGTTTAGTATCTCGCCTGGCTTTTGTTGCAGTCACCAGGCTAGATACAATGCTCTCATTCAAGTGCTCTCAAGCACCAATTTTCCTCCGTCAGTTTGTAAGGGAGCACATCAACCTGGTCTCGGTGGCTCACTCAGCTTGCTCTCGAGAGTGGAGACCTTGTAGTAATCTCATGGCAGGTAGGGTGAGGAGGCTGGCTTATATATTAGCGGAGAAAGGTTTAATTTACACATTAGAGAAAACTTACTGACTGCCAGACTAGTGAGACATGAGAAGAGACTGTTTGGGGTGGCTGTGAAATTTCCAAAGACACATCTAAGACCAATGTCGGCCAAAGATGGTTGGAGCAAGCCGACCTGCCCTGTGGCAAGTGTGGACATGGGTTGTTTCTCACTGTTCTCCCATGCCCAACTTTTACAATTTTTTACAGCTGAGGAGGTAAAGGACAGGGACTGACCCTTAGTGTTTGATTTTTACCTACCTCAGCCCCGATAACAGTGACATTGATGAAATTAATTCTGTTTTATCTTCACAAAAAGCCGCTGACCCTGGCCTGATGGGTGAGTAGGTTTTTCCACAACTGATTGGCATTTGCTTTTCCTGGTAATGCTGTGACAGCTATTAGTATCAGATTATCTACTTACTGCGGTACCTGCTGCTGTCACCTTGATTTGACAAGGCTTTACCAGTTTGAGCAATGCACTGTGGAGGGATTTGGTATGTTCTCCTGCTCCAGTTCAGGCTGGTTTTGTTAGCTCCTCGGTAGAGATAGCTCCATACATCCCTTATCATGCTAAACATTTACCCTCACGAAACAATGAACCTGGCAAGATTCCTTGTGGTTTTGCAAAAGAAAAGAAAATATTTGTTCATTCTCAATGGCTTAAAAAGATACGCTTGGGTATATTAACCACTCTCCTGAGCAGAAATGTTCTCCTAAAGCATTAGCCTTTAGGAGAAGGAGCTGCTGTGTGGGGTCTGTGCTTTGGTGTGATCATGCTGGTTGTGGTGGGTATGAGAAACCATGCATGGAGCAGGAGACATGGGAGACGCGTGCCCCATGGTTGCAATTATATCGAGTTGCCTCTTTCTCACTCTTCCCTGTGAACCCCCAAAAACTCAGCGGACCCTCTAGGGATGGTTAGCAACTTAGGGACCATGAAATGTAGATAAAACTTTCTTTTTGCCTTCCAGCAGAACACCGTGTGTCATCTACAAAGCCCACCACCTTACCACAATACTGTTCCCCTGCACTGAGTGTTTGGATAGATTCAAACTCCAGCAATTAGTATGGTTTAGGTTTTTTAAAGATGATATCACATCCACTTCTGAACATGTTTCAGGGTGTTTTTACAGACATGATGTAATAGGTGATTGTCCCATATCTGTCTATCTATCACTGACTTGTTTTTTAAAGAAAAGGTTTAATTTTAACTTCAAGCTGCAATCCCAGTGAAAATAATATCTGTTAACAGTTTTTCTATCACTGTAACATATACGGTTTCTCTCGGAAATAACCATCTTGGTTTCCTGACCTGTGATGTCATTTCTCTTATTAGAAAAGAAAGAATCACACAGGAAAGCAAAAACCAGATCTTGGTGATATGTCACAGTGAGCTTTGTTCTGTGCTCTTTGAATGGAAAGCACAGCTTTATATTAAGATAACCATGTGAAAAACAATCTGACATGCCACACATGATCCAGTCTGCTGATGAAATAGATAGGAATTAGGTCCCATTTGAAAACCAGTATTTACTCTGATATCTGCTGCTTGCTCTGCAGCGCTGTCTGGCAAGGATCAGGAGTGTAAACTGGGTTTCTATGGTGGCTGTTGACACTCAGGCCAGCTTCACGCTTTCCCACAAGATAAACTGTCACATTACGGGACCGAGGTGAGAAGCAACCCAGCCACACAAGGGAGGGAGCAGGATAGTGGCCGGGTGCTGGGTCCAGTGGGCTGCAGGATGCCCATTCTGGTGCTATTCCAGGCTGTCCGCACACCAGCCAGCGGGAGTGGTGGGTTATACTCCCATGCAAAGGGCCAGCTCTGATTTAATACAATCACTCTTCCCTGCTTTCCAGGTACAAAGTGAGAGACCAGGACAGGCGCCAGGAAGAGGAGGACACAGGGGATGTATTTGTGCAATGCCAGCTGCAGAAACTGCCGATTCCGCTCTGCTGCCTTCATGGACAGGCTCCTTCTGCTCACTTGTGGCACTGGGGGATGCCGGTCCACTAAAAAGAGTACAGGTATTTCAAGACACCATGAAATAAAGATGCTGCGCAGCCCACAGAGGGCAATGAGTCCTTCTGTACCACACTGCTGGCGTGGGACATCCAGCGGAGAGGTCTGCCAGGAAGGTCATTTCTTCTGCACAGAGCTGTTACCTCACATGAGCCGTATTACAGCTTTTTATCAGTGGGAATCGGTACATATCAGACAACTACATAGCAAAGCGATCTGGCGATGCTCTGAGCTGCAGAGCAGCTACCAGGAGAGGCTGGCGGCTCTCCTCAGGCACAGACTTGCCTAGCAAAGGGCTCAGTTGGAGGCAGGCATGGGCTGGTGCTGGGGTTCCTCATTCCTACCAAATCCCTCACCTTTATCCACTGCACCTGGAGGCCAGCAGGGTTTGAACAAGCCAGTGGTTATTTGCTGGGGAGAGGCAGCGAGCCGAGCACTGCCTGCGCCCGAGGCCACGAGGGGAACCTCACCAAACCCAGTTGGGGAAAATCCTTTCGCTCTGGGTGGTAACTCCATTGGTCTAAAAACATGGGGAAATTCACGCAAATGGTGCAGGGAGTTTGGGTTGGCCCTTGAGCAGCAGTATCCAGAGCCTTTCACTTTCCAAGGTGCTGCAATCCAAACTGAAAGATTGTGGCCCAATTCTTCCTGCCACCCCTTTGGGGTTATTTGTACAGGGGAGGATTGCCAGCTCCTCCGCCTGCCCCACCACCAAACCATGTACCCAGCAGGGAAGCTCTTCCTGACGTGCCTTTTGCTCTTTGATCTAATGCAGGATCAAGATCCCTTTTTCATTCCAGGTCAATTTTCCTCTTTGTCTCCAATTCCCCATCTCTTCCCAAGCCCTGTTTCCGTCACACCTGGCTGGAGTTAACCAGCCTTGAGATTAATTTTGTCCTTTCATCTCTGTGCTATTTTCTCAGAGGTGGGTGGGAAAGGAGTTTCCCCCACGTCTGTGGTTTCTTTCCAACACAGGCCCCAAGAGGGTTTGAACATGCAGCAGCTGTGGGTTGCCAGTTGCGGCTCCCCATCCCGGCAGGGTTTCGGGGGTGAGGATGCAGCAGGTCAGCCCTCGCAGCACTCACATTGATGCTTGAAGCAAACCGCCCCGAAACGCCAACGCAGTGGTCACCCCACCGTGATTGGCACCAGGACCAGGACTGGTGCCTGGGAGACCGTGGCACACAAAGCAGGGTGTGCAGCTCCACAGAAAGGCTGGAATTCATTTAATAAGGGCAAGGAAAATCAAATTAAAGCATCCTTCCCCACCTAACCCCCTGCATGAATCAACAGAGCTGGCTTCAGCATCCAAAAGCTCTCAGGCTGAAGCCTTTTTTGCAGCACACAGGCGAGAACAGGTCACAACAAGAATGTGGTTAAATCACTGCTAGTTGCAGTAAATTGTGTTTCTGCTGGGGATCTTGTTCTGTAGCAAAACAGCCCATTTCTGAGACACCGTTACAGCTCTGCACTGAACAGCCTCGTGGCTGCTGGGTTCAGTATAAGGCTCCTTTCCTGCGAGAAAAGAGCCTCCTGCGAGGAAGGAAGCAGAGCCCCCAGTTTCGGGGGAAGATGGGGCAGAGCTGTGCCTCTGCGGGCGCTTTCCCACCCTGTAGGCTGTGAAACGGCTCCTGCTGTTTTCTTCTGATGCAATGGCCCTTGGTAGGGTCTTGCATCAGACACTGCAGAGGCTGCAAGCCCATGGCCAGAATTAGGTGGGTTTAAAAGTGGTTTTGCAGGCTTATTTTTCTGTGCTGAGGGCAGGGAAGAAATCCAGGTGGTATTTGGCCCATATAGCGAGAAGAAAATCCCATAGAGAATATTTTGCAGGATTTTTGGGTTTATCTTGACTTGGGTGCAGGAGGTTCTCTCAAATTTGGTTTAATGAATAAGACAAAAGCTGTTTAACCTTTGCTCAGCAGTGATAGCACCTGCTCAGAAGCTCCACGGGGTACTAGAAAAAAGACAGGCTTTTTTTTGCTTAAGTTTTCTATGTTTTAATTTAAAGTATTAATTTTAATTAAACATGGAAACTAAAAAAAAAAGCTAGAGAGGTTTGAGACTTGCAGGCTTTCTAACTAGGTAGTGCCAGGTTTCTGGCTTTTTCTAGAAAATATTATAGGTATATGAAGAAAACAAACATGAGCAAGTAACAGAAGGATTTTTCCATCCCCAAATGTTCCTTCTAAAGAAAAAGTGTGACCAGCAATAGTAATTTTTGGTTACTCAGAGGGTCTGATCTACACTGGGATTATTGCAGCTTTAAATGGCTTTCTTCTAGGAACTGGCATTTTTATTTTGAAGCAATTATTTTCTCTACCTGAGGAAGGACTGTCCAATTAGCAGCTCGTCAGCCCAGACCTTTCCGTTTGGTTGCTTTCTCGGGTTCCTGCTCTCCCCCTGTGACCACGCTGTCTAGACCCAATGCTGATTTCTACAGTAATTGCACAACCCAATGTGTCATGTGAGAGCTTAAACTCTTTACATTGTGGAAAGCCAGCGCCTCTTTGAAAAGGCTATTTCAAGCAACTTTGTCAATCTGGATTTTTTTTTCCCCCCCTAATGCAAACACAATGTTGGCAAATGGCTAAATACCATTTAGCAGGAGCAACGCTGCAGACAGACGGACGGGCAGCTTCGGCAGCATTAGGAGACTGCAGTTAACAGCAGGGAGCTCAGCCTGGCGTGAGCATTCCCAGCCCTGCAAGTTCATCAGGACATCTGGAAAATCCTCTAAAGATCCAAACAACCAGCTGACTTGAAACATGCAAGAAATAGTGAAACAGTGAAAAGGTGGTAATGTCCAGTATGTTGGCAGCTTATGGTCACCAAAGCATGTTTCCTTTGGGTCCCTGTGGCACAAGATGGCTTTTTCCTTGATCCAGCCAGCTCTCCTCCAGCAGTACCCATGTCCCAGTGACTTGCAGGCAGCTTTTGCGGCTGGTGCCTGTGCCGGTGCCTGGCAGAGGGGCAGGGCAGGGCGGACTGCCAAGTCTGGGCATCCTTTTCAGTCCTTGCAGTAATGTCTGCAAACTGAGCTCCTCCTTGCATGTCCTTTGGCTGGCCAGATCTCCCTGTGGCCGCACAGCCGCTTCCCCAACTGCTGTTGATACAACCCCAAAATGTTCAGCTTGATTTTCTCAAGACTCGATGTAGAAAGATTACATGTACTGTTGTTTTTATTATCCACGTGCAACTGGTCTGCTGGCTTTTGTTTACTGAAAGCCAGGGCCAGCAGCAACCTCATTTCAAGTCCTTGCGGGTCCAAATGTGTTTTGCATATTCTTTATCACACGGAGCCTTGCAGGGCTTTAGCCCCTGTCAGCTGAGCAGGAGCTTCACCACCCGCTCTTCTGGCAGAGGTAACACATTCCCTCCAGACATTGGTTTGTTTTTTTTCCTTTAACTGATCTGTTGTCTTCGCAGCAACGCTGCTCTCAGATATAACATGCTCCGGCACCTCCGTGCGGCTCGTTACACCGCAAAACCTCCCAAATACCTGCGATGCCCGGACCTGATTTATGAGCTCTGCAAAGCCAAAGGCTAAGAGGGACAAGCTCTCCCGCCCTTGCAGCATGCAGTGGTTACACAAGGTGAGAAGCTGCACAGGGAGAGGGGGGAGTCCGTGCTTTTCCCAGACAAGTTAGAGCAGAAATGACCTCACTGAAATCTGGAGCCAGGCTCCTGGAGACGTTGACCAAACCAGCCAGAAAACTGGTCCAAAGTGGAGAACACACTCGTGTTCCCACCGTGTAGTTACACTTTTAGGGTTTGTACAGGCATATTGCCACATCCTTAGAATTTGCTTATGGTACTTAGCGTGCACAAAGCTCTGTGCCTTTTATTTTTATTACTCATATTTGTGATAATACTGTTGACTGCTCTGGAGACTATAAGATTCGTAACTTGATGTTGTTACAGACAGTACTTCATTTTCAGAAGTCTGGAGAGGTGTTTGATGATAACCTGCTCAAAGCTTGCTTTGAATTGTGCAAAGAGCTTGGCACAATGCGTAGACAGAGCACATATAAAGACCTTCTACTGGGCTGCTCGGAGGCAGCCATGGACAAATGCATCCCTACCCACCGAGGCTGCTTTGTAACCTGTGCACGTCCCTGCCACTGCTGGTGACGTGGTCTAGCTCTGAAGGACGCAGTGACAAGTGATGACAACCCGTGCACAGAAGCTGGGAGAGCAGGATAGGATCCTCGAGATGGATCGTTTCAGTACTTATTGCCCTGGCTGCAAAGGGGAAGCAGGGAATCAGTTCCAAAAGGAGGTGTTGAAAAGAGCTCTTAATACAAAAAAAGAATTATTTTTCTTACATAATCTGTCATCTCGCCTGTTTCCGTTGTCTCAGGCACTGTCCCTCACCCTGGCATCCTTCCCCTGCTCAGCGCCTTGCCAGCTCCATCCAAACTGGGCTGCCACTTGGCTCTTTGCCGGCCAACACCGCTGCCACGGCTCCTGATGCACACAGTGGGTAACTGGATTGTGCTGAAAGGGCTTTCAGCTAACCCAAATCCAGGGACAAGCTCCCCAAGGCACCTATTTAACAAGACTAAGGCAACAGGTACGTTTTCTGCTCCAGCAAGCCTTGACTGCGAGCTGACTTTCAGGGACAAGGTGCTGGCAGAGCTCTTCATGTGAACACAAGATGCCTTGCACGGTGGCCCCAGAAGGACAGTGTCTGAAGGACAAGTTAGTTAAATTAGGAAAGAGAGGCTCAGGCAAGAAGAATTGTCATTTCTTACCTCCCTGGTCTCTAATTCTATGTAGGGATTCAAATGTGGGTTTATCTTTCTCGTTGTGCAGCTTGGATGAAGACCAGGGGAATTTCCAGCACTTACTGCCCCACCTGATTCGGACAGCGCTTTTCATCTGTTCTCGGCAGGTGGGCAAGGTCGTACACAGCTGGGGAAACTGAGGCACAGCCAGGCACAATGGTGGTTGGTTGGAGAGAGCCCAGATTTCCAGGTCCCTCCCAACACCAGTATCTCCTCTGCCATCTGTCCCCCGTGGGGGGGTGGCAGTCTGAGATAGGCAGAAGACTTGCATATTCAGTAAATATGCAGGGAGAGGAAAAGCTTATAGGTATCTGTAAAAGACATCTGTTACATTTCAACGTCTGGTAATCGGGGGGTTAGAGGCATACTTTTGTTAAAGATCTACAACTCTCACTCTTCTATAAATCCTGTGCTGCTGAGCTCTGACACCTTAAACAGGTCTCCAGAAAATCAGGACAGACTGGCATGTTCTGAAGAGAACATCTTTATTTCATGGCTTTTGTACAACAGGTGAAATATTAGCAACTCCTTTAAAAAAAAAAAGACTTCCAAGCAGAACTTCCATTGCTTCAATATTAAGGGGACAATTTTGTTGTCGGGTGTATTTTGCTGCAAGGAAGTTTGTCAACATCAATTCTCCTTTTATTAAATTTCCTCATACCTGTATCTCATTTTTGGTGTATTAATTTTTCTGCCTCAGAGGATCCCTTTATTAGTTCTATCCACAATTCCTCATCAGCTCCTTACTTTAATTTATGTTTGCAGCCTTGAAGCAGTTCCCAGCCTGTGTCACGCCACACCCTTAATGGCTTCTTCCCAGCTCAAACATATTTAGTGCCTTTCATCTTTCGCACAAATCTTCAAATAAACAACTGTTTTATTGCTTTTTGCTGGGCTTGCCTCCAGTTTGCAGAGGCATTTCTACCTGCTGCTTCAAGGGCTCACCCTTCTTTGGTGGCAGATCCCCGTGCTTCTCTCCATGTTGCTCAAACACATAGGCGCTCCTGGGTTTGGGGAGAAAAATGTCATGTTTTTGGTTCGAGGGAGGAAGAACGTCAGTCTCGCTGCCTGTGTGTCCTCCAGAAGGGCTGTGTTCCCACGCCTTCCCCCTCCCATCACCACTGCAACCTCCAGCTATCAGGACAAAAGACCAGCAGCCACAAGACCGAAGCTGAGGAGATTTGTCTAGACAGCTCAGTGCTGCCTGGGGACCACGCTGGGTCCACATGTGGCTCCCATGCAGTGAGTCCTTCCCGGGCAAAGCCCAGCATGAGGCTTCCTCTACCACCGTGGGGCTTCCCTTGCCACTGTTGATGAATCGACGTTCATCCTCCGGAGGTGAAGGCACGGCTGCTGCAGTGGCACCAAAGGAAAGGACAAGTGGGGGGGAGCCAAGAGTCAACTCATGGCCAAAGGACCACGTCTCCAGCAGCCATCAGTAGTGATTTTTCAGAGAAAACTCGTATGAAACATGAGGTCTGACCCCTTCCCGGGTTTGTCCTTCCAGCCTCAGACTCGCAAGACGGTGCTCCCTGAGGCTGAGGCTGCGCGAGGGCTGTTGCAGTTAATAACAAACCCTTTTATCTGAGCTCTTTTTGAACTTTTATGCACACACATTGTTGTCTCAACAACATCCCCTGACACTGAGCACACGATTAATGCTGCTGCGTGCGAAAAAACACTTCCTGTGTTTGTTTTGGGCCGTCCGCCTGAACGCTCGCCCGGTGCTCGTGCGACAGCAAGTCCAAGTCCTCTCCCGTTCCCCCTCCTGCAGCCCTGCAGCCCTGGTGGGGTGACCGGACCAGCTCAGCGCTCAGGACGGGCACATGGAGTGACATTACACAGCAGCATTGCAATTGTTCTTTTTCGTTCTCGCTTCCTAACACTCTTCTCATCTGCAGTTTTAGTGCCCTGTCAGGAGATCCCTCATTGCAATCAACTTTATTTGATGAGCCTGAAAAATGCTCGTTCTCCAAGAGACTTTGCCACCCCTGTCCATCTCCTTTTCCAGATTGAACTGGCCTGAACCAAGAGAATATCCATAGGCAAGCTCTGCAGACCACCTCCCTCCACTATTAACTACTTTTGCCAGTGTTTTCGCTCTCCCAAACAATTATCACTGAAATTAATTCCCTCTTTCAAACCCCGTGGGAAGCTCAGTGAGACCTAAGCCTGCTGAAAAGCCAAGGATACAAGGCACTGGAACCTTGGTGGCCTGCTGAGGACTGACCTCCCTGTACAAAAGCTGCGTTTCTCTCTCCAGGATGCTCTTCTCCGTCCCTCTGCTCACCATATCCTCTACAACAGCTTCTTGCAACCGGTCTGGGCTACTCCTGGACGCTTCACCTGTATCGGCATCCCGTTTGCCACCTCCCATACCATGGGCATCGCTGCCGTGTTGTGCAGCCGGTTGCACACGCCTGCTGGTAGCACTTAATCTCATCTGGGACCCTTTGCAGCTCTTGAAGGCCTCTGAATCCCACAGCTGGCGCTTTGCTCCGAAACACGATGCTTTATCTGGCAGCAATTCCTTGCGCTCGCTCCTGTGAAGAAAGGCTCCAGCGCGGGAACTTCTCCAAGCAAGCCTGTAGCAAACACGGATGCAAATAACTCATTTTGTTCCGTGCTACTGCCTTATCTGTCTGCTAAAGCGCTTTGCAGCACAGCACGGGGCCGACTGCGTCTCTGGCAGGCTTCCTGCAGGCATCACAGCCCTTCTCCTCCTTGTGCCGTCAGCGTCCCACTTGTGAATGTACTGTTGACTTGTCTTATTGACGTTTTATATTTAATTTGCCAGAGTTTATTCTCTCCTCTGTTTTCCTTCTTTGGCCACAACTGTCACTTTTTGAATGATCTCTTAAATCACTAATGGCACAGGCTATTCTGCTGTTTAGCCATGCTGGCTTTTAGGGATGTTTTTCTTAGATTACTCGAATTCCTCCACTAAGAGTCTCTAATGCCGTATCGAAGAGCCTCTGTGCCCCTTGTCACACACATTATCCTTGTAACTGCATTCTCATTTCTGCACCTCTAACTTCTTCCTTTATATATAAAGTTAAATGTTACTGTGGTAGCTGGGTTTGGTTTTACGAGGATGTTGGGCTTAAGCACGTAACGCTGTATTCTCTCTTTCAGTGTTACTTTCTGAAACAGCCACAACGCTCGAGAGTAAACCAAGAATTGCCTCTTTCTTGTGAGTTCTCTCATTGTTCGAGACATCAGTTGACTGTAGCACCCAAAATTCAGTATGAAATTTGTGTATGGCACCTATTCAGCCTATGTAGGCTTCACTGAAGTCTCACTTTACTACTGGGTTTTCTTCGCAGCCTTCCTAAGCTCCTTTAGCATTTCACGCCCATTTCTTCCTCTTGGGGCGTGTGTGTGTGTCTCAATGGAATAGCCTGACCACCATCCTCTCCTTTAGGAAGGAAAACTTCTGAGCTCTGCCATCTGCACACCCAAAAGTGCAAATCTTCAAGCAACCCTCACACCCCCACCTTTCTGTACGCCTGAGCATCCCCTCCCCTCCCTCTAGCCAGGGCCCCTGCAGACTGAGCATCTCTCTAGCGTGGAAGGACACGGGGAAGAGGGATTGCAGAGAGGATCATTCTCCTCGTATAAAGTTTGATACCTTCCTGCTGTTAAGACTTTTTTTTTGGCTGCAAGCTTTTACGAGCAGCATCTCTGTCATATAACCATGCAGATACACCCTGGGAATTAGGACATCTGTCATCTGCTCCCACTTCTTCCCCAAAGCTCACCCACTTTCCCATTCCCTTAGTTTTAACACATGCAAAACCAGAAACGGTGACTAGAATTTAAAAAAGGAGGATGGTGATAGAGGAATGGATGCTGTCATTGCTCAGCCATGCTCCTAGACCCGTCTGCAAGAGGAACGCTTGGAAACCCAGGGCTCAGGTGCTGGTGGATGTGGGATAAACAAGGCAACCTTTTGCAAAATAAAAGTTTTGGAGGCAAAGACCAGCAACAAGAGAGTTGTAATTCAGCTTTCTTTGTTAAAAAAACAAAACAAAACAACAACCCAAAACATAGAACAACCCAAACATTTAACAGATTTGTTAACCACAGACATAAAAGAATCAAGAAATACTCGAAAAAATACATTGCAAGAGACATCTTGTTTTACAAGGCAATTTGATTAAGTTACTACTGGCTGACCAGCACTTGGTCAGTCGTGGAATAGCTGTGTTGACAGGAACACAAACAGTGTAAATAGACAGCACTTACTGGAGAAGTATTAAGACTAAAAGATATTTACCCCTTAAAATAAATAGAATGTAATCTACAGCAACATTTAAATTAGTAAAATATTTTTAAAGCAACCAAATATAACAAAATTGTAAATCAGATCTAGATTTTCTTCTGTATGTCAAGATCCTTTTTTTCTGTGTTTTTAAAAAAAAACACAAAAATACAAACTTTAGAAGGAAGGTATCTCTGAAAAGTCAGATTATTCACTAGAAGTGAATTTCACCCTCCTTTTGTTCTGCGGGCAAGCGCAAGGTCCGGGTACCACTTAAAATTTTTCCTTTGCAAGGATTTAGGTGGGACACAGACCTCACCCCGTCCTCTGAACAAATCAGGATTTTCCCCCTACGCGTGAAATTCATCCCGGCGCAGGAGACGCAGCCAGACCCTGCAGCGCCACGTCCCGCTGGCTGGGGCGTGGGAGAGCATCCAAGCGCAGGCAGAGCCCCTGCGCCGAGATGAACGTCACCCAACGGGAATAATTTAGGTGTAGATATAAAGTCTCTTTTAGGCCACTTAAAAATTAATTCCATATTTAAAAAAATATTCTTTTTTTTCTCATTAACACTTCGACAGCTGGAGGAAGCAACACCCCTTCTCACGCAAGGAACAGGGGGCTGAAAGCAAAGAAATAATCCTCTTGACATCGGTTCCTTAGGGGCGACCTAATCCAAGCCACATTTCCTACGTGCAGCTGAACGGCACTTGGCTTTGACTCCCAGCAGCATCCTGCACACACGCACCCCCCCAGCTGCTAGTTCCAGTTCAGACTGTGTAAATTGAGAAGAAACTTCTCAAGTACGGGCAAAACCAGCTTAAGGCTGGCCGGCTCTAACTCCTCAAGAAGCCACCAGAAATGAAGAGCCCCTTGAGCATCCCTCAACGCAGAGGTCTCGTGGGATGCCCTGGCATGGGCAGGGTCCCCGGGGGAGGTGCGGGAGCAGATTCCCATCGCCGCAGGGAGCCGGCTGCCGCGCTCCCTGGTTGGCAGCCAAGCGCCGCCAGCTCCAGCTGCGCCGGCCCGGCCCGCGGCCAGAGATGCTCGCCGGGCTCCCAGGGCCAGCACAAGGCTGCAATTCAGTCCGCGGGGCTCTGCCGAGGTCACGGCGCCGGCCAGCAGACCTCAGTACGAGCCCCGGGGGGGGAACTGGAGCCGTCTCACCCCTGGGCTGCCCCTTCCCAAGCTCCAGTAGGAAGCTTTGTTCCAGCCCTTTCTCAATGGCCAACCTCGCCTTCCCCTTTGATGTCATTAGAAATGGAGTTGCACAACCAGTTGATGGAAAAGCTGGCGTCCCACAAGAATAGCCCCAAACAGCCAGAGCGTTGCGTAATGACAACATTTGGCTGTTTCCTTTTTTTTTTTTTATTTTATTTATTTTTTATTAAAGCCCGAGAACGCTGTAGCCTCAGCTGAAGGCACAGGTACCTTCCCAGACTGAGAGGAAACCTTCCCCGCGATTCCCCACAGCTGGGCCAAGACTCTGCCACTGCAAACATCTCTCCGTGGTTGGGAAGTCGCGGCCGCAGGGAAGAGCTCTGCTGCAACGCCGCTGCCCCTCGAGGGCTCTGCTTTCGGGGCAGACCCCCAGGGGAGGAGCCCATGGAGGAGCCCAATTTATTGCTCTGCCTGAGCTGCCCGCAGGGAGAGGGCTCAGAGAACGACAAAGCCGCTTCTTCACGAGTTTCAATCCAGTTGAAGGATCTTTAAAGTTTGTTCAACAGTGACAGAGTCCCTTTGAACTTAGTATCCACAGAGGGTGCCATTAAAAACAAAAGCATGTTTACCAGAACACGGTATCTGAGATGGAAAACACTGCAAATACTGCAGGAAGTTAAAAAAAAAAAATCCACCCAGAATGACTTAAATCTCACCCATTTTTGGCCAGGAGCATTTTGCAGGGCTGAGCAGGGCTGGTTTCCCTCTCAGCTGGGAAGGTTTCTCATTTAGAAAGGGGAACCCAACGGGTAAGGAAGTGCCTGCCCGCCGGTTCCTGCATGCCCCTGCCCAACTGTTTAGCAATCCCTGCGGGATGCTATTCCGTGAACACCCCCAACAACTGACTGCCTGGGAGTCTAAATACTTAAAAACATGCTAAGAAGAGCAATAATTGAAAGGGGGTTTAGTACAAGGACCAAAGGACTACTGCGGCACAGCTACCACTTGCAGAAATACACAGCCACGGCTCCATGGTCGGACTCGATGATCTTAAAGGTCTTTTCCAACCTAAAACGATTCTATGATTCTGCTGACACGACCGCTCCAGCTGTATTTGCAGAATACTGTCACATGAAATAGATTCACGTGGTACCTCGTTTAACTGTAGCTACTGTTTAGGAAAGCAAAGTCACAGTCACTGTGGTTGCGTGCGTCCTTTGCAGGAAGGGTTTATCTCCCTTGGTGGGTTGCAACAGGCGTGACTGATCACAGGCTCAAAAGAGCACAAGCAAACAGAGAAACAACAGAAAAATCCCACATCTGGCGCTGGGAATGATGAGAAATCTTCTGTGAAGTCTCTGCTGCTCCCCTCGCCCTCCATGACACATCTCATTCCACATTTGAGGGGAACAAGCAGCAAGGAGGTCTTTCATGGGGATGTATTCTCTCTTTTCCCATACAAAAATCCCGCTGAACATGGCAAGCCCCTCCTGGTTGCTGATCTGAGTTACAAGCTGTCGTGCTGGACAGCAGATGCTGCTAACAGCAGCTTCACCCATTGGAGTGAAAATTACTGTACTGTGTTTTCTTTATACAATGAAATTCAGTTTTACCCCCTTACGCATTATCTCCCTAACAGTCAGGAAAAATAACTGAACCTGTTACAGCCATGTCACCAAGCTCTGGTAGAGGGGAACTATCGGGGTCAATGAATCAGGGATAAAAGAAATCAGGTTTTTGAAAGGTAAACTTTGTGGCTGACCAAATTCAACATTTTTGTCATTCTGTGCTGGTGCCTGGTTCAGTTTCTTCCTATACCTCTATTGCCATGGAGACGCTGGCGAGATCACCACGAAACATATGGTATCAATGCCAGAGCCAGCAGGTTAGTACAAGAGAAAGATCTTTAGCAGCAAGTGAAGAATCATGAAAATTCATCAAGAGCAAGCGAGCGAGTTAAGGATTTAATTAAGATCAGTTAATTGATAAAAAAATATTTCTCAGTGTGACATCTCCCCTTTAAAACCAGTGTGAAAGGTTCACCAAGAGGATATTGTGTAGTGATGGGTCTTCCATCACTGATGAAAGTCATTTAAAGATGTGTCCAAACCAAGCAACTCCCACGCCTTTGGGAGATTTGAACCTATTTCTGAGCTCTCTGTGGCTTGGACTTGAGTGCTAATTTACATTGGATCGAGGCGGCCGAGAGTTAAAATCCCTTTCCTTTGCATCACAGGTCATTCCACCGGTATATATTACCACTGAGAGCCCCTACGTTGAACCCAGGCCCTGCAGGAAACCGGCCCTGAGACGTTACATTTTGCCTGTAATGACAGACAAAAAACTGCAGACCAAGTGGAAGGTGACAGACTGCGGTTCTCTCTCGATGAAGCAGGGCCAGCATAAGCAGCGATTTCCCATCGCTACCCTGCCAAAACATCTCAGCCTTCAGCTGGAAGAGGATTCCAAAAATTGAGTTCAGGTTTTATGGTTCGCGACCTTATTTATGCAAATGCCTCTCCGCAGACACTGGATCTGAGATGCTCCAATTCATTGCACATTGTCCCCGAACAGCCAGGCACTGGCCAGAACTTTGGGTTCTTCTGCACTGTAGATGTACCCAAACCAGCTGCAGCTCTCCACAGGTTAACTTAGCTCCGGGAGAGCTCAGCGCTAAGACGTGTAAAGTGGCACCTGGGCTGGCTTGGCTATCTCTACGCTGTGCTGCCACGGAATAAGCAACCCGACAGCAAAGGTTTTCAGCGTGATGATTGTCTCACCTATTCCTCCTGCACTGCCTCAAAGCAAAGACGCGTGGTTGGCGAAGCAATAGCGAAGAGCTGCGTGTAGACACTCGCTGACATAGCCACAGTCATTGTCACACACGCTTGAACAGAAGCTGCCACCTGCTATAACACACACTTTTTTTTGCTAAAGAACTTCTTAAAAGGACAAAGCATGAGCTAGTACCATTGGTGTCCTTAATGCCTCTTCATCCAAAATAACTCTATGCTAACAGGAGAATCCAGCCGGCTTCCAAACAGCTTACTTTACAAAAATATTGGGGAGGAAAAGTAGTTCAACAACCTATTTGCACAAAGCACAAGCACAAAGAAGATCCGTAACAGAGGCTGAAGCAGCTCACTTGTGGGGAAAAAGATGCTTTTGATTTCCAACTGACGTATCGCATTGAGTGCAGAGGCATTATGAGCAAATTGTTCAAGAACTGCAGTTTTGCTGAAAAGGTGATGCTTTTGACCAAATAAAGGAACATGTTCCTAAGAGGACAGTTTTGATTACTCGGGAACTAGAGGAATTCTGGGTGGGCTCAGGGGACAGGACTGCACCACCCACACAGCAAAACAAGATTTCACATGTGGATCGTGGTTCATGCTCAAAGACCACTCCCTGAACGGGAGGACGTTGGTGGGGGCATCTCACCAAGCCAAACCTGGTGCTGCAGTTTTGCACGAAGGAGGAATGGCCCCCAGTCCCTGCTTCTTAGAGCAAAACAGACCATCTACAGCAGACCGAGATTGAAGCCAGGCTCCAGCCATCCGGGGACATCTGCCCCTTTCTACACCCCCAGATCCAGTTGGTCCCATCTCCACTGCACGTTCTAGAAGAGACACAGCATAACGAAGGGCACGGTGACAGGCAATGCACAGACCGACCCCAGGGAACGAGCCAAGGGAATCCCACCCTTATTTTCTCTTTGCAAATGGTTTAGGGGTGAGCATGAATCACACCAAGGGCAATGAACAGGGCCAGAGAGTATGATGTTGCTCATCCCATGCTGGATGATAGCCTATCTACAGAAAAACATGGAGTGAGCAAGCCAAGGACTTGGCCTCCTGCTAATTGCAATTCCCTGGGTTTATCAGGAGGAACTCCCCCCCCAGGCCTGCACCTGCCCCAGTGCTAATTCACAGGGCCACGGGATGGGCATTCTGGTGAAGAGCATCCCGGAGGGCTGGCTCAATAGCAGGGAGATGGCTTGGATCTGAGAGTTAAAAGCCAGGCAGTGGCAGGGGACCCTGAGTGCTCTTGTCAGGAACACAATTAAAATCAGACGAGGCCTCCCCACATCATTTCTCTGACACTAATTCTGCTCTGCCTTGTCTCACCTAAGTCACTGCCAGTGGACAGAGTCCAAAGCGTCCAGCAGCATGTATTTTGGTATGAGTTTGTGTGTGTGTGAGCCTGTGAGCCAACATCAGCCAATGTTTGTTTCCTAACCACCTGCCCTTGACCAGGTAAGGCAGGGGGGCCAGGCTCAGGACCACCCTGCGGCTCTGCGACAGTCCCAGCCCCAGACACAGGCACGTTTGTACAGCTGGCGACACTCAAACCGGGTTTGTGAGCAGATCCGCCATCGTCTCGGGGATCCCAGACCCAAACCAAGTAAGTCTACACAGAACTGAAGTACAGCCCTCAGTATCACACACACACAGAGGCTGATCGGACTTGCTGCTGCCAGACAGGCAGGACCCCTTTGAAGCTGCCGGCAGGAATTCCTCCTCCTGGCCCACGTTCGTACCAAGAACTTCTCATCGCAGGGCTGCTCATCTGCCAGGCTAAAGGGTAGTGACGGAGGGGCTGGAGGAGGCAAGGCAGAGCCGGGGGCATGGTGTCAGACACGAAGCAGCTCTGACGGGGTGCTCCAGTGCCTAGGTTTCGTTTACGAGGGATCAGAAGCGTTTTCTCCTTGTGTCGTCTTAAAATAATATTGTGCGTTTCCTCGAGCTGAATGTCTCTGCTTTTCCTGCTTATGATTCTTGCGGAACCACTTCCATCAGTTTCTGGCACAGGACTGTTGCAGAGACTATGGGGAAGAAAGCAAAGTACAGGTTAGAGATCACACGCAGGGGCCCAACATATATCTTGGTCTCAGTTCATGATACTCTGCCTCAAAAGGGCTGACCCATTTGCCTCCCCACCGTGGTTCTGAGCAAGATTAGTCCAAATACGATTTAAGACTTGAAATCAAATGAGCCGCGGGCTACTCTCTGCTTGTGCCCAGAACTTAAACGTGTAACACTGGGAGCTTTGCTCCTGCAGCGAGGATGCTGTACTGCCCCGAGAGAGGCTCCGGTACTTCTTGACGCCAGTTTCTAATTACATGGTGATACGGTAACTACGTTTGGATGCCAGAACTGCAACCAGCCAAAACCGAGTCAGGCACAATAGCAGGAATGGGCATAGAAAATATGAGCTGATGCTTTTACTTCCAATTTTGAAAACCCCGGCTGTATGTGCACACAGCTTCTTTAAAGGTTTGAGTACCCAGGACTAAACCAACTCAGCATACCGAACACAAGGCAGAGCCCACTGCCTTGCACAGAGCAGGTGAAGAGCAAAGGAAGCATTTCAGATGCAAGCTGGCACAGGAAAGGTGCTAAACTGCAGTAACTCTTATTTTTCTACCCATTAGTTTTGGTGGCTGGTATCCGAACACACCTGTGCTTTCTGCCGCTTCACTGTGTGTTTGGAGACCACAAGATAGCTTGCCAGGTAAAGCTAACGCTAATTCTAACTACACACGAAGTCAAACTCAGATCAGTTGGAGGTGATCAAATTATCTGCAATACATGAATATCCACACGTGTTTAAAGTTCCTATGTTTCTAACCGGACATTTGCAGGATGATAATTCTGTGTTCCCAGAATATTTTCTATATTCTCCTTACAAGCCTTTGGTGGTGGAAAACAATTAATATGGTAATTTGCCACCCAGGCACTGCAAAAATGGGTTTTCCAGGAACTGAGCCTAATACTCAGAATAAAAAAGTGAGAGAGAGAGAGAGAGAGAGAGATGGGGAGGGGGTGACAATAACAAGTGCTGAGCACTGTTAAAAGCCTTTTTCTTCTTCATAAAAAGCATCCAGCTAAGGCTGGGCATTTCTACTTGTCTGCTTTTCTAGGTCAGCCTGTTGTATGAGAGCTGGGAGGCAGATGGTAGAGTTTAGTTACTTGGACAACACAGATTGACTTTCTTGATTCAGTTGTTCAGACAGAGGTTACATGTGCCAAGCACAGCCTCTCCATCCCTTCAGAACACACCGTGGTGTAGTGTCAGCTGTTGGAAAACCTTATACAAAGATACTTTAAAAATAAACCTCGTAAGAGAAAACATCCAGGGGATTTTCCCCTCCCTCTGCTCTGCTGCCACATTTTGATGCCAAGGAGAGCTTTGACTGGATCAGAAATGTTAGCACTGGCTAAGCAATGGATTGGGACTAATTACGAATTTTCAGCAGTCAAATTGAGGCCAACTGTGCTCAGACTGTTACACCATTACTTCTTTTCCCTTCCTACACCACTAGAAAGGGATTCTCTGCTGACGAAAGGCTTGACCCTGTGCTCTTGCAGGAAGCAGAAGAAAGGCAGCAATGTGCTCAGCTAATTACGCTCCACTGCGTAACAACAACCTGTTTGCCGAGATAAAAAAAACCCCATGGTATTTGGCCCAAACTTTGCGATTATCGCAAGTCAGGGTGTGTTTTGGGTGCTTGATAGATAAGGTAATAATCAGGTTAATACTTGTTACTGTTAAAGAAGGATTGGTCAGAGCCAAGACACTGGAAGCCTCCACTGCACGAAGGAGAGCCAGTGCTACTAGCTGTAGCATGCTCACCGGGAAGCTGCTGGTTTTGGAGCAAAAGCCAAGGCTGCACCCTTGCTCTTCACTGGTAATACTTACAGATGCCTTGGAGAACCCACTTGGGCTTGTTTTGCCACCAGACCCCGAAGAAGTAAACAGGGATCCCACTGAAGATGATTGCAAAGCCAATCGCACATTCCTTCGGCGTCATCCAGAAGGAAACAGCAATGAGAAACAAGCAGGCCAGGATGAAGAAAATGGGCAGGCAGATGTTCACCTAAACAAGGACCCAAAGAACAGGTTAGAAGTTGTATCAGGGGAACAGGGTGCACTTTCCAGTGAAGTTTATCTAGCTGTACAACCCGGAGAGGGAAGGAGTTCATGTTCCACCATGGACCCCTACGTGGACGGTCCTCCTGCCTGTCCCAGTGCTCTGAGCAAGGGGACCATGACCTTGAACTGCCATGGGGAAGGTATCGATTTAGGCAGTGCTCTTCATCAATCCTGGAGAAAACAGACGTAGGCTAACACCTAACACATACATTTAAAACCAGCAAAACGAAGCACGGAGATGTGGCTTGCCAACAGCCGTGAGCCTTTCTCAGCACCCTTTTTTTGACCCCAATTCCATACTTGAACGATTCCTGATAAAAAGCACCTGTACTAACAGCATCAAATTCAGCAGCAACCACAGCACAAGCCATAGCATCTTCACGGCAGTTTCTCAGGGGACTCGGCTACACTGCTCTGAGCAGGGCACCCGCTGAGAGCAGCCCAGCTTTTAGAAGAAAAACCAAAAACCCAAAGGAGACACCCTGCAAAGAGTTACATTGGGAAGGCACTGGTACAGGTCTGCGAGTTTGTTTCTCTCTGGCTGCCTGTTGCCTGGCAGAGACCTGAGTGTGCTGGGGGATGAGTGAGAAACATGCCTTTAAGGAAGGCAGACACGCTTGCGGCTGACATGATCTTGGCCTCCTCCCAGATGGGACACGGTACTGCCAAGCTGGCCAAGGACAAAGAGAACAAAGTTCTCATCTCTGCAGGCGTGGGTTTGTCTGCTTTATTAAAAAACTATTTTAAGTGAATTCCATGATGGTACAGAGTGTTTCACTGAGAGCCGCAGCCTATGATTTGTCCTGGGGAATATGTTAGCCATTGAGAGCTTCCCACTGGGCTACCCCACCAGAACACCCCGCATCTCTGACACACAGAGCCTCCTTCACTCTGATGTCCCCACGGCCACGGCAGCTCTTCGTCCTCCTGCACCGATTCACGTTCGGCAGATTTCCGTGCAGCAAGGACACCTGCGTTAGCTACAACACAACATTTCCCCTGCACGCTTGAAATCCCAGTCCCTCTTCCGTACAGGGCAAGCAGCCGTACTTGCTGAACCCTCCCTGGTGCTGAGAAGGGACTCGGGGAGGACCCACCACGCAATTACCACACTGTTCTCACCTTGATGGGCCTTTCCAGCTCTGGCTTCTTGTAACGCAGCCACATCATGCCGATGATGGCCAGAGCCACGCACAGCCAGTTGAAGAAGCTGAAGAAGTTGATGACTGAGAAAATGTTGTTGGAGAAGGCGTAGAGCAGGGTCATGACACACTGCATCCAGAAAAAAAAAGCCATTAGCAAAGGGAGAAGTAGGCAAAACCACATATGTTACAACACTAAATACAGGTGTTTTAGAAGAACTATCTGCCAGGAAAGAATCAGGTTGATTATTTTTTACTTATTTAAGCTATTTTCAATTGGTGCCTGGAGCAATTTCAAAACAGAAGTGGAATATGAGGATATGATGAGAAGGGTCTATCTTCTCCTGTAGGTGCATGTGGAAATGGCTGTGTCTGGAGATGGTGCCCAAGCAGCCCTGCTCCAACCACTCTGATGGGATCCTACCCCCAACCCGTCTCTCAATGCCAGGTCGATGCTCATCACCACAGACCCAGATGCTTACTGTAAAGATGAGGGATGGCACGGGAGTGAGAAGCCTGGGGTGAATCATAGACAGGATTGAAGGCAAGTGTCCTTCTCGGGATCCCACGAAGAACAGCCTGAGGTGGGGGAGACAGAGCCGTTATCACCTCTGCAACCTTCAGCCCCGGGCTGGGGTTTGTCTTCAGCACAAAACAAATGGGGACAGCGCAAGCTCAGCCTAGACGGTGCTGAGGCAGCAAGACTGAAACGCCCAGGCTCCGCGCAGGTTTTCCACCCTAGTGGTGCCTTGCACGATGCCAGCTGCGCCCTTTTGCTAGTCACCGGTTCAGGAGTGGGGCCCTCCAGGATCAGACCCCAGCACGGGGTGTTCTGCACGTACACAGTGGAAAGTCCCTGTCTTAGAAGGAAGGCTGGAGACGGACAAAGAATGCAAGAAAAGATGTATTTATAGCCTCCTTTCCAGAGACAGCAATTAAGTGACTTTCCTAAGACAACCCAGGAGATGCGTGTCAGAGCTGGAACCATCTCAGTCCCCCTCCTTTCTCCCCTTTCTGGAGGGATTCTCAGCCCTGAAGTTTCATAAGTTTCTGCTTTTCATTAAGGCCACTTTCTCAGGCAACATCACTGAGCCCCAAGCCTGTGTTTGTTTATGTTCTAGGAACTTCAACAGGACTTTGCCTGAGGAACAGAAGATTGAGACCACTGAAAGGGTTTCCTTTAAACTGGATACAGTTTTAAAGTCTTACTTTTTTTTTTTTTCCTGCATTCCCCACATGGCCTCCAGACCCTTTAGACTTTGTGTCTACCCACAACCACTCTTTGGAGGACGACTCCAAACGAAGAGGCATTAAGCATGACTTGTAAACAAAAAACACAAAATTGAGCAAGAAACCTACCGGGAAGAAGTGAAGAGAGATCCATTAACGGATCCAAAGCACGACAAGCCAACAAAGACGGGAATGATCCAGGACATGACGCCAAGGTGATAGTTCCCAAAATCCTAAATGGGGGGCAACAAGACAGACATTTCACACCCAGAATGTCCAAAAGACTCACAGCCGCCGACAAAGACTTAATATTTGTAGAAATCTGAACAAATGACATGGCTTAGTGCTGAAGCTGTTACGGAGTTTTCCATATTGCCACGTGCTGCTCCTCCTTCCTGAAAAAGCCTATTGTGGAACCGCAAAAAAATCAGCAGAAAGCCCTTCCCTCGGAGTCAGGACACAACATTTATCAGAATGGCTATCCAAAAGTTCAAGACCAAAATGAAACTGCAAGGAGATTCAGACACACAACTATTGCCAATTGCTGAGTAAGGACCCTGGGACACAGCCCCTTAGAAACGCAGTGACCCGGAGCTGTAGTTTTATATCACAAAGTGACCCTGCACTGCTTCACTGCAGTTTTATGCCAACACTATTATACCGATTTCAAGCCTTGCAAAGGCACACGACTAGAGCAGTGCAACACAGGCTGGCATCTCCAATAACTCAGCACTGCGCACGTGCAGGCCGGAGCGGGGCTGGGTACTGACCCAAATGACGGAGCGCTGTCACCCAAATGACCCAGGCCAGCTTATCCTGGAGTGAGAGATTCCCCCTGAAGCACTGAAAAATCCTGGTCACACTCAGTTTTCACGGTCATACCACGCTGCTCACTTCTGAAGCAACCAGGATTTCTGACCACAATGGCATTTGAATTAATGGAAGTATTATTTTTCTCTCTTAATTAAAACAAGGAAGATACAGAGAGAACGATTTAGTTCAGTATTGACTGAATGACCTTTTCCCATAAATATCATGCTCTGGTAACTGATGATAAGTCATGAGGCCAGCAGCAACCTTGCATATTTACACATTAAGAGCAGCGTTAACTTTCTGCCCACTCTTACTATTGTCCGTGATTAATCCCACTTGGTATCACACTGTCCTTCCCTGCTCCCGTCACAGTTGCTCTTTATCTCCTGTCAAACATCAGCCTTTTTGTAAGCAGCCATGATCAGCATGGAACAAACTAGGAGATGCATGCGGAGATTGTAAGTCTCATTTAACCAGCCCTGGAAAACAGATGAGTCACATCAGAAATGCACCGGTCTTACCACAGCCACGGCTTCGGATGTCAGCATCTGGTCCGTCGACAGGGTTGTGAAGTAAGCCAAGTTCGTCAGCACGTAAACCAAAGTGACTACAGGTAGTGAGATGATGATAGCCAGCGGCAGGTTTCTAGGAAGAAAATATAAATTGCAATGGAGCGCTGCAGTTCAGAGAAGAGAGCTGTTGATGCCAGGGATCGGTGGCTCATGCTGCGGCCCTCCTGCGCTCACTTCAAGTTGGCTTGTGCCACTCTGCTCTTCTTTGGCTCTTCAGCACGGCCAGTTTCCTAGCCACAGGCTGCTCCCCTAGGAGAGGAGAAGATGCCCACACGGGAACAGCCTGGAGGCTGACAGATGTAGAGTGAAGGATTATGGCAGAAGGGACTTTTTGCATGGAGAGACTCTGGCTGTCTAGGCAAGCAGTAATCCAGGATCACTGCAAAGGCAACTAATTAAAAATACCCCCCCTCCGCGTCTCTTGCTAGCCAGTGGCATTAGCACATGCATTCTGTTCTGGGCAAAGGAGAAGCATCTGTGCTGGTGGGTTTCTTGGGGGAGATGGAAAGATCAGGGATTTAGCGGGCAGTTTTTAGGCTCCAACTCTGTGCAGCTGGCTGGACTGATGAAACTCAAAGAAAATGAGTTCAGACACAGTCTGAGTGGGTCTGTAAAGACGAGGCTGTGTTGGTACAAATTTGCCTTTCCAAATAGTCTAACTTCATTTGCGAACCGAAACTGAAAAAGGAAACCCTGCTTGATGCCATGTATAATTGGTCTAGTGGAGCTCAAAGC
The DNA here is from genome assembly GCF_965638725.1 of Aptenodytes patagonicus. Taxonomy (NCBI): domain Eukaryota; kingdom Metazoa; phylum Chordata; class Aves; order Sphenisciformes; family Spheniscidae; genus Aptenodytes; species Aptenodytes patagonicus. Next base: position 2,589,836 of record NC_134959.1, on the reverse strand, counting down.
CACAGGAGGAGAGAGTCAAATACCATGACTGCATTCAGAAGACAAGAATTAATTGCAATCTGCAAAAACTTTTTTATAACTGTGTTTGTCAAGGAAAGGGCGTATCAAATCTTATGCTTCCCAGCAGGCACTAATAATCACTGCCAGGGTCAGCCAGGAATGGGTTCTTGCACAAGTGACCCTGAAGCTCGTATCGACGGTGCCTCGCAGGCACCTTCCACGTGAGCAAAAATGATTTATCAGCGATGTCCTGCTTTGGTGTGGCCCACCCCCATCTCACCAGGTCCTCTGCACAACCCTGAAAAGCACGAGCAGCACAGAAAGCGGCTGTTGCTCAAGAGAACAGGAAGAGCATGTGACAAACATATGTACGCACAAATACTCTTGTGGGAGTTTATACAAGACAGTAATAAAGCCGTGAGTGCTCCTTCCTCGCCTATAATTCAGAGAGGTGCCATGCCAAGGAAGCAGGACTTTCCAACAACACTGATAATATTGGTAGTACAGGAAAGCAGCATAAGCAGCAGCCCTTCTCATACAGAGATTATTATTCCCCTTCCCCTATTCCAGGGAGGAACAATGCCATTAATTTACCTCGTTTTCTGTTTCCCTAGAAAAAGACCTCGGCTTCTGGGCTGATTAGCAACCCCTGTCACACACATAAGGAAAGGGCTTCCCAAGAACAAGTTTTCCTCCCAGGGAAGTCATCACAGGGGACACACCTACCTGTAGGGATTTATCATCTCTTCTGTAACAAAATTCAAGTAATTCCTGTAATTTAAAAAGAACAGTGGTTAATTCTGGTTAGTCCATGGAATAAAAGAAGCCCTTCATCTTACTCATCTGCAAGGGAATTTCAGGAGGGATAGAGAGACTGAAACCTGCGGTAAAGCTTGTGATGGCTGATGCCTAGTCCAAGACCTACGGCACAAAACCTGCAAAGCGCATGCCCTGGATGGTGCTGGTGGATCAAGCACACCATGCTGCCAGCTTCCTTGCAACAGGAGGGGTGATTGCAGGTGACGAGCTGGACCCACAAGCGACAGGGCCACCCTCCAGGCAATAAGGATGGCTGTAACTGCCCTGTTTTCACAGCAAATTGAGCAGGCTCCTTGTGCTTGCAAGTGCTCAAAGGGACTGATAAAGAAGCTCTCCAGGAGCTTCAGTTTGGTGCTCTAAATAATCTGTTGGCATGTAACACATCTCTCCTCTGCTAGCTAAACCCACCCTGCTGCTTTCTCTTAATATCACCTAGGAGCTGCACCAAGCAACCCATCATCTGCTGCCTCTTCTAAATCCCATGATCACCACCACCTCTTTGTGCTTCTATGTCCTGGCTGGAAATGGGGCGTGAAGTATGGCTATTAACGTTACTAGGCAAACCCAAAGCATCTGCCTCATTGCCCTGGTTACAAGGAAGATGGAAAGTCCTGGACCACACTCTTCCTGCAAACACAATCTGGGGACAAAGAAATGAACTACAGTATTTAGCACTGAAAAGAGATACGGGGCTGCATCTTACCATCCTCCGTAGGCAAAGAGACCGCTGTACAAAGCTAACACAATGTTCCCCACGCCTACTTTTGTGCCTTCGAAGGAGTGCTCAGGAGTCAGGTTTGTCACATCACCTGCAGAAAACAAAAAGAAGAAAGGATCGATGCAGATGGACTGACTGTAAACCCCAAGGGCCTTTGTGGGTGCTGAAACAGAGAAACCTGGAGGCAAAAGCTGCTCTTAGGATACTAAATTATCATGCCGATGCATTTCGGGTTACGCTAGAGAGCATGTGCACATATTTCTATTGGGCTGATTCCTCCAGTTTTACAGTGCTTAATTCACCCGGAGCAACGCACCAAATAATCAGCCCCAAATATACTCGTCTCAAGCAACTGGCCGTTACCGAGTCCTCAAAACTTTCTCACACTGCAACATGCTATCGCCAAGGTAATCTCCCAGATATCTTCTCCCTGCGAAGAAAACATTCTGGGGACCTTCCTGCTGGAAGATGCCACGCAAACAGATATTGTCACATTGTCCTCTCAACTGAAAGCTGCTTTCATTTGATAAAACCCCAGGATTTCCTCCACTTCCACCAGCCACCCAATAAAGCAGAAACCCAGGATTTCCTCTAGTCCCACCAGCCACCTGATAAAGCAGAGGGTTATGGCAATCCCTTTGATTGTGGGAAGTCAGGTTCTTTGGGGCCTGAATATCAGAAGTTAGCTTCTTTAGGACGTGAATATCGAAAGTTCCTGTTACGTATCTGCTTTTGAAAGAAAAAGCCATAAATAGACGACTCGATTGTACCTTTGGTAAGAACTCACCCAGAGCAGCCAAGGGTTTATTTATTTTGCTTTAAAACGCTCTGCAGTTGTTTTGTTCCCTGTCTTTTGATGTGGAGCCCGGGTGTAGGCCTGGGATGGCGAGGCCACGCTCCCCTCCCCAGACCCAGCGCTCCCCTTAGTGAGGACGGAAGTGGGGAGCGAGGCAGGATTCGGCAGGGCACGTTTGCATCCAGGGAGCCCTGTCGAAGCACATGTGACTCCTCTTAGGACACAGATCTTTACTAATCACCCGAGCAACTGCATCACATGGCAGTCAGCAGGGCCTGGAGCTTAACCCTTCAACTCGTAGCACAAGGTACCCAGGACGTGCATCTGGGGAAAGGGGAGGGATGCTAATACACCAGGCATTTTTCCTCTGGATGGCCTCTCTCCCCATCTCACGCTGGAAACTTTCACTCCCCTATGCCACCAAAAGCCACTTTGGCAGAGGCTGGGTAACAAATATGGATGCACGGACCTTTTAGCGCCTTGCACTCATCTTTCTGGTGGAGGGAAAGGGGGACTTTTCCTGACGGCACTATCAGTCTGCTGGTGCCTTTTTCATTCACGGGGCTTCACAAGGGACTGCTCCAAATCTGTGCCAGTGACACGGAGCTGCCCTGTGTGCTTGGGAGATCTACATCTTGTCTTTCCCCTTCTCTGCTTGACCCTCCAGCTCCATCCCTATCCTTTCCATTCTGGGCATTGCTCCCTTCACCTCCTTTCTCCCTCCTGCTGAGTCCTAGCCAGGGCAAAAAGATATTCCCTAACACGGTGTCCAAAATGCTCTCTGCTCACAAAACTACCCAGAAAACCAGGCCCCCTCTGCCTTCTTCCCTGCGTGGTTGCTATCCCATTTGCAAGGGGATGCTGTTGGTGTGAGCTGCAAAAGAGCCGGGACCACAGCAGCAGCACATGCACTGGGCAATCAAGTCTGGGAAACACGGGTTTTCCAAGGCTCTACTTGTCCCGATCCCACTGCAGATTGCAGCTCTCCACTGGTGTTGCCTTGTCCCTCTCTCCCAGCACCTCACTGCCAGGAAAGTCTCTTCTGAATCTACCTTGGGATACGCTGGTTGTGTTTAATGCCCCTTTAGCCAGTGAATCTCCTTAGCAAAATGCACCAATCTTTTTTAAAAAGCGTACATCAGAGTGTAACAGGAAAGCCAGGAAATGCAAAGAGACTGATATAATGCCGCGAGTTTAACCTTAATTCCTGGCTTATAGGTTCAGTCATATAATCTTAATTTAGCATTAATGCCCCAGCTTGGCTGTGAACGGTAAGGCTGAGCAGGAGGCTGATGCACAGCATCACATCCTGCTCGATCCCTCAGGCTCAGCTTTCCTGAATTTATTTTCTGCCCCTCCTGAATAATTACCAGTCTAATTCTTTCCAGGTCTTTTGTTACGGGAATAAGATACACTTTTTGTTAACAGTGACTGTAATTAGCTACTGGCACGGCACACGGATGGACTAGGAGAGCAGGAGAGCTCTCCAGGCGTTTCAAACACCCTTCGGGACGTCTCTTCTCAAAGGTCTGCTCGTGCTCTGCCAGTAGCCCAGCTCCCACCCGGGCTGAGGGATCACCACCTTTACCACGTCAGGAAGATGCTCTGATCCAAGAGGAGCCAGGGCACAAGCAGCATCACACCGCGGGCTCACACCTCCATTTCTTGTCCACAACTGGACACCAGCTTCCACCGAAAGCCTCTTTCTGTTTGTCACAGGCAAAAAGCTCTCAGGCCAAATGTTCCGTTTTCGGAGGCATCTGCAGGTTTCGCTCTGTGCCTTCCCAAACCTCACGCAGAAACTGTGTGCTGGTGCCTCCAAGGAAGAGCTGAGCCGCCACCCTCGCCCAGCTGCCCAGGAGGGGAGGAGCGCATCAGTGGTCCCCAGCCCGAATCATAGAATCATTGAGGTTGGAAAAGACCTCTAAGATCATCGAGTCCAACCGTCGACCCAACACCACCACCCACTAAACCATGTCCCTAAGTGCCTCATCTACACGTCTTTTAAATACCTCCAGGGATGGGGACTCAACCCCTTCCCTGGGCAGCCTGTGCCAATGTTTCACCACTCTTTCAGTAAAGACATTTTTCCTCACGTCCAATCTAAACCTCCCCTGGTGCAGCTTGAGGCCGTTTCCTCTCGTCCTATCGCTTGTTCCTTGGGAGAAGAGACCGACCCCCACCTCGCTACAACCTCCTTTCAGATAGTTGTAGAGAGTGATGAGGTCTCCCCTCAGCCTCCTCTTCTCCAGGCTAAACAGTCCCAGTTCCCTCAGCCACTCCTCATCAGACTTGTTCTCCAGACCCCTCACCAGCCTCGTTGCCCTTCTCTGGACACGCTCCAGCACCTCAACGTCCTTCTTGTAGTGAGGGGCCCAAAACTGAACACAGTATTCGAGGTGCGGCCTCACCAGTGCCGAGTACAGGGGCACGATCACTGCCCTGCTCCTGCTGGCCACACTATTTCTGATAGAGGCCAGGATGCCATTGGCCTTCTTGGCCGCCTGGGCACACTGCCGGCTCATGTTCAGCCGGCTGTCGACCAGCACCCCCAGGTCCTTTTCCGACAGGCAGCTTTCCAGCCACTCTTCCCCAAGCCTGTAGCGCTGCATGGGGTTGTTGTGGCCGAAGTGCAGGACCCGGCACTTGTCCTTGTTGAACCTCATACAGTTGGCCTGGGCCCATCGATCCAGCCTGTCCAGGTCCCTCTGCAGAGCCTTCCTACCCTCGAGCAGATCAACACTCCCACCCAACTTGGTGTCGTCTGCAAACTGACTGAGGGTGCACTCGATCCCCTCATCCAGATCATCGATAAAGATATTGAACAAGACCGGCCCCAGTACTGAGCCCTGGGGAACACCGCTCGTGACCGGCCGCCAACTGGATGTAACTCCATTCACCACAACTCTCTGGGCCCGGCCGTCCAGCCAGTTTTTGACCCAGCGCAGAGTCCACCTGTCTAAGCCGTGAGCCGCCAGCTTCTCTAGGAGAATGCTGTGGGAGACGGTGTCAAAGGCCTTGCTGAAGTCCAGGTAGACCACATCCACAGCCTTTCCCTCATCCACTAGGCGGGTCACCTGGTCACAGAAGGAGATCAGGTTGGTCAAGCAGGACCTGCCTCTCATGAATCCGTGCTGGCTGGGCCTGATCCCCTGGTTGTCCCACACATGCCTTGTGAGCACCCTCAAGACGAACCGCTCCATAATCTTCCCCGGCACCAAGGTCAGGCTGACAGGCCTGTACTTCTCCCGATCCTCCTTCCGGCCCTTCTTGTAGATGGGCGTCACATTGACAAGCCTCCAGTCGTCCGGGACCTCCCCTGTTAACCAGGACTGCTGATAAATGATGGAGAGTGGCTTGGCAAGCTCCTCCACCAGCTTCCTCAGCACCCTTGGGTGGATCCCATCCGGCCCCATAGACCTGTGACGTCCAGGTGGCATAGCAGGTCATTGACTGCTTCCTCTTGGATTACGGGGGGTTCATCCTGCTCGCCGTCCCTGTCTTCCAGCTCAGGGGGCCGAGTACCCTGAGGATAACTGGTCTGACTGTTAAAGACTGAGGCAAAGAAGGCATTGAGTACCTCAGCCTTTTCCTCATCCTCGGTGGCAATGTTCCCCCCCGCATCCAATAAAGGATGGAGATTCTCCTTGGCTCTCTTTTTGTCATTAATATATTTGTAAAAACATTTTTTGTTGTCTCTAACGACAGTGGCCAGATTGCGTTCTAGCTGGGCTTTTGCCTTTCTCATTTCTTCTCTGCATGACCTGACGAGATCCCTGTACTCTTCTTGAGTCGCCTGCCCCTTCTTCCACAAGCGGTAAACTCCTTTTTTTCCTGAGTCCCAGCAAGACCTCCCCGTTCAGCCAGGCCGGTCGTCTTCCCCGCCCGTTCTTCTTACGGCGTACAGGGACAGCCTGCTCCTGAGCCCTTAAGACTTCCTTCTTGAAGAACGTCCAGCCTTCCTGGACCCCTTTGCCCTTCAGGACTGTCTCCCAAGGGACTCTCTTAACCAGTGTCCTGAACAGGCCAAAGTCCACCCTCTGGAAGTCCATGGTTGCGGTTTTGCTGGCCCCCCTCCTTACCTTGCCAAGAATCCAGAATTCTATCATTTCATGGTCGCTAAGCCCAAGACGGCCTCCGACCACCACATCTCCCACCAGTCCCTTCTCTGTTTGTAATCCATCACACAAAGATACTTCCTCTGGTGCAGAAGACCCAGAGGTGCACTGGAGGCTGAGAAAGCATCCAGGAGGCACCACGTGTCCCCCTTGTTCTTACACTTACCCACTGACGCTTGCTATTGGCCCCAGCTGGAGACTGGGGATACGGGGTAGATGGTCCAGCACGGTCATTCTTACCTCCTTCCTCTAATACAAACGCTCATTAGGACCTGCCGTTCGAAACAGAGGTACGAACCTCAGTTCCAGACACACTGCACCTTTCAAGCCTCAATGTACAATTCAAGCCTCCAGACTTCGGAGGTTTGAATTGCAGACTTTGGATGAAATCGAGGGTTACAAATCTGCAGGTGAGGCTGCCAAGCACGGCCTCGACTGCTCCCATGGAGCGAGAGGTCCGTAAGCGAGAGCACCCCGGGCAAAGGCGTGCTCTGCCTACCCTCCCGGCTCCCCCCATCCCCCCCCAGCCCATGCAGCCGCAGCTGCTCTCTAGGCAATGCCCTGCCCATGCCTGGCACCCTGGTGATCTGAAACCTGGTTTGAACTGGCTGTTCAACTGCACTCTGCTCTACAATTAACCAAATTAAGGTAACAAGCTCTGACATAAACCCCATTTGCTGATCTTGCCAGCTGCCAAGACTCTGGTAATTGCGACAGCAAACGATGGGTCACCTGGGGCCTTTCTGCGGGAGGGACCTATTTCAGGTCCATGCGCTGCGTGTTCAGACCCTTTCTTTGAAAATGTTCATTTGCTCCCCAGTCATGTCCATTCCGGTTTTAATAGCACAGCAATCTTCTCTTGCAGAAAGCATTTAATGATAATTAAATATTTTTAACTTGCCTAAACAGCAAGGAGAGGGAACACAGCCATCTAGAGAGCTCAGCAAGAGAAGGGGGGGCCCTCAGCGCATCTCGCTCATGGAGGAAACTGAGCCAGGGAGAAATGTGTTGTATATATGAAAAACCCCAGAGGAGAAGATCCACTCAACTGTTGAGCCATTTCCTGAGAAAAGCAGCGAGAGTTCAATCGACTGAGTCAGAAAAACAAGACGGCAAGAAACACACAGGGGCCAGGGTTACGAGAGTATCTCTTTGGCAGCTCATGGCTCCCCAGGAAACACGTGCTCGGTAGCCACATAAGCTGTTCGCTCCTCTCTGATCACTGCCACTCTGCAGACAGCTTTGCATTAAGCAGTTTTGAACAGTAGCTATTAAACTTGGGTCCCGTAGCAGACGAGTTTATGGGTCTGAAAGACACCACCAGAAACCTTGGACCAGCAGAGAGGGCATCCAAGGAGGAGCCAGAGCTCTTGGTTCTCACCACCAGCTGTGGACAGGCTATGACACTTCCCCTCATTTCAACGACTTCCTTCTGTTTTATGGAAAAGTTCCTCTCTCCTCCCAGTGCTGGGAAGCTTTGTCAATATTGCTGCTTCAGGGTGAAGCCAAGGGTCTGGGCTCCTGGATTCACTCCACTCCACACACTACTCAAGCTTCACAACTCATTTTGCAATCGTCCACCAGGACACTACATGGGCCAGAAAGCGTTTTGTTACCTTTCACACATCCTCTGCATCCTGCTCGTATCACCAAAAAACCTTTTACCCTCCTCCTCCTAAGCAAACAGCTCCTGATTTTCACAACCTTCGTGTCTGCTGGCGAGAAATAAAGAAGCAGACCCAGAAGCAGCGGCGCGAGCCCTGGAGCGATGCACGGCATGCAAAACGCCGTGCCTCCTCTGGGAGCCAGAAAGCACAGAGGCAGTGCAGAAACCCTGGGTGAACAGGGTCCCTTTGATCCTTAGCACAGCATGGAAAGGTGCGTCCTAAATGCCCCCATGTCTGTCCCTATCAGGGCAGATTAACAGCAAGGTGCAAACCCTAAACAAACCACCCAGTGGGTTTCCAGCCACTTCCATAAGCTTGTTTTTTTCTTTTCATATCTGCACAACAGGTTCCGTCCACACCCATAGAAACTTGTGATCGAGAACGACAAACAAGAATGAGCCACCTGACCGGGCTCTGGAGGGGCTAACCAGAGCCAACCAGCTTGACGTGCAGGAGAGCCGAGAACATTTGGGGAGGGCAGATCCTCCTGCCTGCCACCCACACCTCTAGCACCACAGGCAAGGCCATTAATTTCAGCCCAGCAGTTGAAGGCTGTGGGAAAGGATCAATATAAAATGCAGGTGAAAGCACATGTATACACACACACACACACAGAGCTATCGACTGCACTGATACACCTTAGGCATGAAAGACTGCTTCTGCTGCAACCAAAGACTTTAGAGAGACAGAGAGAAGCGACCCAGACAGGGATGCAAAGAAGAAAATACCAAAGTCTTAGCTGCTCTCCAGTTAAGTATGTCTGCATTGCTGGGATAGCTGCACTTGGAAAAATGAGAAGCCAACAGAGCCTCTCACGTCAGCTGCCTTAAAACCCACTCAGCCCACAACAGCGGTGAGCAGGGTCCCCTGTGGCAAGTCTGAGATGCGCTCCTCAGCCTCCAATGCAAGGCACCTACCTTGATCCAGCTTAGCATTTGGCAGCTCATGCAGGATACCAAAAACGAGCAACATGCTACAATCCACAACTCCTTGGATAAAGCAGCTTTTCAGCTGCCAAGGCACATTTCCACCCTGAAGAGTTAATGCGGCTATGAGCCTCCATACGCAATGTTAAACAAACAGCAGTTCACATCATCATTAAAGGCCAAGCTTCCAGCGTGTGCATACACAGCCACTCCAACTCACAGTGATCGTAACAAGAAGCACAGGTCACTGACCGACTGCTTCTGTATTTGGGGTTTTGTTGTTGTTGTTGTTATTAAAAGCATTTTATTTAATTTTGGACAGGCAACTTTGCACTTGTAAAATGCAAAAGCCCCAGCACGCTCAACTGTATCCTCGAATCTACAATTGCCAAAAATTTTCTGGGCAGAGAGGGCAAGAAAAAAATTGTCTGAGCAGAAATGAACCACTGCTCACTCCAAACCAGAGCAGGCAAGCTGGATAGCACGCTAACCTGCCATGCCCACCTGGCCTCAGCATTTGCATTCGCCTTTGGCAGAAGAAATCAAAGATTAGAGAGCGAGAGGCCCATAAAACATAATTGTGTTGTATCAACTCTCCAGCGTTAAGATGCCTGATTAACCTCCAACATGTGGTTGATGTGATTTAGAGGTGCAGGATGCTGGCAGCTTTCCCAGCTTCCTTGTTTGTGCTCTCCTTCGGTACAGTCTTCCACTCTCCGTGTGCTCCGTGAACAAGACAGTGAGTAAGAGAAGCACAATAGCTTTCCTTCAAAGCTTACTGCTGGAAAACCGTGTTATAGTGGCATTTCTGAATGCCAGTGTAACAAGAAACAGCACGGGCAGCTGCAGGGCACGCTTTTCTTGCAACCTTTTGTGCATGAGCCTCAGACCCAACTTGCAGGGACACACTGAAAAGCTTGAAGGATGTTTATTATCCATAGGCTTTGCCTCCTGTCTGCCAAAGAGGATCTACAGTGCAAGTTAGTCATGGCCTGGCTGGGTGAACACCCATCTGGTTTGGCTTTGGGCTCCAAACTCATCTCAGACACCTACAGCTCCACCATCAGTAGATTCTCGTGTCCCAGGTCACGTCCTAGAGCCAGTCCCTTGGGTGAGCCGGTCGCGCCGGGCATAGACGCCAGTGCAACGGCTACCCTGCCGCGTACAACCCCACACAGCACGCACAAAGGCATTGCTGCATCTACCCTCAGCAAAAAAGCAGGTCACGACTGACGTGGCAGGAAATAATAAAAAAAAAAAGAAGTAAATTGAAAACAAATTCCTAAACATCGACCTGCTGAACAGGTTCACTCTCGGATTCACGCTATGGACACGAGAGACGAGACCGGGTCAAAGGAAAATTTGTGGCAGATTTCTTTAGCTATGCTAAGTGCTTATCCACCTCTGGATAGCCGAGCGTGATTAAGTGTAGGTACAAACCCAAGACAATTCAGACAATGACCACTCTTGTCTTCTCTTAGTATCTGTGTGCCATTGTGCTTTGAGACCTGAGGGAGCCTGAGATTTTAATTACCAGTCATGAAATCAAGTTTTCCTGCCATGTCAGCAGGACCTCTCCAGAGCAGCCCTGCCCTCCCCACGCTTACAGCCGTATCCTCGCCTTTGCTGCTTGCAGGGCTCATCAGCTCAGCCCCCTGGTCTCACTCCGTACCTGGCTTTTTTGGGACACTCAACTGACGTTGCCACTGGCAGCAGAGAAGAAAGTCTGGGAGGAAAGGAAGAGTGAGTAAACTTCCCCTCCCTCAGGTCTTTCTTAATCAAAGGATTTTTCACAAAAAAAAAAAGGCAAAGAAAAAAGTTTGGACAGGGAACTAGCAAAATAACCCTCACAGAGACAGAGACCAAATGGGCATTTTCTACCAAAAGACAAAGGGATTCGATAAATGAAAGTAGTACCCAGATATGCATGCACACCCACAGCGCCAAGATGTTGCTTTGCACCTGGAGTACTTAGATGATATTTTTAGGAGGCTGCACAGACATGATAAGCACACATTAATGACTGAAGGTTTGAATTTTCATTTCGGCACTTTCAGAAACCCTCCCATGTCGAGTTCAGAATTTGCCAGCCACAACTACACCTCTAAATGCCTTTTTACAAAGAGCAAACGATACTGGGGTGGGGGGTGCCAGTGCTGGCTGATACTATACACATCTATTTAAAGAAAAAACAAGATTAAAACCAAAACCCTCTGCCTAGTCTTAGTTCTCCATGGCAAATGTCTGGAGTTAAACCTGCCTACTCTGTCCTTAATTCACTCTGTGCTTGTTCAGCAGATGCAACTCTGCTGGTCTCTGACAAGCCCAATGAAGGGACTTAGAATAATGCTGCTGCCATCAAACAGGCACTTGTGGCACCGCAGATGAGAAATTTAAGATCAGAAATCAGGCATTGAGAGGAAAAAGGGACAATAAGTTCGATAAAAATAATTCACTAAAATGAGTGTTAAATTCTATTTCCCCAAGTCCCAAATGCCCAATTCTTTTTCTTAAGCAGAACTGCTGGTGAGGAATCGCAGCGAGGGCTGGAGAGCCCAGCACCGCAGCACTCCCCGAACGCACAGCAGCCAGGAATGGCACCTCGCTGCTTGAGCTGCCCAAGGGCAGGCAAACGTATAAGAAACCCTAGGACATCAACAACAGAAAGGAATATATCTGAAACATGTCTGTGATACGTGTTTTTAGAATTTTTTGACATCAAAACCTTTCCTGAATTTCCTCACGTGTAAAAAGCATGAATGTGTCCTTAAAGATTAGCACAAAATTTTGTGAAGTTTTCCTGCCTAGGTTAGTTTTTAAGGCACTGTGAGGTGCAGGGTGATCGGGTATGAAGAGCACAGCTGCAGACCTAACCACAGACCTCTGTGTCACACGCAGTGCAGAAAACGTCCCTTAAACCTGCACAGCCGCCATCCAAACAGGCTGCACGATCTAGTCCCAGGCATCCCGCTCACCGGGTCAAGAATACGGCCAAAAAATACCCAGAGGTGGCTGGACAGAAAGCAATTCGTGAGAGCTGGTAAAACAGTAGAACCAAAAATAAGCCTAGTTTTTATAACACTGGAGTGAAAAAATCCCAATCCTGTCTATGCTATAAGTTATTTATACTATTTAAGTGCTACAGACTGGTGGGCTGTACAGTTGGGGGTCCATATATAAGGTTTTACACACCAATATACCAAGTCCAGGACACCGAACTTGTAAAGCAACACAACTCCAGCCTCACAAAGGCTTTTAAAAGTGTAACTTCTGTATTAGTAAAATAATTGCATCCCAAGTGGGTCAGCTTTCAAGTAGCTGAAAGGTTGTCTAAGTAGGAAACCAACTTCTACCCTCCTTTTGAAGTTGCATGAAAGAAGAGATGTAAAACAGCTGTCCACAGAAAGATCACAAGGAAACGCTATTTTCTGTGTGGTAATATTGCCACATATTTCTTTGTCTTGAGACGTTATGTTTTTCTGAAAATAATGAAAATATCCAATGAAACGATAAAAAGAAAAACAGCCAAAAGCTGAAGGCAGGAGTTCAATACAGAGAAAGACATACTTCTGTGAAGTCTCGGAAGTTCCCACATTTGAGCGAGAAACTGTGGTATTACTCCTCTTCTCTGTTTATGGATACTGTAAACATAAACCAGCAATGGGACAGGAACCATTATAGCAAGTTAATCAGGACTGCTCAGGCAGTACCCGGGGTGTCATGGGAACACACAACCCCTTCACCGCTGAAACTGCAGCCCCAGACAAATCAACTTGGCATGTATTTCACCCCAATAATAGCTGCCGGCTTGGGACTGAATTTACTGAGCTGGTAAGAGTCCTCTTTGTCCAAAGAGCGTTGGAACTGGTATAAAAGAAAACAAGGGCACACAGAGGAGCAGCAAAGGCATGGCACTGTGGCTATGTATGGGACTCGGGATCACCCACCTACTCAGAGGTTAAACAGGCTTTTAGAAAAAAGTGACCCACTTAAAAGCGCCAGCGCTTTGAAAGACTGGCCCTATAGTATTTTGCCTGGAGAAGATCCAGCAGCTCTGCACTGTACTACTAACGCCCAGCGCAGCCCCAGAGAGCACAGGCACTGCGGCTTCCAGGTGCACCAGGTTTCTCCCCCTGCTCCAAGGCAGGTTCGACCATTCCCGAGAGGCGTTTATTAACCTGTTCTTGTGAATCTCCAGTGAGACAGCCGCCCTGGACAATCTTGAGCTCTGCATTACAGTTAAAAGTGTTTTTCTAATGGCCAATTTAAATTTCCCTTGCCTCACAGCTTGCACCCATCATTTCTTGTCCCAACAAAGATGGAGAACAGTGCAGCGCTTTCCCATTTTCAGTATGCTTTAAGTGATGCTAGTATGCTTTCCTTGAAGAAGAAATAAGAAAAAAGACAGTATCTTGATGTATTTCTGTTACATACAAGCATCAAGTTGCCTGGAATGATTTAAAGAAAAGTTGAGAAAGTTGCAAAATGTATGTGGAAGGTAGGAAGGGCATATGAAAGGAGCTTGCACATTCTTAAGGACTTACCAGAGAGCTTGCAACTTCCGTAAGGAGATTAATAAAATCCATGTTAGACCACAGGCAGAATCCCAGGCAGCATGTAGTAAAACAGGAACTCGGACAAGCCACTTAATGTGCCACTTAGGACAAGGTGTAAACACGGGCTTTGTGAGGAGCATCCTCTGTAGATCCCAAGGTTCCCACCCTGAACCAGCTTGCTTTATGCTGAGTGTTGTGTGCACAGACAGGAAGAAAAGGTCTTTGCCTTCAGATGTTGTCATCTAACTATTGCTTTTAATCTTGTTACCTTTCACCCTGTCTGAAGCGGCCAGGTGGTTTAGCAGGAAACTAAATGTCACATGAAATGAGCTGTACTGCGAGATGCACACAAGTCGTAGCTGTACCTCTCCAGACCTACCAAAAACTCGAAACTGTAATAGGCTTCACAGGAGGTAAAAAGCTTCTGAGACAGAAGAGTATAGGATGGAGTTTTTTGCACGCAAGACTGAAATCTCTTATTGGTTACAGATATAAGTCAATGGAAGTATCATGTATTTATACCTGAGGAACCAGGGCAGAAAGTGATTCACCCTCAACAAAAGGACAAAAGAACAGTACAGAGGGAGGGAAGGCCATTCTGAAGAAGCAAATTAAGATTATTACCTGCAAGCAGAAAACAATTGTGAAGACCTTTTATTGATAAAATGTTAAAGAACTAACAGAGATCTGTGTTTGCTTATCTTTTTCCTTCTAAGAGAGAAAAAAAAAGTTCAGCAAAGCAGCCTGGGGAGTTATGAAGAGAAAGGAGGTGTATTTTGTGATAAGCCTCAAACAATATTCCTGCTGAGCGCAGGCGCTGAGCTGGAAGAAAATAAAACCTCTGATAAAGCAAGAAATTCTGCAAAGACAGCACTGGCTCCCATAGCTGAGACAGGAATTAAAAAGACCCACGTGCACACACAAACGTACACACACACTTCCCAGTTCAGAGACAGGCGGGACTATCTATAGATTTTTATCCACATTTAACAAATAGGGCGTGTACTGTTCCCTAAGAAAAGTTTATTTGCACAAAACTCGCACAAAAAAGCACACAGTAAAGCTTATCTGTGTGGGTTAGTTAATCAGATGGGTTTGGGAAAAAATATCTCCCTAAGTTTGAGAGGATTTTAAGTGTGCATGAAGAAAACAAGCAAAAACACCAGAAAATTTGCTTTATCTTCCCACTTTTATCTTCTTTTTTAGATGCTAGTTGACAGACATGCGTGCTAGTGTCAGCTGAGAGCCCTGATACCACTGTTCACCATGTGGTTTCTGCAGCCTTGCCTGACCCAGGCGTCCCTGTGTGACCCCATGGACTCGATCAAGCTATTCCACACCTGAAGCGGGAAGAAGGGAAACGTACAGGGGCAGTTTGTGAAAGAATGAAAATTACTGGGGTTCGGTTTGCACAGATACTTCTCTACTAACAAATGGCCATGACCAGCCACCAGTTACACAAAATATTTTGAGAGTCACAGCACCAAAATTTTCAATCCGTGTCGACTGGGCAGCTCTGCAATCTCAAAGGGAGAGGCTGCACAGTGACTGAATTAAATGGAAAAGACCTTGGGTGGTATATGCTGGGTTCCAGTGGCACGAAATCCAGCATAACTTCAGCAAGGTACATAGGAGATCTCACAAATAAAATGCACAAGAGCACTCAGCCCTTTGCAAAGCACGAGCCAGAAATATCACCCAAGCATGCGAGAGTACAAAAGCATTTCTGCTAGCTCCGAGATGCTTGGGTTAGGACCCCTGGGCTTTGTCCCTAATTCCCAGATTCCGCTCTAACTGCACACCACCTGCAAAAGAAAAAGGAAACGTACTCACCCTTTGCAAGCTGCACGAAGCCAAGAATGATGATCAGAGCCAGTGCCAGCAGTTTTGCCGCAGCAAAGGCATCCTGAACACGAGTAGCAGCTTTCACGCTGTAACAGTTCACTGCTGTGAGGAGCACTAAGGGAAACGGACAAGAGGAGAAACATCAGTTTTCAGTGAAACACTTCAAATGCAAAAAAAATTACAACACGTTGGCATTTGCTTTTTGTTAAAACTTCAGCAAACACAAAGGGTCTCTTCCTAAAATAGAAACGTTTCAAAAGCAAGGCTCTGCAGCCACGCACTTCTCTATTCTGTCTTTCTATTTGGGCACAGGTGGTTTGAGTGGTGCATACACTCCTTGCGACAAGGAACTGCCCTGCTGCATTGGAAAGTACACTTCTGAGGGCGTAGAAATAAAAGCGGTTACTGCAACCATTAGCGTCAAAGTGCTTGGATACAATCCCCGTTAAGTCAATCCAATTTAATGATGCTGTTGCATGAAAACATCATAGAAATGTCAGGACAAACTTCCAGAGCTGCTATATAGTTCTCTGTATAACAATAGCACCTAAAAGGCTATCGAGGCCACACCATGCTGCCCACTGCATAAAGGAAGAGACGTCCCTGTCCTGACCCATTTGGCAAGCTATGAGACAAACAAAACCTGCAGGTCAGCGGCACAGATGGGAAGAGAAGCTGGATCTAAGGAAACCCTCATCCTCTGTTTGACCTGCTCGACAGT